>NC_064924.1:89064285-89386369 GCF_023897955.1 Schistocerca gregaria | reverse complement strand
ATTCTTCAAAAGATAACCCTAGTTACATTTTCCACTAATTCAATGTTTGTTGCCAATAACTCCTGCAAAGATCCCATGGAACCTTACATTATATCTTTCACACTTTATCCAATAAACCTTACTTCAGTTTTAACAACACATTACGCAGCAAAAACAGCAAGAGACGTTCTCATCTTTGACCATTTTAGCTTGTGTGTTCCTTAATGTTAGAATGACATTTTCAGTTGAGCGACAGGCTTCCTTCGATCTTTCTGCTACACTTCCTTCTGCTACTTGACTTCTTCTTTCGAGATGTAATGATTTCAGACTATGGTGAACTGGATGTGAAGACCCTGAAACCTTCCCGTCTCCTCTATACCTCTTGTGTTATTACGCAATAACCGTATCCTCTATATCTCTTTTGTTACGCAACCTTCCCTTTTACAATAACCTATGTAACCTTTCCTTAGGATTTCTATCTCTTGCTTCATAATAACAAATGAAATCTTCCTTTTGAAATTTATTCTCTTTCTCAATCTTCGCATACAAATTTAACTGCTGCTTATTAAAAGTGATTTTCTGATTATTTAGACGAAACATAGAATGTGTCGTCGTCGTAGCCCTCCGTCGTTATCTGCAATAACACAAAACTGTTCCTTACCTTTTTTACTGTTACTGGATCGCCATCTGACTGTTACATCGAACTGCGACATGAATATATTTACTCTGGTTTACTATACTCTATTAACTGCTGGTGGGCTGTCATAGTATGTGGCTGTATTTATTACCACAGCTGACGTTATTCTTTAATAGCAAAGCTGACATTATTCTTCAGTTAAGTTGACTGAAGTTACGTAATTCATAGTTAAACTTTTTCTTGACAACAATAAAATTTTTGCAAAGTTTTATGTTGATGGTTTTTGGGATGGATTATAATCAGTAATGCAACATTGCTGGCAAAAATTAATTATATTCTGAAAACGCTTCAAATATTTGCTGTTGGTAATGAAATGATTTTACAAACGTTCAAATGGGACTTACTTTTTACAATAATCTTACAACTAGCATTGCGCAAACATACCTTCAGTACTCTTGAGTTTCGCAAAGAAAATAATTAAATAATATTAGTTCCTCTTATGATAATAGTTTGTTGATGTCTCTGTACATCCGTTTATAACCTCTTGTAAATCTGGCAGGCACACCGCCCCTCTCAAACTCTCGCTTCAGACCTGCTACCGACTCGCTTCACTTCGCGGTTACTATTGACTTCCTACGAACGCTCAAGTGCGGTCTCTCCTGCCAACAATGCTTTCTGGTGCAGACAATCCCTGCTACCATTACAAAATGTATCAATGCGCGGTCTTTCCCTCTCTTTTCTTAAAATGTATCCATACGCGGTCCCTCTCACCCTTTTTTAAAAATACATCAATTTGTCTTCTCTCTTGCAACAATACTTTGTTGCAGACATTCCCTGCCACAACAATTATTTCCAACATGACAAATATTAATTATTCCTACTTAATCCTATTAATAAAATATAAACATCTTTCATAAACTGTGATTTGACAATAGACAATAGAAATATACACGTCTTACAACCCTTGCAGCAGGTGTGTTTGAGGGTGACTCCAGGTTACTGCAGGTTACGATGGAGCATGAAGATTAGGAGAGTTTGCAATGACAGAGGTTCCTGTCCATAATCAGAAAGTATTTTCATCGACACTCTGTGACTCGGAAACTGGTGAAGGTACAATCAAAAGATACGTTCATTTACGTGTTTCAGTGCCCGTCGTGTCCATAAAGGAACCTCGCAGAAGAATTTTGCTTTCTATTAACTTCTATAAACGCTATCTTCGAAAATGATAAAATGCGGTCTAAAACTACCAACAGCTCTGCAGCAGAACTGTGACGGTCTCACCCCCTTCAGTGGTCTCAGCTTCACAGCCACATGACTTTCTTTCACAGCTACTAGTTTTGACTGGTTGTTGTTAAGGGTTGACGTTCATGAAAAACACCCACTATTTAAAAGATGCAGCAGTCCGCAGTTTTGAAGATACGGCAATGTAATTTTGTACCTTGCTTAACTTTTTTATGGAAATTTGAAATTTTGCTTTCAAAAAATTATACATTTTTCTCAGAAATTATTTAAGATACGAGGGCTATGCCGAAAGTTTTTAGTAGCCCGTAAACCGTAAGGCGGGGGACAATGAGGTTGTTTTCAGTCAAAAGAGCGATGTTTTTCGACCTCGGGACGTGCGCGCGCAGCCCCTGTATAGCGGTGACCCCCTCCCCCCCTCCCTCACCACACAGTGCGGTAAGAAAGCACAGGCAGTGCTGAGTCAGAGACGGTGCAGGTTGGAGCTGTCGCACCGCAACTTTCGCGCCATGATTTTTTACGATTATAAAAAGGGTTCAAGTGCCGAAGAATGCCATTCTTCTTTGCTGTGTGTTTTTGGTGAAGCTTCCCCTTCCAGGGCCACAGTTGGAAATTGGTTTCGCGAGGCCGGCCGCAGTGGCCAAGCGGCTGTAGGCGCTACAGTCCGGAACCGCGTTACTGCTACGGTCGCAGGTTCGAATCCTGCCTCGGGAATGGATGTGTGTGATGCCGTTAGGTTAGTTAGGTTTAAGTAGTTCTAAGTCCTAGGGGACTGATGACCTTGGCAGTTAAGTCCCATAGTGCTCAGAGCCATTTGAACCATTTGAACTAATAAAATTATCTGTCAGGTCATTAATGTACATGATTAATAGCTAAGATCCTAGCACAATTTCCTGTGGTACGTCAGAAGCTGCTATATGTTTGCCGATGACTCTCCATCCAAAACAGCGTAATGCGTCCACGATACCAATAAATCTTCAATCCAGTCAAAAATTTCGTTTGGTGCGCCATACGAAGGTACTTAGCTAATAAGCGTTGGTGTGATAGTGAATCACACTCTTTGTAGAAGCCCAGAAATATTGCAACCACTTGATTAATTTGATCTGTGGGTCTTGAGGATGTTACGTGAGAAATGCGCAAGCTTTGTTCTGTGTGATCCATGTTTTCGGAACTCATGCCGGTTCGCATAGATGCCCAGAATACCAAACTTCAGGCAGTACCTCCCAACAAGGACAATACACTGACCGACAGCCTTCACTTAATGACTGAGAGCACTGGCGTTGTGTGGAGTTGTCAGTGCTAACAGACAAAACCATTTGATCGTGTTTCCCGGCAGCAGTGGTGTTTTTCAGCAAGATAATGCTCCATGTCACAAAGCCAGGCGTGTGATGGAGTGGTTCCAGGAACACAGTGGCAAGCTCCAATTGATGTGTTGGCCCACCAACTCGGCAGATCTCAACCCTGTTGAACGCATGTGGGACATGACTGAATCCAGCGTCTGAGCTCATTGCCTCCCTCCCCGGAATTTACGAGAATCAGGCGACCTGTGGGTGCAGATGTGGTGCCAACTCTCTCCAGCTCGTACCAAGCCTCACTGCTACCATGCCATGACGCGTCACTGATGTTACCCATTCCAAAGGTTGATGGTATACCAGCTTATCAGTGTATGTTGTAAAATGGCAACGTTTTGCTTAAAATTGGAAGTATACTGATATCTATGATGACAGGCTGCAGTCGAAACGTACTCTGATTCATCTCCACCCAGCCATCACTCCGAGTACGTTTACATGTTGCACAACAAAAACCTTTTTTAGCAGTGCTGTTTACTTGCTAATCCTGAACCAATTTTGGTAACCTGACCAAATATCGGAGTTCCGAGCGTCAGTTGTTTTACACGAACAATGTCTGTAAATCTACTTTCCTATTTCGGCTGCACGATGAAGCGAGGTTGTGAATATTTTTGTAATATTTTTGATAAAGACAGGATGGTTTCATTACAGATCTCGATGAACTCGTAAACAGAAGCTGGCTCTACAACAAGAAGAGTTAAAAAATCTTAACCGAGCCAAATATGCGTTTGAAACTACGAGTGCTTTTTTAAACATATTAAGCGCATTGTGGATAAAGTGTGGGGTGGTCACTAGCGGCTGATCATCCTATTCAACGTTTTGATTGGAAATGCGTAGAAAGCTTTCTAATGAATGAAGACGCTTTCATATTCCAGTGCTCACCGAAATACGGCAGATTGTAAGGGGAGTTCAAAAAGAAACGAGCCGAAGTCAGGAATGCGCAAACCGGTGACAGAAGGGTAATATCGTGGCGTGTGTAACGAGGTGTGGTTCCGATCAGAGCGCGGAAGTTCACAGCCCGTCGCTAGAGGTCACACGTGCACGTCACGTGATTATACAGAGTTAGCAACACACGTATCAATCGTCCAGCGCTGCCAGTCGCATTGCAAACAGTGACTTGGGGGCGTCAACAGAAGAGCAAAACGTTTTCTGACGGCGGAAGGGGTAGGAGGAACGGGCATTCATCGACGAATGTCACAAGCGTGAACCGAACATTGCATGTCCCTTGTAATGGTCAAGGAGTGGCACAAGCGCTTCAGGGAAGGACGGGTGTCGTTAGCTGGGTGTCTGGAGCACCACACTGCATTACCTATGACATCGTCCTGCTGGTGGATGCAGTCATTACCCAGACTGCGGAGTGACAATGAAAGCCATAGCTGCCGTGATCGGATTGGGCGTCGGAAGTTTTCACACCATCATGAAGGAACAGCTGCTAATGTGTGCTCAATGGATGCCTCACAGTCTTCAACCACACCAGGAAGTATGTCGAATGACCCACTTTCTTGCTCATCTGCAGCGCTAAACTCGGGAAGGGAATATGTTCCTGGCACGAGAGGTAGCTGGAGATGAGTCATGGTGTCATCAGTTCTAACCAGAATCAAAAAAAAGTTTCCAGTGGAACAATCCAGGGTCACTATCACAAAAAAAGCCAAGGCCATACACACGAGTGCTGGGAAGTTTATGCTGACATTCTCCTTTGACCGAGATGGCCCCCTCCTGATTCACTTCCTGCAGCACGGGACAACAATGAATGCCCAGTGTTACTCGCAAACCTTGACCACCCTTCGCCAAGCGATCAAATCAAAAGGACCAGGCAATCTCATCCATGGGGTCATTCTGCTACACGACAATGCAAAGCCATAAACGGCCGTCACAATCGCGGCACTCTGCAGAAATTCAAATGGACCTCTCTCCCTTAAAAAGGTTCTGAGGGGCAAACGATTCGCCTCGGACGACGACGTCCGTGCGGAACTGGCTAACGTCGCAGCCCCGGGAATTTTATGAGACAGCCATTCGCCGCCTTGCGTCACAGGGGGACAAGTGTCTCAACAGCCAGGGTCAGTACTCCTAACATACAGGTACTGGTTTCTGTAATTATGGCTCCGGGTCGTTTCTTTTTGAACTCCCCTTATACAAATGAGCCATCTCTGTCGAATACAGGGATGCTGCCCTTCAATTCAATTTTGGTAATGCAGCAATATCATCATTTATGATTCTCTTTCCCATGGAATAAAAATAATGTGTTTTTCTTTATTTAAGTAAAGGAAATGGGTAGCTTTCTGCTCAGTGGCGTTCTTTTTTCCACTTCTCAGGTTAATCAACGTTTTTAAATCGAAACAGGAAGGTGACAACTGAATCATGTTTCGAAAACGGTGAAGCACTTACCTAGGAGCAAATACCGATGATCAAACAGAAAATCCGGCAGCTAGAACCGCGTTTCTAAAATCGATATCGAGAAAGACCTCAGACACAGTCAGCGAGTGTTGTGTACTGTGAACAAGAGAACGATGCCATGGGAGAACCGATTAACGAGTGCGGGCTTGGCCATCCGACCGACATTAAGATAAAATACTGAAGAATTTCATCCAAATAAAAATGGTGTATGTGAGTGGGAAATACTGAGGTATTCTTAGATAGAGAGAGGCGCAGTTCAGAAGAATTGAATGGCAGAATTTTCTCAGACTGGAGAGGGACGAGATAGAAATTAAATAAGTTTCTCAGTCTAGTTACAACGATGCTTAGGACCTCAGACTTTCACTAGAAGATTTAATACGGGCAAAAAATGAAATGAGCGTATGGCATCGTTGTCCCGCTTGCATGGATGGCGAGCACGTTACCACCCAGCCAAGCAGGTGGACAATAGAGACAGAACGCAGCATGTCATTCTCTATGGAGAGAAGCCTTCCGAAGTAAGAGTGATTTCAGGTGGGCCGCAGGGGAGTGTCGTAGCGCCGTTGCTATTCACAATATATATAAATTACCTTGAGGATAACATCGGAATTTCACTGAGCCTTTTTGCAGATGATGCTGTAGTATATCGAGAGGTAGTAACAATGCACAAGTGTACTGAAATGCAGGAGGATCTGCTACGTATTGACGCATGGTGGAGGGAATGGCGATTGAATCTCAATGTAGACAAGTGTAACGTGCTGCGAATACGTAGAAAGAAAGATCCGTTATCATTTAGCTACAATATAGCAGGTCAGAAACGAGAAGCAGTTAATTCCATAAATTATCTGGGAGTAGGCATTAGGAGTGATTTAAAATGGAATGACCATATAAAATTAATCGTCGGTAAATGAGATGCCAGACTGAGATTCATTGGAAGAATCCTAAGGAAATGCAGTCCGAAAACAAAGGAAGTAGGTTACAGTACGCTTGTTCGCCCACTGCTTGAATATTGCTCAGCAGTGTGGGATCCGTACCAGATAGGGTTAATAGAAGAGATAGAGAAGATCCAACGGAGAGCAGCGCGCTTCGTTACAGGATCATTTAGTAATCCAAAAGCGTTACGGAGGTGACAGATAAACTCCAGTGGAAGACTCTGCAGGAGAGTCGGTCATTAGCTCAGTACCGGCTTTTGTTGAAGTTTCGAGTGCATACCTTCACCGAGGAGTCAAGCAGTATATTGCTCCCTCCTACGTATATCTCGCGAAGAGACCAAGAGGATAAAATCAGAGAGATTAGATCCCACACAGAGGCATACCGATAATCTTTCTTTCCACGAACAAAACGAGACTGGAATAGAAGGGAGGACCGATAGAGGTACTCAAGGTACCCTCCGCCACACACCGTCAGCTAGCTTGTGGAGTATGGATGTAGACGTAGATGCTGCAGGAGAGATTTTGTGCATCCTTTTCTTAAATAAACTTTGTACCCCTTAAATAGAGCGGACTGTTCGAGTGATGAACCATTGTTCATCATGGAGAGGTTTATCGTTACAGTTTCTAGAGAATTCCTACCACGAAGAACCAGGCGACATGTTTTGCTAAGTTGACTCGCCGAAACAGCAGAGAAATTAGGATTTACGCACAAGCTTATGCACAGTCCTCTTACACACCTACCATTCACGAATGGAATAGAAAATGAGTAAGTTGATAGTAGTCCCCCAAATGTCCACTGCTGCACAGATGTTACAATAAACTTGTATGGGCTGTACAGGGTGTCTTGAGGAACAAATCGAGCATAGAAACCTGTGTCTGGAAACGTCATCCAACGACGCTACAGAGCGTCGAATTTGCAGGCATCGGCAGCCACCACTATGCTGTCCCTTCCGCAGCAAACGTGACACAGTAAGCTAACGGACCGTAGCCGGAATGTTATGCTGTGTTGTTTGTGATTCAGTGATCTCGACTGATTGCCAGGATCTCCAGCGGAGTAGGTGGAGCTAGCTGCTATAGACAGGCGTTGTCTCCTATGATTGCGATGCTCTGTTGACTCAACGAATGGCGTTTTCAGATACAGGTTGTCACTTACAGTTTATTGGTCTCTTAGAACCCTCTAAAATCTCCAGCATTTTTCGTTACACAAGAGAAAAATAAACTGCAGATGGAAACTCGTGTCCAAATTCCGTCATCCAGCGAGGCAACAAAGCTTTCGTAAGAGACAAGACCTTTCTAGGCAACAGCTAGCTGTAGCTTCTCCATTGGCGATCGTGGCAATCAATCGCGATCACTGAGTAACAAACAACAGTACGAGACGTTCCACCTGTGGTCTGTCAGCGAACAAAGTCACGTTTAGTGCCGAAGGTGCCAGCGCCCACAACATCGACGCTCTGTAGCGTCGTTGGATAATGTTTGCGGACACAGGTTGGATTTGTTCCTCAACACACCCTCTACAACCCCTCGAACTTTGTCGCACATTTCTGTGACGGAATGTAGATGTAAATATGCTGCGCGAAACAGCTACAATTTCCGTCAAGACAATTTCGCAGAACTGAGTGACTAGTATAGGTCGCTGTTTGCGGTTGGAGAGTTAGCAGCTGTGTCACCGCTTATCATCCAGTGATAAAGCGACGACCTTTGTGTCCCCAGCACTGCTGGCTACTAACTCCATCTCAACTACTGTGTACCGCCCACGCTGTTTATCATCTCAGCTGCAAGTGACATACTAATCGAGTCGCAAATGTCGACTGCCCAAAGAGGACCTGCGTGTTTTTGAGTTTACACCCCCTGCGGCGGCGCGGTTCTTTCTGCCCCTTTGCGATGAACCTGCACCTACCTGTGAATATTGCCTCAGCAGATTATCAGTAGGAAAGCCGAGCGAAACCTACTGTACTTCGACGTAAACCAGGCTGCAATTAAAGTTACTAATCTACGTTTCGGGAGAAAGTTTTCACACGAAATGACAGTTCGGAAATTTTGTCCTTAATTAATATATTCTGAAACTTAGGTGAACAAGTATCACTGCCATGCCCATGCTAGTTACATAACAGTAACTCACAATCCCTTTCACTCACGTTAGCAAGTTTATGGTGTTGCATTTCCCGAAAACGTAATAGCAACAAAAACACGGATTGTTTTTGATTGAGAATCCTCGCCAAATATTAAGTCTGTCGGTACCTAATGCAGTCACAGTTTTTAGCCACCGACCTGCTCAATACGCCACGCGGAATTTATGTCTTTTCTCGTCACAAAATTCACTTAAAAACTCCGAAATTTCTACACACGCATCGGAATAATTATGCCGTCACTTTACAACACTTTTGATGTATGAAACACTGCTACATCCGGCAACTTATCATTTCCATCGGAACCACTGCTACACACGTCCGAACTGTTTCATGGCTAGGCTCCGACTCCTCTCTACATCTTTTCTACCAGCAGAGAAAGGCGCCCGAAGAATATTGCTTTACCATTGGTCAGTTTACTCAACAGCCAATAGCAAAACAACATTCTCCCGCGTCAGTCCGCGCTTTTCATCAATAACCAATCACAAAAAAACAGTAAACATAACGACTGGACTTTTTACCGACGTAATTATCTAATATGCTGAAGTTTTGTTTATGCATAAAGTTATTTACTATTGTTATTTATACCTGAATTAACTTTACCATAGACTTGCTTTACAAGATCTACAAAAATCGCCATTGTCCACATCCACTCTTTTCGAAATGTTCCCACACTAAATCCCACTACATATTTCATTATACAAATATCTTCAAATTAACCTTAAACCACACTCACGCATCTTTCATACCGCTAAAACACATTCATAACATTTTACCTTCACAAAAAAACATAATAACACTTTATGAAACTACTAAAACAGTTTATGAAAATCATTCAATTACTTAATTTTTAGTGCACTCTAGTGGGCACAATCGAAACTAAATTTGTCCCCTATCGAATATTGTCCTCTATCGGCTTATACATAGACTACGTGCGCGTCTAGTCTCGCGTCACCATGTCACTATCCAGCTCTGAGACACATCTCCCACTTAACCGCCTCCAAGGCAGGATCGGTGTACGGTGCTACGCCTCACCCTCTCTACTAACAGTGGATGAAAGAAAAGATTTCCGACTTTTAAAATTGTCTTGCCGCTTTCGGACGTTCTTAACATTTCGCAATGTTTCATACTGATTTGTTTGTTGTTGAGACTTCAGTCCAAAGACTGGTTTGATACAGCACTCTATGCTACTCCATCCTGTGCAAGCCTCTACATCGCCGAATAACTACTGCAGCTTATAACCTTCTGAATTTGCTTACTGCATTCACCTCTCCGTCTCCCTCTGCAATTTTACATCCCAAAGTTTCCTCCAATACTATATTGGTGTTCGCTTGATGTTTCAGAACTTATCCTAACAATAGCTCCATTCTTCTATTCGGGTTGTCCTATAAATTTCTTTTCTCCCCAGTTCTATTCAGTATCTTCTTATTAATTATGTGATCTACCCATCTAATCATCAACATTTTTCTGTAGCACCACACTTCAAAAGCATCTATTCTTTTTTTGTCGAAACTATTTATAGTCCATTTTTCGCTTCCATATATGGCCACACTCCGTAGAAATGCTTTAAAAAGAGACTTCCTAACGCTTCAGTCTATATTCGATATTAACAAACACCTCTTCTTCTTCTCAAACGTTTTTCTTGCTATTACCAGTCTACATTTTACATCCTTTATATTCCAGACATTATCAGTAATTTCGCTGAGCAAGTAGCAAAATTCATCTAATATTCTACATGTCTCGTTTCCTAATTTAATTTCTTCAGCATCACCCGAATTTATTCGTTTACAGTCTACTATCCTCGTTTTGTTTTCGTTGATGTTCATCTTATACCCATCTTCAAAGAAACTGTCCATTACGTTCAACTACTCTTCCTAGTCCTGCGCTGTCTCTGACAGAATTACAATGCCATCGGCAAACCTAAAAGTTTTTCTTTCTTCTCCGAGAACTTGAATGCCTTCTCGAGGATAGGCTACAAGCCTTTCTCACTCCCTTCTCAACCACAGCCTCGATTTTACGCCCCTCGACTCTCGCTTCTGTTCAAGTTAGGAAACAGCCGTTAGCTCCCCATACCTTACCCTGCTACCTTCAGAACTTCAAAGAGAGTATTCCAGGCCGAAATGATTTGTTTACGAGAAACAAACTACTGCTGTCAGCGGTTTTTACAAAGTGCAACTAAAACCTTCTGTGAATAAATACAGGTACACGGCATATTATGAAAAATATAACTGCACATATGTGATAAGACATGTGGAGGAGTTATACACACCTCGATTAAGCAGAAGACGTTAATGGAGATGAGCTGGAAAAACAATGCTGTAATGTTCGAATGCAGTATTAGTGGTGTGCTGGCAGAAACCGTCATGTCGACTAAATATAGTAGCGTAACGCTAAAAATGTAAAGGTGTAAGTAGGCTGTTTAGGTTTTTATGTTGGTAACGCCACGTAGCGCTCTATATGAAAATCACTGACTGTGCTGTGTGAAGACTGTGGTTGGTTTGCATTGTTGAAGTATATGCTATTGTAGTGTTGGGCAGTTGGCTGTTAACAGCGCGTAGCGTTGCGCAGTTGGAGGTGAGCCGCCAGCAGTGGTGGATATGGGTAGAGAGATGGCGGAGTTTTGAGAGCAGATGATCTAGACGTGTGTCCATCAGAGACAGTAAATTTGTAAGACTGGATGTCATGAAGTGATATATATATATTATGACTTTTGAACACTATTAAGGAAAATACATTGTTTGTTCTCTATCAAAATCTTTCATTTGCTAACTATACCTATCAGTAGTTAATGCCTTCAGTAGTTAGAATCTTTTATTTAGCTGGCAGTAGTGGCGCTCACTGTATTGCAGTAGTTCGAGTAACGAAGATTTTTGTGAGGTAAGTGAGTGATGAAAGGTATAGGTTATTGTTAATCAGGGCCATTCTTTTGTAGGGATTATTAAAAGTCAGACTGCATTGCGCTAAAAATATTGTGTGTCAGTTTAGTGTTGATCAGAATAGGCAAAGAGCGAAATGTCTGAGTGCATTCAGTTCTGCTCAGCTGCTTGAAAATCAAATAATGTAAGAGGTTTAACAGCACAGTAATTCATTAATTTTTCTAAGGGGACGTTTCAAAGGTCGTGTGACTGGGGTCTCCCGTCGCGTAGACCGCTGGCCGGGTGCAAGTCTTTCGATTTGACGCCACTTCGGCAACTTGCGCGTCGATGGGGATGAAATGATGATGATTAGGACAACACAACACCCAGTCCCTGGCGGAGAAAATCTCCGACCCAGCCGGGAATCGAACCCGGGCCCTTAGGATTAACATTCTGTCGCCCTGACCACTTTTTTTTTAACCTCATTTTGTTCGTTTTCGTTCGTTTCATCTGCTCGGGGCGGACGTCGCCAGACACCCCTATTCAGCTCGTCGTTGATACATTAACTCAGTTTTTATTTTATTACAGAGGGCAGCTAACCCTCTGACCGAACACGCTGAGCTACCGTGCCGGCTGCCACTCAGCTATCGGGGGGCGGGACTGCGTAATGCTGCAAGGCGATATGAAATCAATTGAGCACATTAAGGTCGCCACGTAATACAGGCGAATTGTCGCCTTTGGTTTATTGAAAGAATCCTAGAAAAATGTAAATTATCGATAAAGGAGAAAAAATATAGAATACTAAAGCTATCCATTCTTGAGTGTTTGCGTTCCCTACCAGGTTGAATTAAAGGAAAACATTGAAGCAATTCAGAAGCGGGTTGCTAGGTTTGTTTCCGGAAGTTCGAGCAACACGCGAATATGAGACTTAACTTTTCCCGACGAATCGAATGTTCAAATAACTTACGAGTTTGCTGCCGGGTGACGTCGTCGAACACCGCCGATATTTCGACAGGAGCACAACCTGCCATTCTCAAGGCACAAATGCAAGGAAGAAAAAAATGTCCAAGCAAATTTAATACCTCGGTTCACAGAGGAGAAACAAGGAAGACACCACACACAGAACAACTGTCAACACAACCGAAGATAACCAACATCAGGAATATCGATAGTTACTATTAATCAAGAGGTGAGGTAGCACTAATTCTGTGCCTGTGTTTTTTGTTGAGAAACAGAGCCGGATTCCAAGCAGCATATAAACAAAATCCACCATCTCTGTTAATAAGATTGCTTGATAGTCTGATTTAAACAGCTTCCTTAATAACAGTATCCCAAAAGCTGGACGTGCAAGCCAGAATCTCCGTGTTGTTGTGTTCCATAGGATGACCGGTGTCAAGGCAATGTTCTGCAGTCGTGTCGCGCGGTCTGATGAAGCACGCTTCCTGGTACACCAGTCCCATTGGCCGTGTCCGAATAGGCCGCCATCTAGGTGAAAGGTTGCTCGAAACAAGCTCCGCAACTCGGACGCACGCCAATAGGGGCACTGGTTTGGAGGCAGGAGCGTAGATTGGGTTTAACGGCCCATCGACGTAGAGGTCATTAGAGGTGGAGCACAGGCTCGAACTGTGTCAAGGACGGGAAAGGAAATCGACCACGACCTTTCAAAGAAACCATCTCGGCACTTGCGTGGAGCGATTTAGGGAAATCACGGAAAACCTGAATGTGGATGGCCGGAGGCGGGATGGAATCGTCGTCCTCCAGAACGCGAGTCCAGTGAGCTAACCACTGCACCGTCTCGCTCGGTGCCAATGTTATGGGCCAGGAATGGCGGTTTCCGGTTGAATCGGGTTCTCTCCATTCGGGTTTAACATGACTGTTAAAATCGCTCAAAGTAACCGGTTCTCGATCTTTTATTCTTATTATTTCCTGTAATGTAAGTAGAAATGGAACAAAGACTGAAAAATGTTGACGCACTGAGTTTCAAGATACGTAGCATCAAAATATTAAATTAAACGGGCAAAGAAAACTGAGTCCGTCTCGGTTCTCCGCTTTTCTCGAGAAGTAATAAGTGGTTCCCCCCATCAACCATGGACCTTGCCGTTGGTGGGGAGGCTTGCGTGCCTCAGCGATACAGATAGCCTTAGCGTAGGTGCAACCACAACGGAGGGGTATCTGTTGAGAGGCCAGACAAACGTGTGGTTCCTGAAGAGGGGCAGCAGCCTTTTCAATAGTTACACGGGCAACAGTCTGTATGATTGATCTGGCCTTGCAACATTAACCAAAACGGCCTTACTGTGCTGGTACTGCGAACGGCTGAAAGCAAGGGGAAACTACGGCCGTAATTTTTCCCGAGGGCATGCAGCTTTACTGTATAATTAAATGATGATGGCGTCCTCTTGGGTGAAATATTCCGGAGGTAAAATAGTCCCCCATTCGGATCTCCGGGCAGGGACTACTCAAGAGGATGTCGTTATCAGCAGAAAGAAAACTGGCGTTCTACGGATCGGAGCGTGGAATGTCAGATCCCTTAATCGGGCAGGTAGGTTAGAAAACTTAAAACGGGAAATGGATAGGTTAAAGTTACATATAGTGGGAATTAGTGAAGTTCGGTGGGAGGAGGAACAAGACTTCTGGTCAGGTGACTACAGAGTTATCAACACAAAATCAAATAGGGGTAATGCAGGAGTAGGTTAAATAATGAATAAGAAAATAGGAATGCGGGTAAGCTACTACAAACAGCACAGTGAACGCATTATTGTAGCCAAGATAGATACGAAACCCACACCCACTACACTAGTACAAGTTTATATGCCAACTAGCTCTGCAGATGACGAGGACATTGAAGAAATGTATGATGAAATAAAAGAAATTATTTAGATACTGAAGGGAGATGAAAATTTAATAGTCATGGGTGACTGGAATTCAGTAGTAGGAAAAGGGAGAGAAGGAAACGTAGTAGGTGACTATGGACTGGGGCAAAGAAATGAAAGAGGAAGCCGCCTGGTAGAATTTTGCACAGAGCACAACTTAATCATAGGTAACACTTGGTTCAAGAATCATACAAGAAGGCTGTATACACGGAAGAAGCCTGGAGATACTAAAAGGTATCAGATAGATTATATAATGGTAAGACAGAGATTTAGGAACCAGGTTTTAAGTTGTAAGACATTTTCAGGGGCAGATGTGGACTCTGACCACAATCTATTGGTTATGACCTGTACATTAAAACTGAAGAAACTGCAAAAATGTGGGAAATTAAGGAGATGGGACCTGGATAAACTGAAAGTACCAGAGGTTGTACAGAGTTTCAGGGAGAGCATAAGGGAACAATTGACAGGAATAGGGGAAAGAAATACAGTAGAAGAAGAACGGGTAGCTCTGAGGGATGAAGTAGTGAAGGCAGCAGAGGATAAAGAAGGTAAAAAGACGAGGGCTACTAGAAATCCTTGGTTAAATTAAGAAATATTTAATCTAATTGATGAAAGGAGAAAATATAAAAATGCAGTAAATGAAGCAGGCAAAAAGGAATACAAACGTCCTAAAAATGAGATCGACAGTAAGTGCAAAATGGCTAAGCAGGGATGACTAGAGGACAAATGTAAGGATGTAGAAGCTTATCTCACTAGGGGTAAGATAGATACTGCCTACAGGAAAATTAAAGAGACCTTTGGAGAAAAGAGAACCACTTGTATGAACATCAAGAGCTCAGATTGAAACCCAGTTCTAAGCAAAGAAGGGAAATCAGAAAGGTGGAAGGAGTATATAGAGGGTCTATACAAGGGCGATGTACTTGAGGACAATATTATGGAAATGGAAGAGGATGTAGATGAAGACGAAATGGGAGATACGATACTGCGTGAAGAGTTTGACAGAGCACTGAAAGACCTGAGTCGAAACAAGGCCCCTGGAGTAGACAACATTCCATTGAAACTACTGACGGCCTTGGGAGAGCCAGTCCTAACAAAACTCTATCATCTGGTGAGCAAGATGTATGAGACAGCCGAAATACCCTCAGACTTCAAGAAGAATATAATAATTCCAATCCCAAAGAAAGCAGGTGTTGACAGTGGAAGACTCTGCAGGAGAGACGCTCAGTAGCTCGGTACGGGCTTTTGTTAAAGTTTCGAGAACATACCTTCACCGAAGAGTCAAGCAGTATATTGCTCCCTCCTACGTATATCTCGCGAAGAGACCATGAGGATAAAATCAGAGAGATTAGAGCCCACACAGAAGCATACCGACAATCCTTCTTTCCACGTACAATACGAGATTGGAATAGAAGGGAGAACCGATAGAGGTACTCAGGGTACCCTCCGCCACACACCGTCAGGTGGCTTGCGGAGTACGGATGTAGATGTAGATGTAGATGTAGATGTGAAAATTACCGAACTATCAGTTTAATAACTCACAGCTGCAAAATACTAACGCGAATTCTCTACAGACGAATGGAAAAACTAGTAGAAGCCGACCTCGGGGAAGATCTGTTTGGATTCCGTAGAAATGTTGGAACACGTGAGGCAATACTGACCCTACTACTTGTCTTAGAAGCTAGATTAAAGAAGGGCAAACCTACGTTTCTAGCATTTGTAGACTTAGAGAAAATTCTGAAGGTGGCAGGGGTAAAATATAGGGAGCGAAAGGCTATTTACAATTTGTACAGAAACCAGATGGCAGTTATAAGAGTCGAGGGACATGAAAGGGAAGCAGTGGTTGGGAAGGGAGTGAGACAGGGTTGTAGCCTATCCGCGATGTTATTCAATCTGTATATTGAGCAAGCAGTAAAGGAAACAAAAGAAAAATTCGGAGTAGTTATTAAAATCCATGGAGAAGAAATAAAAACTTTGAGGTTCGTCGATGACATCGTAATTCTGTCAGAGACAGCAAAGGACTTGGAAGAGCAGTTGAACGGAATGGATAGTGTCTTGAAAGGAGAATATAGGATGAACACCAACAAGAGCAAAACGAGGATAATGGAATGTAGTCGAATTAAGTCGGGTGATGCTGAGGAAATTAGATTAGGAAATGGGACACTTAAAGTAGTAAAGCAGTTTTGCTATTTGGGGAGCAAAATAACTGATGATGGTCGAAGTAGAGAGGATATAAAATGTAAACTGGAAATGGCAAGGAAAGCGTTTCTGAAGAAGAGAAATTTGTTAACATCGAGTCTAGATTTAAGTGTCAGGAAGTCATTTCTGAAAGTATTTGTATGGAGTGTAGCCATGTATGGGAGTGAAACATGGACGATAAATAGTTTGGACAAGAAGAGAATAGAAGCTTTCGAAATGTGGTGCTACAGAAGAATGCTGAAGATTAGATGGGTAGATCACATAACTAATGAGGAAGTATTGAAAAGGGTTGGGGAGAAGAGACGTTTGTGGCACAACTTGACCAGAAGAAGGGATCGGTTGGTAGGAAATGTTCTAAGGCATCAAGGGATCACCAATTTAGTATTGGAGGGCAGCGTAGAGGGTAAAAATGGTAGAGGGAGACCAAGAGATGACTACACTAAGCAGATTCAGAAGGATATGGGTTGTAGTGGGTTCTGGGAGATGAAAAATCTTGCACAGGATAGAGTAGCATGGAGAGCTGCATCAAACCAGTCTCAGGACTGAAGACCACGACAACAACAATAAGTGGTTGAATACTACAAAAATTCTCTGGTATAATTCTATTGATTCTAATTGTGAAACTCTTCTCAAAAATCATACTGTAATTGTGGTCGTATCTCAGTCTGGCCACTATGATAGTCAGTGCCAAAGAGTGAAAACTGAGGTTGAAGAATGTTTTTCTCAAGAGCTGATAGCAGATAGAGCCATATTTTGTACACAGAGGCAGCAGGTCAGCTTCTTTTTATTTTTATTGTAAACTATAAACGCATTGTTGTTAAGTTTTGAATTTATTACTGCTATCATAATTTCCTTCCTCTTTTATTATTTCATAGAAACGGCAGACAGATCTTTAATCCTTTAAATCAATAAAAGCATTGTAGTAGGATTGGTGGCATTATGTAATAGAACGGATGTCAGGCTGACGGCAAGCGAGGAACTATCGTACAGACCGCACACTGCACGTTCACGCGTACCGTAAGCGACACACATTTTATGCCATACTAACTATACTCGGCGAACTTCGTTCCGCCTCTGAAAATCTTTATATGTTATAGCTGACCCGGCAATCGTTGTTTAGCCATATAAATTATCTCTAGTCTATAACAATAATGATACGTGTAACGCAATGTATACGTGTAACACAATAGCAGTTGTTGGAGCTCGTGACACAAACAATAATAATGGCCGAAACTGTGTAGGGTGTGAGAAAAGGTTTAGTGGGAAGTCCGGCAGTACCGGCTAGCCGGTCGTGGAGGTCTCGCGGTTCTAGGCGCGCAGTCTGGAACCGTGCGACTACTACGGTCGCAGGTTCGAATCCTGCCTCGGGCATGGATTTGTGTGATGTCCTTAGGTTAGTTAGGTTTAAGTAGTTCTAAGTTCTAGGGGACTGATGACCACAGCAGTTGAGTCCCGTAGTGCTCAGAGCCATTTGAACCATTTTTAGTACCGGCTACGATTGGTCCTAGCGTTTCTACGGTATATTGCGCGGATTTAACAATTTCAGCCAATACACGGTTCGTCCATGAGCATACAAACATAGCGGCAATTTCGTATCGAAACGTGTTTGCCAGCATTATGAATAAGGACAAGCGTACACGCATCGATTTTTATCGTACGTAAAAATATTGTACGATTAAATTCTTTTAGAGGAAGGAAGGAGAGCATAGGAACATCCTTGTTCCACTAAAAGAATTTGATAGTACCATATATTTCCCTACGATAAAAATCGATGCGTGTGCGCTAGGCCTAAATGTCGGTTTGGCGAATGACGTGTGCTACCTAGTTAAACTTCTCGGGCTAGTTACGTCAATATTCGAGTCGTTGTTTTTGGTACGTTTTCTTCAATTACCTATCTATCGAATAGTGAAAGACTATCACCGGTAGACACCTGGCGGGGATAACTGATCAAGTGATAATTGATCAGTTATCGACTGAGGTTGAAAATGATTCAGTTACTAAAATAGCTATTAAAAAACAGGAGTTGCGGTAAAAGGGTGAAAATTTGGGGATGTGTATTTTTTAATGCTACACCATAAAAAAATAAAAATAAAAAGTTCTGTTCAAAAAATAAGAAAACATTTTTGGGATGGACCACCTTTATCACTTAGGGGTGTGAAAAATAGATTACGACCGATCCTGAGACCTACCGAATATACATGTAAAATTTCATTCTGATCGATCCTGCCGTTTCGGAAGAGTGTGGCAACTAACACTGTGACACGAGAATTTTATACATTTTATACGGCACTGTTATCAAAATAGCACTGGTCTCTTTCCCGATTTCCCGTAATAACGCAATATTCCAAATCAATGCAAATTTAATGGGTAAAAATAACTCCCTTTTTTTAAAAAAATATTTAAAAACGAAACATTTTAGCACTGCTGCTATTTGATATTTCGGTTTTTTATTTCGTTTTCAGTAAAAAATAAAAAATAGCTGTTATAACCGAGCTGAACCAAATATAGGAAAACACTGGTTGTGTAGAACTAAAATACCGATATCAGTTAAACCGGTCGGTTTTTCCATTCCTAGTACGGAGTTGGTGCAGGCACGACTATTTCGGAGCAATTTGTTGAATATTGCGCAGCAGAACGATCGCTTACGTGTTATCATGTTGACCCAACGACATCAGTTACGACTGCAATGGGCGTGGGATCAACACGATAGTGACGCCTGTCCGGGTGGTTCACGTTTCTTGTTACACCACGACTATGGTCTTTTCTCCGTATACGCCGTCATCCAGGCGAACAGCTGTCGAAACATGTTCCGAGCCAAGGACACAGACTAATTGGAGCAGTACTATTGAAAGGTCTCTGTTGGATTTCTTTCATGTTAATTTCTTAAATCTGTTGACATTTACGGCATAAATTCCTCTTCTAAACTTATTGTGTTGTTTCTGACTGTCTGGGAGGAGACTGAGCAGTGAAAAGTGTTACTTTTACACATAAACAAGAACGATCTGTCACACTACTACACTTTAAAACACAGTTTATATGTAATTCATGTCACACAGTCTCATACGGAACCTACATCCGCTTTCTTTAAATACTGTATATGATAAGATACTGTCATCCCCCTTCCCTTCTGTGTGAGAGGATGAATGAGCAAATGTATTTCGAGTTCCATGCTGGATGGTGGCAGACAAGCCTGTCTGCTAGAGAACAGTAGGACCAACGTCGAAACAGGTAGCTACGCTTTCTAAAAGCAGAGAGGTTTCTATTCTTAGTATGGTCCTGTCCGTCCTTCGTCATGTTGGTATAGGAAGCTGCCTCTCTGGTCACTTCCGTTTGCATCTGTTAAGCACGTTCGGTAGGAGCCCAGGTCAGTCTGTCTGCGGCGAGCGTCTGAAGTGGTAAGATCTCCGGCTAAGCGCGTGTCTGCTAAGTCCGTAGGACAATGAATTTCTTAAGTTCAGCCTAACTGATAGTTTAATCACCTTTATTTCAGGTTTAGCTCTAAAATATCTAATGTTATCTTAAATTGCGTCGCAGTGCAATTCGAGTGTGAAGTTCGGAATATCTTCCGGTAGTTGCTTTGTTACTACTTTGTGAGTAAATTGGAAACACGTGTTGATCAGTAACTCTAACTAAGATCATCAATCTTAAATGCGAATGTGCGTGAGATTATAACGTCTCGTCTTGACAATATTTTTCAATATAGCAACTTTCCTTTATGTTCAATCCACGTGGGGTGTACTTTGTGAGACCAGTACAACATGCTTATACAATTGTTTGACCCATCAGGTTAATAGTAAGACGATATTAACCAGTTCGAGGTTTTTCTTTTGTAAATTGCGTTTCGATGTAATTTATTTTAATTATCAAAATTATTGTGGAGTTACACTCTTTGTGTAAACCAAGTTGACCACGTGAAGCATGTGGTGTAAGCATCAAAGTAGCCTTCAGCAATTCTTATCGAGAAGATTTCACGGAGAGTTAGTATGAATTTAGTATATCAGTGTATGGTAATTACATGATGGACAGGATTGCGCTACGAACGTAACTTCTTTGGGTGAAAATTAAATCGGTTGGTTGTGGTTAATTTCCTCTTGCATATGTTTCAACGTTCTTTGTGTGTTATTTTATGAATGCAGTGTTGTATGCAGTCTCCCAATCTTGGCTCCATATTTGATGTGTCCCGTAAGATTACAAACTCACATTTTCCCAATCCTAAATAAGGCACCAGTTTAGTTATGAATCAAGTTTAATATGCTGAAATTTCAATGATCAATGTTAAAATAAATGTCAAAAAATATATTGATTTATTTCTTTTTATTTAAATTCTCTTTCTATATATATATCACCGGTTGTCGTATGACGATTAAAAGATTATATTAATGTTAGTCTGGTTGGGAATTTGGTAAGCTAGACTGGATACCTGGTGAAACAGTTGCTCAGTAATGCAAGGTTAACTTCCCCAGACAGCTCACAGCTTTTAACCAGCTTTTATTGTCTATCAGCACCGCTTTCAGAACAAATTAATGCAACGACATTACACTATGCCATGAGGGACATTCACTTTGGCTTCCATGGCACCTATGGTAACAATCGAAGACACCAACAGCAGCTATGGACTACGTCAACATTATTGCGGAGCACCTGCATCCCTTTGTGTTTCGTGTCTTCCCGATGCCGATGGCGTCTTCCAGCACGATGAAATGAAATGATCGTACGGCATCGTTGGCCGGGAGACCCCATGCGGGGTGTTCGGCCGCCGAAATTGCAAGTCCTTTTTAGCTGATACACAACACCCAGTCATCTCGAGTCAGAGAAAATCCCTGACCTCGCCGAGAATCGAACCCGGGACCCTGTGCGCGGGAAGCGAGAACGCCACCGCAAGACCACGAGCTGTGGACTGCAGCACGATAACTGTCCGCATCACAAGGTCACATTCGTGCGTGAGCATCTGGTTTCCGAGGCGTGCTCAAAAAGTAAAGGGAATTTTTTGATTTCGCGGCCTTTATACATCCGATTTTCAACAAAAAAACTCTTTCCCGATGTACCAGTATGAAACCGTAATTTCCCTGTAGGTGACACTAGCCATCGGTGTAGGGCCCGTGAGACATCTGCAGCGCCATCTGCTTCCTGTAATGGCTGACGACAAATGTCAACACACAGTAACCAAAGTCCCATACATCGCTATCTGCTTCAAACCCGAAAACATCTCGGATTTTCTGCCAACGAACTACGGTTTGCGGACGGCATTGGTTTTCTGTTAGCATTTGAAGAAAACTGCTGCATAATCGCATCGAATGCTAGTCGAAGCTTTCGGCGAACACACTCTTGGGAAAACACAGTGTTTCAAGTGGTTCAAAAAATTCAAAAGTGGTGATTTTGACGTGAGAAACGACGAGTGCGGGAAACCACCGAAAAAGTTCGAAGACATCGAATCGCATGCGTGTTTGGATGTGTGGAACTCGCGGAACAACTGAATCACTGATCGCTACCAACAGCAAATGATCGATTTAAATCGAGCATTACGTGAAAAACCGCCGGAATATGGAAAAAGGCAACACAAAGTCATTTTGCTCCATGATAAGTACTCATGACACACAGCAAGATGGGTCAGGGAAACGATAGAGGCGTTCAGTTGCGAAATACCAGGGTATTCGGCTTGTGCTCCAGACTTGGCTCCGTCCGATTTTCATCTATTTGTATCACTGGGACACGCTGTCGCTGAATAACGCTTCAATTCGTATGAAAAGGTACGGAAAGGGCTCGCTGACTGGTTCGCTTCAAAAGAACTGTTTTTTTGGCGGGGCATTCGTATCCTACCGGAGAGGTGGGAGAAACGTATAAATAGCAATGGAGATAATTTTTAATAAAATATTGTTTATCAGTTTGAAACCACAGATGTGTAATTATTGCAACCAAATTCTGGTATCACGCTTCTACACCTGACATGTCTGCATTTTCATCTATTTTGGATATTTAGTTTATTGCTAACAGTCGAAAGGACTATACGTGTTTTCGAGCCTTCGGCGAAGATGGGTCAAATAATTTGCATTAAATTTTGTTTCAGAAATGGAATGAAGTGCAGCACTGCATTCGCAATGTTGACTGTTGCTTTTTGGCCAATCCGCTATCAGTACGACATCAGTTTGCTAGTGGTATAAACGTTTCAAAGAGGATGGAGAAGACATAGAAGACGACGAGCGCCACGGACGCTCTAACGTATCAATTGCTAACGACAGTGTGGAAAAAAAAAATGGTTCCGGAAAGATCTCCGAATCACTATCAGAGAGGCTGCTGATGATGTTGCCATATTCTCAGGCACACGCCAAGCAATTTTTCCGGATGTTTTGGTCATGAAACGTGTAGCAGAAAAGTTTGTTCTAAATTGGTGAATTTCGACCGGAAACGTCGTCGCACAGACATCGCTCAGGAACTGTGAACGAAGTCGACAACGATACAGAATTTCTAAAGGAAGTTATAACAGGTGACGAAACATGGCTACACGGCTATGACGTGGAAGTCAACACCCAGCCGTGCGTACGGAAACTACCTGTAGAGCCAAGACCGAAATAAAATCGACAAGTTCCCGTTACATGAGAAGGTTCTTCCCAACGTTTTCTTCGACTACAATGGAACAGTGCATCACGAGTTCTTGCCTTACGGTCGTACGGTCAGTAAGGAATACTATCTGGAACTTATGTGCCGTTTGCTTGAAGCAGTTCGAAGAAAACGATTAGATTTATGGCAAAACCACTCGTGGAAATTGTATCACGTTAATGCTCCCGCTCATATCTCAATGCTTGTTCGTGGTTTTTTGGCAAAAAAAAAAAAAACGTTATGTTGGCTCAGCCAGAGTATTCGGCGGACATGGCCCCCTGTGACTTCTTCCTATTCCCCAGGCTGAAGAGAAGCATGAAAGGACGCCGTTCTGCCACCATTTGTGAAATAAAAGCAGAATCGCTGAAAGAGCTGAATACTATTTCGAAAAGTAAGTTCCAGAAATGCCTCCAACATTGGAAAACGCAATCGTCCAATTGTATTATATCTGAGGAAGATTGCTTTGAAGGGGTCAAAGTTGATGTTGTTGAATAGATAATGGTACTGTACAAAACTTCCAGTTACTTTTTGATCACATCTCATAGCTTCAGAAACATACCACTGAATCCATGTAACGCAGAATCGTTTCAAAGACAGACCAAAAAACTATTAAACAGACTGCTATAATGTTTTGGTTCGTCAGTATATTATACGCAGATCCTTGCGTGACCCATACGTCATTAAGCTACAGATGTTAGAGGTACCTTATAAGCACGAAAGACAGTTTTTTTGCAAGATTTGTTTAACAGAACACCATACATCATAGGACACAGCACTCATACGACCTGCTACAAGCTCGCAGCTTCAGAACTGCACATCTGCAGACAATTTCATCGCTAAACGTTTTTTCAACTGACCAGTCAATCGTGGCAAGTTACGAACCTACTTTTCTTGCGCTCTCAAGGACTTGACGCAGAGACCAGTTTGACTTCTTACGTGTCCTTGGAATAGCTTGCTTGTCTCGTTAAATGGAAGTCATATGAGTTTATTTACTAGTAGACATTTGCGTTAATTCATCCTGTCATTCCGGCCGGGGTGGCCGAGCGGTTCTAGGCGCTACAACCTGGAACCGCACGACCGCAACGGTCGCATGTTCGAATCCTGCCTCTGGCATGGGTGTGTGTGATGTCCTTAGGTTAGTTAGGTTTAAGTGGTTCTAAGTTCTAGGGGACTGATGACCTGAGAAGTTAAGTCCCATAGTGCTCAGGGCCATTTGAACCATTTCATCCTGTCATGCATCCACATCCTACATGTAAATAATAGCGTTCTTATAGTGAATTGTGTCGCTAACTTCTGTTATACGAAGACTCGCCGTTCATGTTCTTTTATGTGTCCACCTTAGGATGCAATACGACGTTATGTGTCTGTTCTAGCAATAAGTGTCTGTCACCTGAAAGCAGGTGATTACTACAAGGCGATCATGGCTTGAAGGCGCAAAAAATTAGTATCTAACAATAGTTGCCTTTAATTGTGCAGGGTCTTCAACCGTATCTCAATAAAAACTTGATTTCTATGATGTTGGAGTCTCTTGATGGTTTCACCTCCAGGTTCGTTAGTGGTGCTGAATTATCAGAAAGCCGTTAACTTAGAATAGAAACACAGACATTTTTTTCTAAATACAAGGCTCATTTAAAAATATCCATTACTCCTTCTGATGTGGTGAAGTTTTCGCATTGCTCAGTTCAGAAATGAAAACATGATCTCCGAAGAGAAAGGCAACCATTCTTATAAAATTCGTTAAGTTATCTTTTGTAATGCCAGTCATCTCTCTCGCTACCAAAAACCCTTTAGTTTCTTGTCGTTGTAGTCATTAAGGGTTTAGGTCAGTACTGAATAATAATAAATAATTAACCGTTTATGTTTCTTTCTTCGCACTATTAATTTCATAATTAAAAATGCATTCATCAAGGACAACATTCAGATTTTTGGCGGTACACCTGATTCGCAATTTCGTCTTCTGCAACTACTTGACATCGGCAGTTCCCTGCAGGACAAAGCAGTATCTGTTTCGTTCAAAAAAGCTGTAACTGAGAATTAGAAGGGTTATCTTCTGTTCAGCGGCTAATAAGTGCTTAAAAACCCGAATCAGATGTTACGGTAAAAACTTGCAATTTGTTCAGTGACACCTGTACAAAAAAATTTGTAATACGTACATAGTTACTAGAGACATATTCTTGTTATTCTTTAATCCTACTTTAGATTGATGGTTTCCGCTACGGTACACTTACACGGACAAAAATATCAGTTAATTTATCTGCATCTCAGTGTTTTTTATTTATTCATTGTTCCTTATTACAAAATCTGTAGGTATTTCAGTATCAGCCTGCCAGCCAGTTTCGATCAATAAGATTCGAATCCAACGTAGTCCATGATCTAATTTTTGTTTCGCTGGTACTTTTCAGTGATTCGTCTTTGCTTGTGGTAGTAGTAGTAATAGTAGTAGTTGTAGTTTTATTCATTCCTAGATTTGAAACCAGGCCAACAATCGAAGTGGGATCGAATCCTACAACGTACACAATAGTATTTCACATAGACTAGGATAGTTCGAGTTTAAAACTAAATTATCAGAAAAATGCAAACTCCACGTTTAGTGGAAAACACAACAAAAAATTTCAACGCATCAGTACCGACAGCGCCGGTCTTCATGGATTGGAACAAGCCCTTCGACAAACTATGTAGAGATTGTGAAGATAAGTTACTCAGATCAAAATACCGGACTACATACTAAGATGACAGTTTCCACGCAACGGAAAAATCATTGATCCATAGACGAGAAGAAGTCAGAGACAATAAAAATAAAAACTGGTCTCCTACAAGGGTTAGTACTGTCTCTACCCTTTTCATCAGCTAAAGAAAAGGCATCCCACAGTAACAAGCACAGCTAGCAGAATACGCGGATGATACAGTGATGCATACGAGCAACAAACGCTGCATAACAAGTGAACGTCACCGCAAATCAGTGTAGAAAAATCAAAGTGTCAATCAACAATGATGAAAGTAAAAATATATACTTCTCAAAAAAGTCGCTGCACCTTCGTGGCAACATCAGAATCAGCTACAGAAACATCGCATGATTAACAAATGTTAAATGCCCCAGAATCGTATTAAATCAACAAATTTTCTTCAAGGTTGACAATACTCCGAAAGTAATTACTTTTCTACAGACGGTGAAAGCATTGGCACGCTTTCTTGTTAGTTTCGAATCGGAAAGAGAAACCAAATTAGGACTATGCAGATCCACAATCTTCCCGGCAATAGTTAATGGCGGCACAATGCGGGACACAGCCTCAGCGTCATAACAGAACAGATTCCAACCGATCCACTACAAAGTCCCACGGAGACTGTTGAAATCACCTCCTGGGAGCAAATCAGAAACATGCATATGATCTTAAGGAATGCCACATTGAATATAGCTATTCTGAAGAACGTGAATTAGTTGTACAATGTAATAAATTGACTGAAACAAGCGATCCCAAATGAAACGTAATATTTACTACACAACCACGCTCCTGGAAGAAAATGAAAGAGCAGTTTATCATTTTAGAAGAACAATGACATAAATACAGTAGCCAGCCACAAGTGTGGCATACAAAATTTATTCACGTTTAACCATTTACCTTTTTCGTGAGATAGGCTCTTACACGTTTCTATGATGGGGCCACGCCTTGTGCTCGTTAGCTGTTAGGTGATGTGGCCTTAAGTTTCTGAGTGAAGCTTTAGTCGAATATTTCTACTGCAGTTCTTTAAAAGTTTTTCCCGTGCTTTGTTGTTAGTTTTATTTGGTTCTCAGAGTTTGTACTCTATTTCCCCATCGAGAACACGTGGTTACATTGAATACCTAATTGTACAGAGAGAAATACAAAAATGCATATTTAAATAATTGAATGCTCAAGCGGTAAACCTTTGTACAAGAGATGTTTAACAAATAGAACGATGAGTAAATGGGACATATTAATGTTATCAATACACACTGTTTCTTAAATTTAATAATAAGTGATACAGATAAATGAAAATATGAGTCCCACAGATTTTACCTTATACTCTTAACCCACTGATGACTAATATATACTGGCGAATGTCTTTAGAAACCAAAAGAGAGGACGCTGATTGAAATAGGAGGTTACCCATACTCTAAAAGTGTTCATAAGTTCCGATGGTTCGTTGTCAAATGTGGAACACGGGGAAAAGACGTGGTTTACATCAGCTTCTGACTCGGTATCGCTCTCACATGGGGAATCGTAAATGTTGATTCTATTTTTCTATGTTCAAAAATAGTTCAAATTCGAATGGTTCAAATGATTCTGAGCACTATGGGACTTAACATCTGAGGTCATCAGTCCCCTAGAACTTAGGACAACTAAAAACCTAACTAACCTAAGGACATCACACACATCCATGCCCGAGGAAGGATTCGAACCTGCGACCGTAGCGTTCGCGCGGTTCCAGGCTGAAGCGCCTAGAACCAATCAGCCACAACGGCCGGCATTTTTCAGTGTTGTATATGCATTATGTATTCTTGGTACAGTTCGCTAATAATTTAACAACCATCATTCTCCGTTTTAGTGCACCACGTGCTATGTTCAACATTCACAAAACGTGGCACAGCTTCACATGCGTAACGGAAAAAAATGGGAAAAAATGTTGAATGGTGAGGTAGGGTAGGAATAATATGAAACATAAATAGTCGCAATAGAGGGACAACACAACACCCACGCCTATCCCATAAAGTGCGAGTAAAAAAAGTCTCCATCATACAAAGACACCGGTTCTGTTGTTGACGTGAGAGACGTCACAACCGCAGTACCACAAGTCACAAGACACAGAGGCTCATTCGTAGTAGCTAACGGCACAAAAATGTGCGCTACATAGTCTTCATTGCTGGCGATTAGGTTAAGTAATCACAGCGTCAGAACACACTCGATGTAAAGCACTTTGCTGTAGCCTCTTACAGCTTCTTTTGTCGCTTTCCCTCCCGCTGCCCCTGCCCACTCTACACCTCCGCACCTTTCCCCCACGTCGACGTTTTTGATGATTCAGCACGTCTAGTAAAGACCGATACTTACAGCACTCGTACATGAAACGCGTTACATGTGCAGCGTTTGGTAAAGTAACCGGTGCCGTGAAACGAATGAACCTCTTTGTGCAATCGAGGCTTTTGGCGCGAGTTGAAGTGTTCAGAAACAAGATGTTGGCCATGCCGTGTGCGCTTACTCACATCTGCGAGCTGGCCGCGCCGCCGCCAGCCGTTGTGTTCTGCAAGCCGGCCGCTCTGCTACTGGCGAGACGAGCTCGCTCGGTTTGGACGCGACCTCCCTCACGGCACAGTGCTGTGACTCGGCAGACTTGGCGTGCTCTTGGCCGTGACCGTCTTATCTACAGCAGCTGCTCTCCGCGCACATTCGCTTACTAGTGTTGCAACTGACGTACTCTAACCACTCTTCTATTTAGGTGGAAGATGAGGTGCACAGGTTCTTGACGATTAACAAGCATAAGGAAATAATATTTTAAGAGTGTACAGGGTGTTACAAAAACGTACGGACAAACTTTCAGGAAACATTCCTCACACACAAAGAAAGCAAATATGTTACGTGGACATGTGTCCAGAAACGCTTACTTTCCACGTTAGAGCTCATTTTATTACTGCTCTTCAAATCACAATAATCATGGAATGGTAACACACAGCAACAGAACGTACCAGCGTGACTTCAAACACTTTGTTACACGAAATGTTCAAAATGTCCTCCGTTAGCGAGGATACATGCATCCACCCACCGTCGCATGGAATCCCTGGTGCGCTGATGCAACCCTGGAGAATGTCATATTGTATCACAGCCGTCCACAATACGAGCACGAAGAGTCTCTACATTTGGAACCGGGGTTGCGTAGACAAGAGCTTTCAAATGCCTCAATAAATGAAAGTGAAGAGGGTTGCGGTTAGGAGAGCCTGGAGGCCATGGAATTGGTCCTCCTCTACCAATCCATCGGTCACCGAATCTGTTGTTGAGAAGCGTACGAACACTTCGACTGAAATGTGCAGGAGCTCCATCGTGCATGAACCACATGTTGTGTAGTACTTGTAAAGGCTTATGTTCTAGCAGCACAGGTAGAGTATCCCGTATGAAATCATGATAACATGCTCCAATGAGCGTAGCTAGAAGAACGTGGGGCCCAATCAAGCCATCACCAACAATGCCTGCCCAAACGTTCACAGAAAATCTGTGTTGATGACGTGATTGCACAATTGCGTGCGGATTCTCGTCAGCCCACACATGTTGATTGTGGAAATTTACAATTTGATCACGTTGGAATGAAGCCTCATCCGTAAAGAGAACATTTTCACTGAAATGAGGATTGACACATTGTTGGATGAACCATTCGCAGAAGTGTACCCGTGGAGGCCAATCAGCTGCTGATAGTGCCTTCACACGCTGTACATGGTACGGAAACAACTGGTTCTCCCGTAGCACTCTCCATACAGTGACGTGGTCAACGTTACCTTGTACATCAGCAACTCCTCTGACGTTGACATTAGGATTATCGTCAACTGCACGAAGAATTGCCTCGTCCATTTCAGGTGTCCTCGTCGTTCTAGGTCTTCCCCAGTCGCGAGTCATAGGCTGGAATGTTCCGTGCTCCCTAAGACGCCGATCAATTGCTTCGAACGTCTTCCTCTCGGGACACCTTCGTTCTGGAAATCTGTCTCGATACAAACGTACCGCGCCACGGCTATTGCCCCGTGCTAATCCATACGTCAAATGGTCAGCTGCCAACTCCGCATTTGTAAACATTGCACTGACTGCAAAACCACGTTCGTGATGAACACTAACCTGTTGATGCTAGTACTGTAGAGCAATGACTCGCATGTCAACACAAGCACCGAAGTCAACATTACCTTCCTTCAATTGGGCCAACTGGCGGTGAATCGAGGAAGTACAGTACATACTGACGAAACTAAAATGAGCTCTAACATAAGCGTTTCCGAACACATGTCCACATAATGTCTTTCCTTTATTTATGTGTGATGAATATTTCCTGAAAGTTTGGCAGTACCTTTTTGTAACACACTGTGTATATACTTAAAATATCGAAAAGTTCAAAAGAACTAAGAATAATGGAGTACAAGGCAGATAAACTGGTAGTTTCATATACAGGGTGGTCCATTGATAGTGACTGGGCCAAATATCTCACGAAATAAGCATCACACGAAAAAACTACAAAGAACGAAACTCGTCTAGCTTCAAGGGGGAAAGACGCTTTGGTTGGCCCGCCAGATGGCGCTGCCGTAGAACAAACGGATATCAACTGCGTTTTTTAAAAAATAAGAACCCCCATTTTTATTACATATTCGTGGGGTACGTAAAGAAATATGGATGTTTTAGTTGGACCACTTTTTTCGCTTTGTGATAGGTGGTGCTGTAATAGTCACAAACGTATACGTACGTGGTGTCACGTAACATTCCGCCAGTGCGGACGGTATTTGTTTCGTGATACATTACCAGTGAAACTTCCTTGCAGATTAAAACTGTGTGCCTGACTGAGACTCGAATTCGGTCCCGAGTTCGAGTCTCTGTCCGGCAAACAGTTTTACTCTGCCAGGAAGTTTCATATCAGAGCACACTCCGCTGGAGAGTGAAAATTTCATTCTAGAAACATTGCCCGTGTTAAAATGGACCGTTTACTAATTGCGGAAAAGGTCGATATCGTGTTGATGTATGGCTGTTGTGATCAAAATGCCCAACAGGCGTGTGCTATGTATGCTGCTCCGTATCCTGGACGACATCATCGAAGTGTCCGGACCGTTCGCCGGATAGTTGCGTTATTTAAGGCAACAGGAAGTGTTACGCCACATATGAAACGTCAACCACGACTTGCAACAAATGATGGTGCCCAAGTAGGTGTTTTAGCTGCTGTCGCGACTAATCCACACATCAGTAGCAGACAAATTGCGCGACAATCGGGAATCTCAAAAACGTCGGTGTTGAGAATGCAACTTCAACATCGATTGCACCCGTACCATATTTCTATGCACCAGGAATTGCATGGCGATGACTTTGAACGTCGTGTACAGTTCTGACACTGGGCGCAATAGAAATTACGAGACGATGACAGATTTTTTTCACGCTTTCTATTTAGCGACGAAGCGTCATTCACCAACAGCGGTGACGTAAACAGGCATAATATGCACTACTGGGCAACGGAAAATCCACGATGGCTGCGACAAGTGAAACATCAGCGACCTTGACGGGTTAATGTATGGTGCGGCATTATGGGAGGAAGGACAATTGGCCTCCATTTCATCGATGGCAATCTAAATGGTGCAATGTATGCTGATTTCCTACGTAATGTTCTACCGATGTTACTACAAGATGTTTCACTGCATGGCAGAATGGCGATTACTTCCAACATGATGGAAGCGGTATCGAACAGCATATTTCATGACAGGTGGATTGGTTGTCGAAGCACCATACCATGGCCCACACGTTCACCGGATCTGACGTCCCCGGATTTCTTTCTGTGTGAAAGTTGAAGGATATTTGCTACCGTGATCCACCGACGACGGCTGACAACATGCGTCAGCGCATTGTCAATGCATGTGCGAACAATACGGAAGGCGAAGTACTCGCTGTTGAGAGAAATGTAGTTACACGTTTTGCCAAATGCATTCACGTTGTCGGACATCATTTTGAGCATTTATTGCATTAATGTGGTATTTACAGGTAATCACGCTGTAACAGCATGCGTTCACAGAAATGATAAGTTCACAAAGGTACATGTATCACATTGGGACAACCGAAATAAAATGATGAAACGTACCTACGTTCTGTATTTTAATTTTAAAAACCTGTTACCAACTGTTCGTCTAAAATTGTGACTATTACAGCGCCATCTGTCACAAAGCGAAAAAAGTGCTCAAACTAAAACATTCATGTTTCTTTACGTACTACACGAATATGTAATGAAAAATAGGGGTTCCTATTTTAAAAAACGCAGTTGATATCCGTTTGTCCTATGGCAGCGCCATCTAGCGGGTCAACCATAGCGTCATCTGGTTCCCCCCTTCAAGCTAGACGAGTTTCGTTTTTTGTAGTATTTTCGTTTGAGGCTTATTTCGTGAGATATTTGGCCCGTTCACGACCAATGGACCACCCTGTATATACTGAAGCGCCAAAGAAACTGCTATAGGCATGCGTATTCAAATACAAAGATATGTAAACAGGCAGATCACGGTTCTGCGGTCGGCAACGCCTATGTAACACAACAAGTGTCTGGCGCAGTTGTTAGACCGGTTACTGTTCCTACTATGGCAGGTTATCAAGGTTTAAGTGGGTTTGAACGTGGTGTTTTATTCAGCGCGCGAGCGGTGGGACACAGCATCTCCGAGGTAGATGAAGTGGGGATTTTCTCGTACGGCCATTTCACGAGTGCACCGTGAATATCATGAATCCGGTGAAACATCAAATCTCCGACACCGTTGCGCCGGGATTAGATCCTGCACGAACGGGGCCAAGGATGCCTGAAGAGAATCGTTCAACGTGACAGAAGCGCAACCATTCCGCAAATTGCTGTAGAAATCAATGCTGGGCCATCAACGAATGTCAGCGTGCAAACCATTCAACAGAACATCATTGATTTGCGCTTCCGAAGCCGAAGGCTAGCTCGTGAGCCCTTGATGACTGCACGATACAAAGCTTTACGCCTCGCCAGAGCCCTTCAATACCGACATTGGACCGTTGATGACCAGAAACAAGTTGCTGGTCGGGCGAGTCTCGTTTTAAATTGTACCGAGCGTATGGTCGTGTACGGGCATGGAGACAACCTTATGAAGCCAAGGACGCTGCACGCCAGCGGGGGACTGTTCAAGCTGGTGGAGACTCTGCAATAATGTGGGGCGTGTACAGTTGGAATGATATGGGACCCCTGATACGTCTAGATACGACTCTGATAGGTGACAGGTACTTAAGAATCCTGTCTGAGCACCTGCATCCATTCATGTCCATTGTGCAGTCCGACCGAATTGGGCAATTCCAGCAGGACAATACGCATTGCTGCAGAGTTTAAGCTACTGAGTTAGACACTTTCGCTGGCCACCAAACACCCCAGACGTGAACATTATTGAGCATATCTGGGATGTCTTGCGACGTGTTGTCCAGAAGAGATTTCCACCCCGTCGTACTCTTACGGATTTATGGACAGTTCTGCAGGGTTCTTGGTTTCAGTTCCCTCCAGCATTACTTCAGACATTAGCCGTGTTGCGGCACTTCTGCGTGCTCGCGGGGGCCCTAGACGATATTAGGCAGGTGTACCAGTTTCTTTGGCTCTTCAGTGTATTTAAATAATACTGAGATTGAGAAGGTCGGAATAACTAAGAATAATGTAGTATAAGGCAGATGAAGCTACCTGTTGTGTGTGCATCTGTATCCCCTTGGCTATCTTCAATGGGGATCTCTAAAGTCTGTGCAGTTTACTGCAACTACTGTAAATAAAAAAAGACACCGTAATGTGATTTTATTCCTATTGTCCCCTTAATCTGGCTTCTCCGCCTCAGGTCCCCTACCTCAAATTGTTGAATGGAACATCCCTTGTGTCCTGTTAAATTTTTGCACGCTCTTAGAGAAACACCATATATATACATATATCGCCTTGTTTCGCTGCTGTTCAGTTCTTGGTGTGGCGGAGCGGTTGTAGGCGCTTCAGCCTGGAACCGCGGACCGCTACGGTCGCAGGTTCGAATCTTGCTTCGGGCATGGATATGTGTGATGTCCTTAGGTTAGTTAGGTTTATGTAGTCCTAAGTTCTAGGGGACTGATGACCTCAGATGTTAAGTCCCATAGTGCTCAGAGCCATTTGAACCCTTTTTTTTTTTTTTAGTCCTTCGGGCTGCTAAGATTCGTCTCTCTTTTTGTTAGGTTCCTGTATTGCGATAGGAGAAAAATATAACTGTTTTAATGGAAAAGTTAATTTCTTTTCCGATTTATCGAAAAAAAGGTATTGGGAAGATAGTTACATAAAAAGAAATGTAGTGTATAAACAAAGTTAACTGTTTCTGCTAGCAACAGTTAATGTCTCTGGTTGCATGCGCGTAACTATCAGATACAAATACTACATTCGCGTTTTAAGACATCCAAAAACAAAAAATTAGCTATAAAATTATAGACACATACACCCTTTAAACGTACTTACGATTTACCCCTCTTTGTTATCCCAGTGGCGTTTCTTTCTGTGAAAATAGTTGCACAACACTGAAAAAAATGTAATACCCATTCATTAAAATGTACAACCCAAAACGACAGGTCCTGGTTTCTCGTATGCACCTATGTACAGATGCGGAAGTATGGCAATATGGTTGGTCGCTGTGACGCTCTACTAGTATGTTCGGCGAACTTATACAGTATGTCAATATCGGCCATTTTCATCAGTAACCCTACCCATACCTCAGTGTATGATTGAAAATGTGTAACTATCACAGCAGGGAATACAAACCCGAGACAGGGACAAGCAGGACTGGACACAAGCTCGAAGGCGAAGACTAATGTGGGCACTGCTGTTATCCACCAAAGTGCCGTGACTGAATGGAACAAGTTTGTTTCAACACAAGGAACACGGCGCATGTCGTCGAAACTTGCAGTGTTGTGTGTAGACAGTTTCAGTGCAGTACATTTAGAAAGATAAATCGGGATAAGAAGTGAAACGATCCAATTACTCTTCAAAGAGCCACGAATTTCTTACATACTGACGGAAAAAACCGAAACACATGAAATTTCGGGAATACATTTTTCTACACTCATACTCATAAATTAAGGATAATGCTGATACATGGCGAAACAACGCTCTGGTGGGCGATTTGCGGGTTTAAATCACCTCGGGGTGTGGCCATGTGGAGCATTTGACCTGCGGTCGTCGCATGGTGGCGTTGGCAGCAGTCCACATAAGTAGAGGTGTGTTGCTGCATGTCAGAGTACGGTGCAGCGAGTAAGTGTGCAGAAGTCCTAATGGTGACTGGGTGTTGAAAATGGCTCAAAGAACACATATTGAGAACGTTATGAGGGGTAGAATGCTAGGGTGACTGGAGGCTGGTCAAACACAGTAGGTCGTAGTACGGGCCCTCTGTGTGCCACAAAGTTCGATCTCAAGATTATGCAAACGATTCCAGAAGACAGGAAACGTGTTCAGGCCTACAGTACGGGACGTACACAGTGTACAACACCATCAGTGACCGCAGACGGCCACGGATTACTGCAGGTAGCCTTGCTCTGGACCTTACCGCACCCACTGAAACAGTTGTCTCCAGACACACAGCCTACAGACGACTGAACAGACATGGTTTATTCACCCGGAGACTTACAAGGTGCATTCCACTGAGAGCCCGTAAAGCCTGGTGTCAAGAACACAGTACATGGACATTGGAACAGTGATCCCAGTTTATGTTCACGGACGAGTCCAGTTATAGTCTGAACAGTGATTCTCGCCGGGTTTTCATTTGACGTGAACCAGCACCAGATACCAACCCTTTAACGTCCTTGTAAGGGACCTGTATGGAGGTGTGGGGTGGGATTATAATTGGTGCACGTACACCCCTGCATGTCTTTGACGGAGGAACTGTAACACGTCAAGTGTATCGGTACATCATTTTGCACTAGTATGTCCGCCTTTTGCCGGCCGGAGTGGCCGTGCGGTTCTAGGCGCTACAGTCTGGAAGCGAGCGACCGCTACGACCGCAGGTAAGAATCCTGCCTCGGGCATGGATGTGTGTGATGTCCTTAGATTAGTTAGGTTTAATTAGTTCTAAGTTCTAGGCTACTGATGACCTCAGAAGTTAAGTCGCATAGTGCTCAGAGCCATTTTGTCCACCTTTTCAGGGATGCAGTGTCCCACTTTCCTCGTGATGGATGATGACGCACGGCCCCACCGAGCTGCTATCGTGGAGGAGTAGCTTGAAACAGATCAGGCGAATGGAGTGGCCTGCCTGTTCTCCAGACCTAAACCCCATCAAGCACGTCTGGGATGCTCTCGGTCGACGTATCACTGCACGTCTTCAAACCCCTAGGACACTTCAGGAGCTCCGACAGGCGCTGGTGCAAGAATGGGAGGCTATACCCCAGCAGCTGCTCGACCACCTGATCCAGAGTATGCCAACCCGTTGTGCGGCCTGTGTACGTGCGCATGGTGATCATATCCCATACTGATGTGGGGTACATGCGCAGGAAACAGTGGCGTTTTGTAGCACGTGTGTTTCGGGACCGTTTCCTCAACTTATCACCAATACCGTGTGTGTTCCCTATGTGTCTCTGCTATTATCGCCAGTTTTGTGTAGTTCCACGTTGTGTGGCACCACATTCTGCAATTATCCTTAATTTATGAGCATGAATGTATAATGCTTGCCTGTACAGTGAACGAAATTATTCAAAAATGTATTAAATATTTTAAGCTGTAGTGTGTGATATGTTCTTAAACTATTACGAGAAAAAAACTGACGTCCAAAAAACCCTTTCTGAAATACAAAGAACAACAATTTGGTAAATATTCCTGTTTTACTGTTTCAACGAGTTAGTAATTAAAAGAAGAAAAATTTTTTTGAATCTTTGTTTTGAATAGTGTGGAAGTATAGTGTACCTAAAATAAAAATTACATGTAATTCAGTACGTAAGATAAAAATCAATATTCACTTCATTACGCTTCCAGACCTTTATAATTTTTTCACATAGAAGTTACATTATACTTATTATGTGGTTAGAGTTTCATTCTAATGTCTGTTAAATTTAGTGAGTTATTAAATTCCAAAATACTAGTAAAAATTATAGGCCATGACATCCATGTCCCCTTAAACCTCAGTTTTCCTTTGTGTGCTTCAAACAAACATTGTACCATGGGACGGACCTGATCAGCCTTAGTACTAATGCGACCTTGCCGAGTAACCATGGGATCCATCTAATAACGCGATACAGCTGCCCAAATCATCACCGAACCCCCGCCTGTGAACGCAAATGTGATACAAGACCCATCCGACGAAATGACTTTCTTCCATTGCTGCGTAATTCAGGTTTTACGGCTTCTGCAGCACATTTTCCTGTTCCAGGTATCTGGAACTGCAATTTCCAGCTTATGGAGCTCCGTTCGTGTCGTTTTGGTGCTGACAGGGTTCGCGAGTGTTTCGTTCAGTTCTATGGTGACTCTTATTCCTCGTCACGGCCCTCTTCAACGACCGCTTGTCACGATAATTCAAATCTTTGATATAGCGTCCTTGAAACACTGAACGCTTTGGCTACCTTTGTTTACCGAAGCACTCACCACACGAGCACCAACAATTTGCCCACGTTCGGATTCACTTAGCTCTGACATAATACATCACAACTACACAGGACACTGTTCTGACACTTGCTACGTATGGAGGACATTGTACTGGTGCCGTTCGTGGTCAAACACAACAGCCTCACCTGCAGGCTTGGCTAGAATCTCTATTTGTGTTCAAGCATCCGTTTCTTGCGGTGTTTCCATATTTTGGTCCAACCCCTGAATCTTTTATATAAATGCACTTGCAGCCTTGAGTAACTTCTTGCAATTATGATTAGGATAAAAGTTTTCATTTTCCTTTCACAAATGGTAATTGCACCCACCACAGAAAGCACGACACATCCAGACGATATTATATTGAACCCTTCCCATACATTCGCTAGTCTGTAGTTCATTCACTGTTGCAGGTACTGGATGCGCAACCTCCCTGTCTCCTCTATATCTCTTTTGTTGCGCAACCTTCTACAATAAAATATGAAACCTTCCCTTAGGATTTCTATCTCTTGCTTGATAATAACAAATGAAATCTTCCCTTTGAAATTAATTCTCTTTCTCTATCTTCGTATAAAAAAAATCCTGCTTATTAAAAGTGATTTTCTGATTATTTAGACGAAACATACAATGTGTCGTCGTCGTGGCACTCAGTCGTTACCTGTAATAACACAAAACTGTTCCTTACCTTTTTTACTGTTACTGGATCGCCATCTGACTGCTACATCGAACTGCGACATGAATATATTTACTCTGTTTTACTATACTCTATTAGCTGCTGTCATAATAAGTAGCTGCATTTATTAGCAAAGCTGACGTTATTCTTCAATTAATTTGTCTGAAGTTACGTAATCCACAGTTAAACTTTTTCTTGACAACAATAAAATTTTGCAATGTTTTACGTTGATGGTTTTTGGGATGGATTTTAATCAATAATGCAATATTGCTCGCAAAAATTAATTATATTTTGAATGAAATGATTTTACAAACCTTCAATTGGACATACTTTCTGGTGAAGAGAATCCCTAAAACCATTACAAAATGTATCAATGCGCGATATTTCCCGCTTTTTTTTTAAAAAAATGTATCCATACGCGGTCTCTCTCGCCCTTTCTAAAATTGTACCAATGTGCGCCTTGTTGGTAAGGAGGCTTGCGTGCCTCAAGGATACTGATGACCGTACCGTAGGTGCAACCAGAACGGAGGAGTATCTGTTGAGAGGCCAGACAAACGTGTGTTTACTGAAGAGGGGCAGCAGCCTTTTCAGTAGTTGCAGGGGCAGCAGTCTGGATGATTGACTGACCTGGCCTTGCAACATTAACCAAAACGGATTTTGCTGTGCTGTGCTGGTACTGCGAACGGCTGAAAGCAAGGGGAAACTACAGCCGTAATTTTTCCCGAGGGCATACAGCTTTACTGCATGGATAAATGATGATGGCGTCCTCTTGGGTAAAATATTCCGGAGGTAAAATAGTCCCCCATTCCGATCTTCGGGCGGGGACTACTCAAGAGGACATCGTTATCAGGAAAAAGAAAACTGGCGTTCTACGGATCGGAGCGTGGAATGTCAGATCCCTTAACCGGGCAGGTAGATTAGAAAACTTAAAAAGGGAAATGGATAGGTTAAAGTTAGAAATAGTGGAAATTAGTGAAGTTCGGTGGCAAGAGGAACAAGACTTTTAGTCAGGTGAATACAGGGTTATAAAGACAAAATCAAATAGGGGTAATGCAGGAGTAGGTTTAATAATGAATAAAAAAAATAGGAGTGCGGGTAAGCTACTACAAACAGCATAGTGAACGCATTATTGTGGCCAAGATAAACACGAAGCCCAAGCCTACTACAGTTGTACAAGTTTGTGTGCCCACTAGCTCTGAAGATGATGAAGAAATCGAAAAATGTATGATGAGATAAAAGAAATTATTCAGATAGTGAAGGGAGACGAAAATTTAATTGTCATGGGTGACTGGTATTCGAGAGTAGGAAAAGGGAGAGAAGTAAACATAGTAGGTGAATATGGATTGGGGATAAGAAATGAAAGAGGAAGCCGCCTGATAAAGTTTTGCACAGGGCACAACTTAATCATAGGTAACACTCGGTTCAAGAATCATGAAAGAAGGCTGTATACATGGAAGAATCCTGGAGATACTAAAAGGTATCAGATAGATTATATAATGGTAAGACAGAGATTTATGAACCAGGTTTTAAATTGTAAGACATTTCCAGGGGCAGATGTGGACTCTGACCACAATCTATTGGTTATGAACTGTAGATTGAAACTGAAGAAACTGAAAAAGGTGGGAATTTAAGGAGATGGGACCTGGATAAACTGAAAGAACCAGAGGTTGTACAGAGTTTCAGGAAGAGCATAAAAGAACAAGTGAGAGGAATGGGGGAAAGAAGTACAGTAGAAGAAGAATGGGTAGCTCTGAAGGATGAAGTAGTGAAGGCAGCAGAGGATCAAGTAGGTAAAAAGACGAGGGCTAGTAGAACTCCTTGGGTAACAGTAGAAATATTGAACTTAATTGACGAAAGGAGAAAATATAAACATGCAGTAAATGAAGCAGGCAAAAAGGAATACAGAAATCTCAAAAATGAGATCGACAGGAAGTGCAAAATGGCTAAGCAGGGATGGCTAGAGGACAAATGTAAGGATGTAGAGGCTTATCTCACTAGGGGTAAGATAGATACTGCCCACAGGAAAACTAAAGATACCTTTGGAGGAAAGAGGACCACTTGTATGAATATTAAGAGCTCAGATGGAAACCCAGTTCTGAGCAAAGAAGGAAAAGCAGAAAGGTGGAAGGATTATATAGAGGGTTTATACAAGGGGGATGTACTTGAGGACAATATTATGGAAATGGAAGAGGATGTAGATGAAGATGAAATGGGAGATACGATACTGCGTTAAGAGTTTGACAGAGCACTGAAAGACCTGAGTCGAAACAAGGCCCCCGGAGTAGACAACATTCCATTGAAACTACTGACGGCCTTGGGAGAGCCAGTCATGACAAAACTCTACCATCTGGTGAGCAAGATGTATGAGACAGGCGAAATACCCTCAGACTTCAAGAAGAATATAATAATTCCAATCCCAAAGAAAGCAGGTGTTGACAGATGTGAAAATTACCGAACTAACAGTTCGCGAAATCTCTACAGACGAATGGAAAAACTAGTAGAAGCCGACCTCGGGGAAGATCTGTTTGGATTCCGTAGAAATGTTGGAACACGTGAGGCAATACTGACCCTACGACTTATCTTAGAAGCTAGATTAAGGAAGGGCAAACCTACGTTTCTAGCATTTGTAGACTTAGAGAAAGCTTTTGACAATGTTGACTGGAATACTATCTTTCAAATTATGAAGGTGGCAGGGGTAAAATATAGGGAGCGAAAGGCTATTTACAATTTGTACAGAAACCAGATGGCAGTTATAAGAGTCTAGGGACATGAAAGGGAAGCAGTGGTTGGGAAGGGAGTGAGACAGGGTTGTAGTCTCTCCCCGATGTTATTCAATCTGTATATTGAGCAAGCAGTAAAGGAAACAAAAGAAAAATTTGGAGTAGGTATTAAAATCCATGGAGAAGAAATAAAAACTTTGAGGTTCGCCGATGACATTGTAATTCTGTCAGAGACAGCAAAGGATTTGGAAGAGCAGTTGAACGGAGTGGACAGTGTCTTGAAAGGAGAATATAGGATGAACATCAACAAGAGCAAAACGAGGATAATGGAATGTAGTCGAATTAAGTCGGGTGATGCTGAGGGAATTAGATTAGGAAATGAGACACTTAAAGTAGTAAAGGAGTTTTGCTATTTGGGGAGCAAAATAACTGATGATGGTCGACGTAGAGAGGATATAAAATGTAGACTGGCAATGGAAAGGAAAGCGTTTCTGAAGAAGAGAAATTTGTTAACATCGAGTCTAGATTTAAGTGTCAGGAAGTCATTTCTGAAAGTATTTGTATGGAGTGTAGCCATGTATGGAAGTGAAACATGGACGATAAAGAGTTTGGACGAGAATAGAAGCTTTCGAAATGTGGTGCTACAGAAGAATGCTGAAGATTAAATGGGTAGATCACATAACTAATGAGGAAGTATTGAATAGGATTGGGGAGAAGAGAAGTTTATGGCACAACTTGACCAGAAGAAGGGATCGGTTGGTAGGACATGTTCTAAGGCATCAAGGGATCACAAATTTAGCATTGCAGGGCAGCGTGGAGGGTAAAAATCGTAGAGGGAGACCAAGAGATGAATACACTAAGCAGATTCAGAAGGATGTGGGTTGCAGTAGTTACTGGGAGATGAAGAATGTTGCACAGGATAGGGTAGCATGGAGAGCTGCATCAAACCAGTCTCAGGACTGAAGACCACAACAACAACAACATCAATGTGCTGTGTTCCTGCGAACAATACTTTAGTGCGGACATTCCCTGCTGCCACAATTATTTCCAACATGACAAATATTAATTATTCATACTTAATCCTATTGATAAAATATAAACATCTTTCATAAATTGTGGTTTGACAGTAGACAACAGAAATACACACGTCTTACAGATGTCGTATTTCACCGGAAGATAATGGAAGGACACAGACGTAGTCTTTCACCAAAGAATCGCCTACCATCAGAGCTAGTGACCTTGGAGGACAACGTCCCTAACTCTGTACAACATGTAGTACCGTACTGTCGACGAAATTCACGCACGGAAAGTTCCGTGGAAGAGGGGTCAAAATAAGCGAACACGTGTCTTTGCTTAATCTCATATACTCTACCGTTTCTTAAAAACGTTTTCGCCGTAATTTATATGCCTTTTAGCAATTAGGTCGTTGAGCAGAAGCGGTGGAACAGTGGCTGCCATCGCAGCTTTACACTTTTGCGCCACGTGTTTGAAACATGATTTTTAAAAATTTCATTTAATCTTGTTTACGAGCATCTACCCATGTTCGTAGAAGTTACTACAGAAATTTTTCTTATCGAATTAGGGGATACTAGGGCGTTATATTAGTTGTAACACTGCAACTGGGTTTCATAAGTGTCGTACATTTATTGTATAAAATATATGAGTGTACGGTATTTTCTTTTTAAATTCTCGTAGTCTTATATTTCATCCTTATACTAATTATTATATTGATTCTTACATTTTTTCTTTTGTTTATTCTTCAGGAAGATTTAATGCGTTCCCTTGTATGACACTGATCGTAGAAACTTCCGAAACGTAGAAATTCCGAACTCCATGAGCTTCGCGCAAATGCACGTTTACCACAGTGACATTTTTTCGTATGAATGTCACTTGGGAAAGGGACGTGGTTAACATAGCTGAATAATTCACGCACTGGCAATAATTTCGCGGCAAACCACGAATAACGGATCATTTTTCCGAAAACTGGCGCCTGCAATTGATTATGAATTTAGATTACAGGAATTTCACCGAAAATAATTTCAAATAATTTTCTCATTCTTTTACTTTTTTTTTATTCATTCACCACACAGACAATTAGCAGACGAATTAGGACGAAGTTATTACAACATACACTGGAGAGCCGGCCGGTTTGGCCTTGCGGTTCTAGGCGCTTCAGTCTGGAGCCGAATGACCGTGACGGTCACAGGTTCGAATCCTGCCTCGGGCATGGATGTGTGTGATGTCCTTAGGTTAGTTAGGTTTAATTAGTTCTACGTTCTAAGGGACTGGTGACCTCAGATGTTAAGTCCCATAGTGCTCAGAGCCATTTGAACCATTTGAAAAAAATCGTGTAGCGATCTTCTACGGATATGGCTAGATGAACGAAAAACAAAAACAATAATCTGGTTCCGAACAAGTGATCGGAAACTGTTAAGCCACACCGCTAACCACTGTGCCACCATTTTTGTAAAACTTATCATCCGCAAAAAGACACATAGAGTACTTCAAGAGCTTTGACTGTCGTTTTGTGAGAAACGGTAGAGCATATACGGATCCGTACCAGGTAGGGTTGATAGAAGAGATAGAGAACATCCAACGGAGAGCAGCGCGCTTAGTTACAGGATCATTTAGTAATCTCGAAAGCGTTACGGAGATAATAGATAAACTCCAGTGGAAGACTCTGCAAGACAAACGCTTAGTGGCTCGGTACGGGCTTTTCTTGAAGTTTCGAGAACATACCTTCCCCGAGGAGTCAAGCAGTATATTGCTGCCTCCTACGTATATCTCGCGAAGAGACCATGAGAATAAAATCAGAGAGATTAGAGCCCACACAGAGGCATAACGACAATCTTTCTTTCCACGAACAAAACGAGACTGGAATAGAAGAGAGAACCAATAGAGGTACTCAAGGTACCCTCCGCCACACGCCGTCAGGTGGCTTGCGAATGTCCGCAGCTCGTGGTCATGCGGTAGCGTTCTCGCTTCCCACGCCCGGGTTCCCGGGTTCGATTCCCAGCGGGGTCAGGGATTTTCTCTGCCTCGTGATGACTGGGTGTTGTTCGATGTCCTTAGGTTAGTTAGGTTTAAGTAGTTCTAAGTTCTGGGAGACTGATGACCCTAGTTGTAAAGTCCCATATTGCTCAGAGCCATTTGAACTATTTTCTATTTTTCTTTTTTTTGTGTCTTGCGGAGTGTAGGTGAAGATGTAGAAGCTGATACTTTTATGCTTGTTTTGAACCCTCTTTCACTGAGCGAAGTTTCTGAGATGTTGATTTATGGCAATGACCGTGTTGTTCTCGAGAGTTGCACGTGTTAGACCAGAGACGGCTAAACCCCTTTTGTTATCATCGTTTCGACTGTACACTCTTTGGGTAACTAGCGAACAAGCAAGCAAACGAGCTACTTGCGCCAGGGAGACGTCTACAGCCAACCACATTATGGTGTTACCACACTGGGACACCATGGCTGCTCTGTTGGCAACGACCTGGTCTGGCAGTAGGAGACGCCAGAGGAAATCCTCCAGTATGTCCTCAGCAGAAGAGCTAGTAGCTTCGTGTGCCACTTAGAAATAAAAGTAGAATGCAGAAAAAAGTTCTGGTTGCATCCGGTCATTGCTTATCGTGATATAAAGGTAAACAAGTTATTTCACACGCTGTACAATAATTTAAGAAATTACAGTGCTAAATTTTTCAGTTTTGTGAGAACGTCGCTACGTTCATTTGACGAGTTACTGAAGATCTCCCGAGATGAACAGAGGAAAAACGACACTATATTAAGGAAAGTAATCACGCCAACAGAAAAGATGTTCATCACCTATCTTATTAGCAGTTAATTATTTGTTGGCTGCAGTGTTACGTACAGTTTCAGTTGTAGCTGCCAAAGTATACATAGACGTGATTTTTCAGTTGTTATTCGAAAAGTACATTACTGTGAATTCATATTGAGCTTACAAATATTTTAGACAAAAAGTAGGAAACCTGCATCATATTTTATTTCTTAAAATAATTCTACAGCGTCTGATGTACTGGATGCTTCATAATCACCTGCTGTACCTGTTCTATTGGCTTGGTGCATAATCTTGTAAGTAGGCTGTTTAGGTTTTTATGTTGGTAACGCCACGTAGCGCTCTGTATGAAAATCACTGACTGTGATGTGTGCAGTCTGTGGCTGGTTGGACTCATTGTTGGAATATTCGCTTACGTAGTGTTGGCCAGTTGTATGTGAACAGCGCGTACCGTTGTGCTGTTGGAGGTGAGCCGCCAGCAGTGGTGGGTGTGGGGAGAGAGATGGCAGAATTTTGAGTTCGGACGATCTGGACGTGTGTCCATCAGAAAGAGTAAATTTGTAATTGTGCATATCATGAACTGATATATATATATATATATATATATATATATATATATATATATATATATATATATATATATATATGATGACTGTTGAACATTATTAAGGTAAATACATTGTTTGTTCTCTATCAAAATCTTTCATTTGCTAACTATGCCTATCAGTAGTTAGTGCCTTCAGTAGTAAGAATCTTTTATTTAGCTGCAGTATTGGCGCTCGCAGTATTGTAGTAGTTCGAGTAACGAAGATAAGGTATAGGGTATTTTTTGTCACGGCCATTCTTTTGCAGGGATTTTTGAAAGTGAGATTGCGTTGCTTTAAAAATATTGTGTGTCAGTTTAGTGTCGATCAGAATGAGTAAAGAGAGAAATGTCTGAGTACGTTCAGTTCTGTTCAGCTGTTTGAAAATCAAATAACGTAAGAGGTTTATCAGCACAGTAATTCATTAATTTTTCTAAGAGGACGTTTCAATCTCACAGCGTTTTTCCATAAGTTTAATAAACACAACAGCTGCATGTAACGGAGACTTTAGCCACCAGTAAACAACAATCTGTCAACACTGTGGTAATTTTTAATTCCAAGACTGTAGAAATCACGTGGTTCAGAGACGAAGAACTCGTCGAGCCGTATTCGGAGTGCATTTTCATCCGGAAAGGAAATCCGTGAAGGTTGTTCGATAGAGAGCGGGAAGGTAAAAATCTGAGGGCCCAAGATTAGGAGCCGAATGACTTCCCTACCAAACTGTTGTATAATGTTTATATTTATTTTTTTCAGCCTAGTAGAATGCAGGCGGGCGTCTTCGTGGAGTAGCATCAAATTTACGCAGTCTTCCTGGTCGTTGCTCTTGAGTTGCGTCTACATGACGTATCATTTGTTGACAATGGATGACAGCAGTGATGGTTACACCTAGGGGAACCAACTCGTAGTACACCACACAGTCACTGTTCCACCAGATGCATAGCATTACCATTTGCGGTTTCGCGCAGGTCTTCGTACGGTAAGTTGCTGCTTTTTTTTGGATTCAACCTTTCCTTTCTTTTCCTCGTAGTGGCATAAAGACAGCATTGCTCGTCACGAGTATGGCTACAGGATAGTAATGGTCGGTGTTGTTCACAAGCCAACTGATGACGAGCAAGCAGAAATGCACATAGGGCCACATGCAGATTTTTTTAATTTTCGGTTAGTGCATGAGGTACCCACACACCCAATTTTTGAATCTTTCCTATTGGATGCTTATGTCTCGCGATGGTAGAAAGATCACAGTTCATCACATCTGCCAGATATACACTGACGAGGATTATTGTGGTTTAATGCGTTTAACCTATCTTCATGAAAAGACGAAGTTCTTTCTGAACGTGGAGAGTCACTAACGTGAAAACGATCCTCCGTAAAACGAGAAAATCACTTTCTTGCTGTGTTCTGCCCAATGGCATTATCTCTATGTTTCTGGCTGCCTCCGATGGTGTTAGTTCTCTACTGAACTCAGACAGAAGAATATGTCGGAAGGCGAGATGTATTTTCACACCGCCACATCTCGTCACATAAAACACTGATTTGAGTAACGAAAGAGGCCAAGAGCCATTTATATGCCAATGTATAATATTCAACTACGCATTGTAATTATGTATTTTGACGATTTACAACGAGAAATGAATCCAGTGCCATTGAGGCGCCTAAGAGACTATAGACTAATTCAGCCCGCATGTAAAAACATCGATATTAAAGACAGACTCTGAATTTGAATATTACAAAAAACAAGAGCGCAACCAATCGTCCTCTGCCGGACGATATATCTCTCTTTTCATCTCCTGTTTAATACGGACGCTACATTACATACGCATCATTATAAGAGTTGTAATTTGTTTAAGTTTATTGAGAAATATGGTTACTTTGTTGCGTGTGAGACTAGTATGTGTGAAAAACACGGAATGGTTACTGAATGGCCATTTCTACGTGATTTCTAAACTTTTCAAACCACTCACGCTCTGTCATTGTTATTGACACAAGTGTTAACATGTTATCTGTACGTTAAGTCCAAGTTGTTAATTATAGTGTCAATTACCCTAAATTTGTGTTTGCTTAATCATTTACTTTCTATGTGCCAAGTTTTTTTTTTTACAGAGCCAACCGTGTCCGACGTGTCAGTGTGCGAACAGAGCAGTCGAGGCCGACCTTAACATACTACTTATATTTCCCCCCTGTAATATTCTTCAAACCCAGTTTTAAACTAGCCCTTAGGTACATTTTAAGTGCGAGTGACTTCCTGGAATTTCTTAGCAAACTTTACTTCTCCAACCGCACATCGCTCGCACAAAGCCTCACTGTTCCGCAATGGTACGCGGCACTTCGTAAACGGGAAAGGGAGCCACGCAAGTATATGTTGCTTCCCATTCCCAATCTGATACTTAATAATTATCAAGACACTTAATACTTAATAATTATCAATATTTAATAATTATCAAGACACTGAAAAACAATAGAGCCCCAGGAGAAGATGGAATTATTGCAGAACTATGGAAACTAAATGATGAAAGATTAACAGAAAAGATTCACAAAATCATATTAAACATATGGGAAACAGAACAGATCCCTCCTGAATGGAAATGCGCACTCATTCATCCACTCCACAAAAAGGGGACAAAACTGAACCAAATAATTACAGGGGTATCTCACTCGTACCTGTCACATATAAAATCCTATCAAAAGTTCTCATGAATAGATTAGAAGAACAAGCTGCCCACAAATAGGAGAATACCAGGCTGGTTTTCGCAAGGGACGACCATGCATAGAGCAGATCTGGAATCTGAAAATGATTCTCCAGATGAGAAACACCCGAAACACAGTGGTTACTTTTGTAGATTTCAAAAAGGCCTACGACTCAATAGACAGAGTAGCGCTCTGCAAGACGCTGGAAGAATTCAGCATTGACAGAAAGACAAGAGCAATCATTCGGGAAACATTAACTGACACAGTCTCCAAGATTAAATTTATGGGGGATATCTCGGAACCATTTGAAACCCAAACTGGAGTGTGACAGGGTGACGGACTTTCACAATTACTCTTTAATATCATTCTTGAAAAATTTATCAGGACATGGAAAAAAGTAGTCAGAGGAATCCAAATTGGTATTAGAAAAGATAATAGATTCAATGTGAAGTGTTTAGCTTTTGCGGACGACCTTGCAATCCTCACAAATAATAGAAAAGAAGCCACTAACGCCATAGAGAAGTTACACGAAATTGTACAAAGAACTGGCCTGCAAATCTCACATGAGAAAACCCAGTACATATGAAGAGTGCCACAAGACAAATTGCCTATTGTGACAACCCATGGGAAAATCGTACAAGTACCACATTTTAAGTACCTGGGAGAAATCATCCAGCCATCAGGGATCAACCTAAAGGCCAATGAGGAAAGAATAAAAAAAACTACAGAAAGCATATAAACTCACGTGGAACTATTATAACAAAAAGTCCATATCCAGTAACGCAAAACTGAGGCACTACAACACTGTCGTACTTCCAGAGACACTGTATGCATCTGAAACAACAAAAAAAAACGGTGGGCAAACTAAAATTAAAGAAAGAGAGAAACAAGAAAGGAAAATTCCCAGGAAAATTTTTGGTCCGATACAAGAGCAAGGAATCTGGAAGAAGAGATCAACATCAGAATTACATAAATACACAGACAAGATTACGGATATAATAAGGAAAAGAAGAATGCAGTTCTACGGACATATCCACAGGATGAATGAAAACGGAATTTCAAAGCGAATTCTTAAAGTCATCAACTCAGGCAGGGGAAAAACAAAATGGATAAAAGAAGTTGAAGAGGACCTCAGACAAGCACACATAAAAGTAAACGATGCAGAAAATAGAACTGAATTAAGGAACATCATCAAAAAACATAAATTTAACACCATAACACAGAAGTGACCAGGATGCAAATGGACAGCGGAGCGAAAGAAGCAACACAGTAAACACATGAAGAAAATTTGGGTTCAGAAAAAACATAAACCATCGCCATAAAGGAATTCAAGTTCAAACGCTCTCTTAAATGGGAATAATCGATAATAATAATAATAACATTTTCTTACATCAGAAAGGGTTTCGATTTCTCCACTTGGCAATCCACTCACTATATCCAAATGATAAAGTGACAATACGTAAACTCAAATAGCAACAGTGAACTACAAACATTAAAATGACAAAACCGTAACAACCGGAATACTAACATACATAACAAAAACTCTACGAACTTATGCATCAGCACATTTCGTGTGACTGAACGTGGAGAGCCTTATTCATGACGCTCATGACTCCCTAGAAGTTCTTTTTACAGTTCGTCGTTTCAGTAGCCCTGAGCTGAAGTGTCCCATTTTGCTGCTCTTATCTCAACTCACAGATAGAAGAATTAGTGCGAAAATAGTATAAGGTAGCACTTGGCAGGCCTGCCGGCATTCTGGTGTGCTAATGGCCATCAGCCACCGTGTGTTGCACTCGCAGCGCTGCCAAACGCACATAGATGTGCCCCAAGCTCCCTTGTGTCCTATGCTGGTTTCTGGTGTCTCTGCCGGTAGAGATGGTCGTGGCTTCCGAGTGCGGTAGGACTGGCAGCTTGCAGCTGAAACCAAGGTAGACTTTTAGTTTCGATTCCTAAGTTATAGTTTTATTTCATGTGTAAGATATTGTCTTGTGAAATCAGGTGAATCTCCTTGAAACACACCCAAAAGTATCATATTGCAGCGTCCGTGTTATTCCAAATTACGATGCAAAGTTCCTCATGCCAGAATAAACCGGCACTGCGGTGACTACATCCGTAGACACAGTAAATGTATTCGCAGTTCTGACTATGGCCAACCATCAGCTACATAGCGGAATGACGACAATAAAAGTTTCTGCCGGATCGGGACTAGAATTTGGATTTCCCGCTTATCGCGAACGGACCGCCTTACCATTTGGCTATCTGAGCACGACTCACGGCGTCTTGAACCACGTGTCTACAACCTGTACTCGTACATCCATTATGTATATTCCCGTACAGGAGAAACATTTTACTTGAAAGACGCATGCCTGATGTCGATGCATAAATACGACATTGCAGTGGTTCTGTACACTACTGGCCATTAAAATTGCTACACCACGAAGATGTGCTACAGACGTAAAATTTAACCAACAGGAAGAAGATGCTGTGATATGCAAATGATTAGCTTTTCACAACATTCACACAGGGTTGGCGCCGGTGGTGCCACCTACAACGTGCTGACATGAGGAAAGTTTCCAACCGATTTCTCATACACAAACAGCAGTTGACAGGCGTGTTGTGATGCCTCGTGTAAGGAGGAGAAATGCGTACCATCACGTTTCCGACTTTGACAAAGGTCAGATTGTAGCCTATAGCGATTGCGGTTTATCGTATCGCGACATTGCTGTTCGCGTTGGTCGAGATCTAATACTGTTAGCAGAATATGGAATCGGTGGGTTCAGGAGGGTAATATGGAACGCCGTGCTGGATCCCAACGGCCTCGTATCACTAGCAGTCGAGATGACAGGCATCTTATCCGCATGACTGTAACGGATGGAGCAGCCACGTCTCGATCCCTGAGTCAACAGATGGGGACGTTTGCAAGACAACAACCATCTGTATGAACAGTTCGACGACGTTTGGAGCAGCATGGACTATCAGCTCGGAAACCATGGCTGCGGTTACCCTTGACGCTGCATCACAGACAGGAGCGCCTGCGATGGTGTACTCAACGACGAACCTGGGTGCACGAATGTCAAAACGTAATTTATTCGGATGAATCCAGGTTCTGTTTAGAGCATCATCATGGTCGCATCCGTGTTTGGCGACATCGCAGTCAACGCACATTGGAAGCATGTATTCGTCATCGCCATGCTGGCGCATCACCCGGCGCGATGGTATGGGGTGCCATTGGTTACGCGTCTCGGTCACCTCTTGTTCGCATTGACGGCACTTTGGACAGTGGTCGTTACATTTCAGATGTGTTACCACCCATGGGTGTACCCTTCATTCGATCCCTGCGAAACCCTACATATAAGCAGGATAATGCACGACCGCATGTTGCAGGTTCTGTACGGGCCTTTCTGGATACAGAAAATGTTCGTCTGCTGCCCTGGCCAGCACATTCTCCAGATCTCTCACCAATTGAAAACGTCCGGTCAATGGTGGCCGAGCAACTGGCTCGTCGCAATACGCCAGTCACTACTCTTGATGAACTGTGGTACCGTGTTGAAGGTGCATGGGCAGCTGTACCTATACACGCCATCCAAGCTCTGTTTGACTGAATGCCCAGGCGTATCAAGGCCGTTATTACGGCCAGAGCCGGTTGTTCTTGGTACTGATTTCTCAGGATCTATGCACCCAAATTGCGTGAAAATGTAATCACATGTCAGTTCTAGTATAATATATTTGTCCAATGAATACCCGTTTATCATCTGCATTTCTTCTTGGTGTAGCAATTTTAATGGATAGTAGTGTATGTAGGCTTGAAACATAAAGATAAAAATCTTTAGTAGTTTTCACATAAACAAATCTGAGACATTAATTCTCAGCCAGCCCTCGTAGAACATCAAATGAACCAGGGGCAGAGGGCCGTACAACAACTAAATCGTACATACGAGGTCTGTTCAAAAAATTCCTGAACTTTGTTCACAAATTTTTTCCAAGCTTACGTTTTAGTTGTTGTGCGCGGTCTCCGTCAACTTACTCTCCTCCATAATTGATACACTGTTCCCAAAGCCGTTTCCTCTTCCGGAAGCAGTCTTGGCCCTTGCTGGACCGCGCGAAGTGCCGTTTGCGAATTTTCTTTTATGTCGTCTACCGTCGCAAACCTCCGTCCTTCTGGCGTAGTTTTCAACTTTGGAAATAAAAAAAGGTAAGTAGAGGCCAGGTCTCGAGAGTACGGAGGATGAGGCAGTACAGTGATTTCGTTTTTTGCGCAACAGTCACGCACCAACAAGGATGCGTTGTCGTGATGCAAAGCCATGAATTGTCTCGCCACATTTCAGGCCGTTTCCTTCTCACATTTTCTCGCAGTTGTCACAACATGTCCCGATAGTACCGTCGATTAACAGTTTGTCGCTGTGGCCGAATTCATATGAAGTAATCCTTCAAAGTCAAAGAAAACAACAGCGTAGCTTTGTCATTTGACCTTATCTGACGAGGTTTTTTGGTCCAGGAGAACCTTTCGCAATCCCTTGTGAAGACTGAACCTTGGTCTCAACATCATAACCGTAGACTCACGTCTCGTCACCGGTTATAATTGTCTTAAGGATCATCTCGTTCTCATTTGCTCGATCCAAAAGCTCTTCAGAGATGGTGAGGCGATGGTCTTTCTGGCCTTGACTCTCGAGCCGTGGGACGAACTTGGCGCCAACATGGTGCACTCCTAGATGCTGTGTCAGAGTTTTATGACGTCATCCAACTGAAATGTTACGTTCCTCTGCAACCTACAGGACAGATACCACAGTTCATCAAGAGTAGTGACTTGCGTATTGTGAAGAGGCAGTTGCTCGGTCACCATTGACCAGACGTTATCAGTTGGTGAGAGATCTGAAGAATGTGCTGGCCAGGGCAGCAGGAGAACATTTTCTGTATCCAGAAACGCCCGTACAGGACCTGCAACATGCGGTCGTGCATTATCCTGTTGAAATGTAGGGTTTCGCAGGGATCGAATGAAGGGTAGAGCCACAGGTGGTAATAACACATCTGAAATTTAACGACCACTGTTCACAGAGTTTCGTCAATGCGAACAAGAGGCGACCGAGACGTGTAACCAATGACACCCCATACCATGAGACCGGGAGATACGCCAGTATGGCGATGACGAATAGACGCTTCCAATGTGCGTTCACCGCGATGTCGCCAAACACGGATGCGTCCATCATGATACTGTAAACAGAACCTGGATTCATCCGAAAAAATGACGTTTTGCCATTCGTGCACCCAGGTTCGTCGTTCAGTACACCATCGCAGGCGCTCCTGTCTGTGATGCAGCGTCAAGGGTAACCGCACCCATGGACTCCGAGCTGATAATCCATGCTGTTGCAAACGTCGTTGAACTGTTTGTGCAGATGGTTGTTGTCTTGCAAACGTCCCCATCTGTTGACTCAGGGGTCGAGACGTGGCTGCACGATCCGTTACAGTCATGCGGATAAGATGCCTGTCATCTCGACTGCTAGTGGTACGAGGCTGTTGGGATCCAGCACGGCGTTCCGTATTACCCTCCTGAACCCACAGATTCCATATTCTGCTAACAATCATTGGATCTCGACCAAAGCGAGTAGCAATGTCGCGATACGATAAACCGCAATTGCGATAGACTACAATCCGACCTTTATCGAAGTCGGAAACGTGATGGTACGCATTTCTCCTCATTACACGAGGTATCATAACAACGTTTCACCAGGCAACGCCGGTCAACTGCTGTTTGTGTATGAGAAATCGGTTGGAAACTTTCCTCATGTCAGCGCGTTGTATGTGTCGCCGGCGGCGCCAACCTTGTGTGAATGCTCTTAAAAGCTAATCATTTGCATAACACAGCATCTTCTTCCCGTCGGTTAAATTTCGCGTGTAGCACGTCATCTTCGTGGTGTAGCAACTTTAATGGCCAGTAGTGTATTTTGAGCCCTCTGCCGCTAGAGGTCTCCGGATTGTGGAGTGTAACATGGCAGCGTATAACGTAACTCCATCGGTCGATGAGAAACAGCATACTGTAATCGAGTTTCTCCACAAATGAAGCAGCAGATGACTGGCAAGCGCCGCTTCATCTGCAAAAATTCGACGTCTCGGGTTCACTGTTATCGATCATCCTCCATATTGTCCCGAAGTGACCACTTACGATTTTCATCTGTTTCCCAAACTTAAAGAACACCTCCGACGATTTCACTCTGATGGTGAAGAAGTAGTGCAACCTGAGGTGAGATTGTTGCTCCGTCAGCAAAATCAGACATTGGAAAAAAATTTGGAAATTTGTGGCAAGGACTATGGGACCAAACTGCTGTGGTCACCGGTCCCTAGGTTTACGTACTACTTAATGTAAGTTTAACTTACGCTTAGGACAACACACACACCCATGCCCGAGGGAGGACTCGAACCTCTGACGGTGGGCCAAAGTCAGACATTCTAGGGTGACAGTATCAATAAACTGGCCTCTCGTTGGGAGAAACCTGGTCGTCGCCAGGGTGACTACGCTGAGAAACAAATATGTGGACATGAAGAAATATGTAGAACGTTAATAACGTTTGTTTTATTTAAAAAGCTTTAAAAGTTTTGACATAAAGAATTTGGAGGCATTACTTCTCGTATATCCTTTTCAAAGATTCAAGATATTTGAAGTCATTAGCAATGTTCCCGTAACTAAGCACGGCTCCTTCGGCAGATCCTATTAGGAAGTATGTGTATAAAACACGTAACAAATAGGACTAACAGGTGATTTTCAACGTTTCCAAAGGGGGACAGCATCAATTCCACATGTTTGTTTGGCCTCAGGGTAAAGCTGCATAAAAATTCTGCAAACCCAGAAGTGACAGGAGGCGCTTAAAGGTGGTCCCAAATTATCCCACGAAAGCCAACATACAAAGAGTCAGGAATCAGATTTAAATGAAGAATCTACTAATACAACACAGCCCACTCGGTATCTCTACCGCAGTGATTACGAAGACACGATTCGCTTAATTACAGCGCACATCGCGGTATTCAAACGGTCATTATTCCCGCGATCTATACGTCAATGGTACGAAAAGAAACTAACATGTGGGAGAGATCGGGAAGTAGCCCCTGCCCTGCGTTTCACTACGGTTTACACAGTAAGAGTGAACAATGCAGATACACAGTCGTTAGTCTGCTTTGTTACGTAAGTCTGTTTTCGTAGACACTTCGCGCTGCATGACTGTGCAAAACTGCGTAACGCTCATCAGTTAGTCACTTATCAGGAAACAAAAACTGTTTTTTTTTCTGACCCCGGTGGGGAAGACGACCAGCCGGCCCCCTATAATAAATTTCAATTCTGACTTCAGCATCTCGTCTGCTCATTCTTACGTAAACTACACATTGGTCCCTCGCTGCTACTGAAGCACTGCGCTGTAATTTCTGCATTACGAGCTCCAGGTACATTGACTACACTGTAAGTGTGTAACACAAATGCAAAATAGGCCTAGTGCTAAATGCTTACGTTCGACTGAAAAGCGATAACAACGCGCGGAAAACGAAGAAAAAAAGGAATCAGTTGAAGGAGAATTCCTCTGGCGAATTTCCGATCGTTGCGTCAGAAATGCACAATAGCTCTACAACGTAATGCGTTGACATCAACATTAACGCCGAGCCATGCGACTATTCTTTATTCTGTTTTGCATCTTTATTGTAAACTGAGTGGCTAAGGGTCACTGGAAGGTTTATCCCATTCGTACATGCCAGTATGTCCCCCTTAACAAGGGCAAGTCCTCCAGTCCAGATTGTATACCAGTAAGGTTCTTTTCAGAGTATGCTGGTACTGTAGCTCCATACTTACGAGAACAGGGTAAGTGCCATAACCCGATTTCCAAAAAACTTCGCTCAATGGAAGACGAGGCAAAATAAGCGAACATGCGTGTCGGCTTATCCGTAAATACTGGACCGTTTCTGAGAAAACGACTGTCTAAGTTTTCAACTTCGTGTAGACGTCTTTTAGCGCGCGTTGGTGACATAGTGGCTATCATCGCAGCCTCTCAATTTTGCGTCCCGTACTGGAAATCCGTTTATTGTTTTTCTTTTTCTATTTTTTTATTAATCTTGTCATGTTACATACAAGTTACGAGGTACAAGGTCAGTATATTACCTGCAAAATCACATCTGGGTGTCACAATAAGGGTCCATGCTATTTTTGGGGGTCACAATCTTTTCAAATTCTCGTATGCTTATACTTCATTCTTAAATCAGTTCTTAATTCTTATATTTTGTTCTTATGTTTATTCTTCAGGAAGCTTTGCTTCATTCCCTTGGATGATACTGATCGTAGAATTATTCGCAACATAGAAATTTTGAACAGCATAAGCATCGGGTGAAGACAAGTTTGCAACAGCGACGTTTCTTCGTATAAATCTCACAACAGAAAGAAACGTCATTAACTGCCAATAATTTCGTGGCAAACCACGCATAACGGATCAGATTTCCAAATCAGACGCCTAAAGTTGATTACGAATCTAGATACACTGCAGGAATTTCATCGAAAACAAATTCAATAATTTTTTCATTAATATAGTGTTTCTATTTTTCTTTTTTTAAATTCATTCACGAGACATACCAATAATGGACGAATAAGGACAACGTTATTTCAATATACAGTGGAAAACATTCTCCCGCGCCCGGGTTCCCGGGTTCGATTCCCGGCGGGGTCAGGGATTTTCTCTGCCTCGTGATGACTGGGTGTTGTGTGATGTCCTTAGGTTAGTTAGGTTTCAGTAGTTCTAAGTTCTAGGGGACTGATGACCATAGATGTTAAGTCCCATAGTCTCAGAGCCATTTGAATCTTTTCTTTTTTTTTTTTTTAAGCATTCGTGTAGTAATCTTCTACGGACAAGGATAGATACATGAAAAACGAAAACAAAAATAATAATCGAGTTTTGATCACGGGGCACGAAAACGCGAAGCCGCGAATCCAGCCACTTTGCCACCGCTTATGTTGAATTACGTACTGGTTAAAATGCACATAAAGTACCACCAAAACTTTGACCGTCGTTTTCCATAAAAAACTGAATATCTACAGATAAGCAGAAACAAGCGTTCGCTTATTTTCACCACCCTTCCATCGAGAGAAGTTTCTGGGAAATCGTGTTCTCTCCGTCACTAGTCATATACAACCGATCGCTCAAAAAAAAAAAAAAAAACTAACCTATGGACATCACACACATCCATGCCCGAGGCAGGATTCGAACCTGCGACAGTAGCGCCGCGCCTAGAACCGCTCGGCCACTCCGGCTCAAATCACGTTAAGATCCGTACCTAAAGACTGGAAAGCTGCACATGTCACAGCGATACTCAGGAAAGAAAATAGGGATAATTTGCTGAAATACAGACCCATATCACTGACGTCCATCTGAAGTAGGGCTTTGGAACATATAGTATGTGCGAGCCTTATGAATTTCGAGGAATACGACCTATTGACACGTAGTCAGCATGAATTCAAAAAATATCGTTTTTGTGCACACAACTAGCTCTTTATGCGCTCCAAGTAACGAGTGCCATCGCCGGGGTTCCAAATTGATTCCATATTTCTGTATTTCCAGAAGGCTTTTGACACCGTAGCTGGCAAGCGACTTTTAATCAAATTGGGGGCCTATAGAATGCTGTCTAAGTTGTGCGAGTGGATTCGTCATTGCCTGTAAGAAGGGCTATCTGCAGCTGGGCTGTTGCGTAAGTCCGTATCATTTTTCCGTAAGAAACAAGAGATACACATAACAGGGGATTTAGTCACTAATGATGCACACATCAAAAAAAGTTTTGCATCACCCCGGTTCCCAGAACTCCTGCAGACAGACATTGACTGTGGATATTGTATCACAGACACAGTCCCTTTGACTGTTCAGACATGTCACTAAACCCGCCAAAAGATGTAAACAACCACGCATGAGCAGCGCGTATTAGAAGGATGGGGTCCGACAGCCGATCAGTTCCAGTCATTCCACCAGGAAGGAGGTACACAGCTCGTGTTGTCTGTAGTTCAACCATGCCTAGATAACGCCGTTCGATCGCGTCCGCATTGTTACTTTGTGCCAGGAAGGGCTCTCAACAAGGGAAGTGTCCAGGCGTCTCGGAGTGAACCAAAGCGATATTGTTCGGACATGGGGAAGAAATATAGAGACAGGGACTGTCGATGACATGCCTCGCTCAGGCCGCCCAAGGGCTACTACTGCAGTGAATAACTACTACCTACGGACGAACCGTTTCAGCAACGTCATCATGTTGAATAATGCTTTTCGTGCAGCCTCAAGACGTCGTGTTACGACTCAAAATGAGTGCAATACGCTGCATGATGCGCAACTTCACTCCGTACGCCCAAAGCGAGGTCCACCTTTGCAACCAGGACACCATGCAACGCGGTACAGACGAGCCCAACAACATGCCGAATTGGCCTCTCAGGATTAAAATCACGTTCTCTTCACCGATGAGTGTCGCATATGCCTTCAACCAGACAATAGTCAGAGACGTGTTTGGAGGCAAACCGGTCAGTCTGAACGCCTTAGACACACTGTCCAGCGAGTGCAGCAAGGTGGAGATTCAATGCTGTTTTGGGGTGGCATTATGTGGGGTCGACGTACGCCGCTGGTGGTCATGGAAGGTGCCGTAGCGGCAGTACGATACGTGAATGCCATCCTCCGACCGATAGTGCAACCATGTCGCCGAGGATTTCGTCTTCATGGATGATTATTCGCGCCCCCATCATGCTCATCTTGTGAACGACTTCCTTCAGAATAACGACATCCTTCGCCTAGAGTGGCCAGCATGTTCTCCAGACATGAACCCTATCGCACATGCCTGGGATAGATTGAAAAAGGCTGTTTATGGACGACGTGATCCACTAACCAATCTACGCCGAATCGCCATTGAGGAGTGGGACAATCTGGACCAACAGTGCCTTGATGAACTTGTGGACAGTATGCCACGACGAATATAGGCATGCATCAATGCAAGAGGACGTGCTACTCGGTATTAGAGGTAGATGTATGGTGGTACAACATGCAATGCGTGAGTTTCATGAAGAATACAAGGGCGGAAATGATATTTATATAGATCTCTATTCCAATTTTCTGTACAGGTTCCGGAACTCTCGGAGACGAGGAGATGCAAAACTTTTTTTGATGTGTGATTCTCCTTCACCATTTACCACAGAATGCCAAGACTGGGGTAACTTTTCGATTCCGCGACTATAGAACTAAAGTGGTTTTGAGGTGAAGAGCTCATGGAGACATACCAGGAGAGCATTTTCATCCGGAAAGCAAGTTCCTTGAAGGTTCTTCGGTAGAGAGCGGAAAAGGTGAAAATCTGAGGACGCAAGATCGGGTGAAGAAGGTGGGTGCGGAATGACTTCCCAACACAGCTCCCATATAGTGTTGTAAGTCTAGCAGAATGCGGGCGGACGTTTTCGTGAAGTCATGTAGTCTTCCTCGTCGCTGTTCTTGGACTGCGTCAGCAAGTCGTCTCAGTTTTTGACCATAAATGTCAACAGTGATGGTTACACTTCAGGGAAGCAATTCGAAGTACACCACACTGTCGCTGATCCACCAGATGCGGAACGTCATTTGTGGATGAGCGCGATCTATGTACATGGAGTTGCTGCTCCATTTGGGCTCAACCATTCCTTTCTTTTACTTATGCTAGCGCAAAGACACCACTTCCCGTCACTGGTAACGATTCAGGATACGAATGGTCGGCGTTATTCACGATCCAACTGATGACAAGCAAGCATATGGCCATCCGCTGTGAACCGTGAATTTACTTTCAAAACCTTTTCTTAAGAATTTATTTACTAGCGATTCATGAAGAACATTAACACATTTTATCACACTATGTGAGCGTGGAAGTAGTTGCCAATTGGTAACTGATGAAACAAATTTTTTTTTGATAAATGGAAATTTGAAACAGTTTTAAAATTATAATCAGAAAGCACCCTGTAAATATCAAGTTACAATTTATTCAGAGGCAGAAATAACAAAAAAAATTTAACAGTATGAGCTTTCGGGCTGAGAACCTGGCCGCTTCCTTTTGACACGGCCATAGTCACGACCGCTCACAACAACCTCTGAAAGACTACGCTGGTGCCAATCTTCTACACACCAGATTACTTCCAACTAAAAATTTTAACAACTCACACAACCACATAAACTATGCACCCCGTAAGAGGGATGAAAATGGTACAAAACACTCACATTAAAAATTATTTACCACTGAAAGTGCAACTTGTTTTTAAATGAACTCTTACGGTGGAAAGGTGGCAACCTTATATACTAAAATGATCATTTAAATAAAAACCCATGAAATGCAGTCTTACATAAAATATACAAACATGCTCTACATTACACATATACTACCTCTCAAGATGATAGGCAAGATAAAAACATATTTCAGGGATTCAGCATTTACACTTTAAGCAATAAATTCGTTAACACCGAATCTGACAAACATGACAGAGGCAGCCATTAACGTACGGCAGACCGACAGATAGACATACACTAACTGCCTAACAAATGCGGACGAGAGACAGATGAGCAAGCTGGGGGCGAGTGATTTACCAAGAAGAAGGGTAGAATATAACAAGCAACTGAAACGACATATCACGAATCACTTAACTTCTAATAACTGCGACTTCTGGCGAAGACCTGGCGCAGCACCACCAAAACGGACTCCCGAACCGTCCGCTGCCAGCCGCTTCAACGGACACAGGAAGGCGCGCCGATCTCCCGTCTCACGGCGGCGCAGCTCATGCCGGCCAGCCCGATGTCGTGGGTCGACTCCTGTTGCTCTCGTGTCGGCCGCGAAGCCGCTACCCCTCGCTATAAGGCGCGGCTCTCTGGACTGACGTGACGACCTCACATGCGCCGACGCTCAAGACGGACAAGTCGTCTTGTGTCTCAGTGCGCGACCGACCAACCGATCGATCCAACCGCCAATGTCCGTTGCCTGAGCAACTCGAGCAGACTGGTGGCCTAACACATACTAGCACTCCAGACGACAGACAGACACTGACTGGCCCACACTGACCCGGCTGACCAACTGACTAGACTCGCCGAGACTGACAGACTCCCGACTCAGACGGACGAACTGACGAGCTCATAGCGCCCCTTAAATGCACGTGAACAGGCAACCTTTCCCACCAGTGGGAGACACCAAAGCTAGGATTGCCACAGCGGCGCCACCGCCAGAAACGGAGGGAGACTACTTCACACTACGCGCTGCGGCGCGCTATTCAAAAAAGCAATTTTTTTTTTACCACGGCTCACGGTGATTTTTGTGGTTTTGACTTGAAACTTACGGTACCCATACACTCGGTTTTTGATGCTAGCGCAATGCATGTAAATGTCGCCCTATTCTGGAATAATCACAGTTCATCACTTTTGCCAGTTCTTGAGTAAATTGACGTGGGTTATTGTGGGTTAATGCGTTTAAACGATCTTCATCAAATCCCGAAGGACTTACTGTACGTGGAGAATCACTAATGTCTAAACGACCTCCTTGAAATGAGAAAACAATTTTCTTGTCGTGCTCTGTCCAATGCCATTATCCACGTTCACGGAGCTAATGCTTCTGGCTGTCTCCGCTGTTATTGTTGTGGTTGGCAGGAGAGCCAAAACCGTGATACTAGAGGAGGCCGAAAGGCACGTGATTTAGCTCACGCAGGCTGGCGTGAGGTCTGGAACAGGACAAGGAAACTAGAATTTAGAAAAACGGACGTAGCTGGTGGAATACTTAACTTTAATCCATTAATCACGAACGTCGCTCTGGACGGTACATGATTCACAATATCAATAGTAACTGAACATGGCGCCTTGCTAGGTCGTAGCAAATAACGTAGCTGAAGGCTATGCTAACTATCGTCTCGGCAAATGAGAGCGTATTTTGTCAGTGAACCATTGCTAGCAAAGTCGGCTGTACAACTGGGGCGAGTGCTAGGAAGTCTCTCTAGAACTGCCGTGTGGCGGCGTTCGGTCTGCAATCATTGATAGTGGCGACACGCGGGTCCGACATATACTACCGGACCGTGGCCGATTTAAAGGCTACCACCTAGCAAGTGTGGTATCTGGCGGTGACACCACAGTTATCTCCCCTCTATTGAACTCAAACAGAAAAATATGTCGGCAATGTTCCGATTTCTGGACTTGGTACAGCTCCATTCACTATATCCAAAGGACAAAACGACAATACGTAAACCCAAATAGCAACAGTGAACAACAATCAAAAAACAATCGATAAATAAACCCATAGCACCCGGAATACCAACGTGAAGAACAAAAACTCTACGAACCTATGCACCAACCTAATAGAAACGGTTTTGGAGACAATGTGAGCTGACCCCTTACATTGCAGCTGATTCTGTCGCTTACCAACTTGTTAAGTCATCATCAGAAGATTAAAACAGTGGAACAATGATTTAGACAAGCTGTCAGTATTGTGTGAAAAGTGGCAATTGACCCTAAATAACGAAAGGCGTGAATTTATCTACATGAGCACTGAAAGAAGTCCAATAACTGTCAGAAATCTAAAGACTGTCAATACAGCTAAATACTTACGGATTACAATTATTAATAGCTTAGACTTGAACGATCACATAGACAATGTTGTGGGGAAGGCGAACCAAAGACTACGTTTTATTGGCAGTATACTTACAAGAAGCAACAAACTGTGCTGTTCCGACTCGCTCCTGGTAGGAACTACAAGTTATGACAGCTACGACGAAATTCATTATCAGATAAGGACTTTTTGTTTCTTTCATCGATGATGTCGTGACCATGCTTCTTCACGCCGCAGGTACACAATCGTAATCTAACCAAGAACAAAAGGAACCCACATAATCATCGTGCAATTAATTCTCCTTCTGCTGAGCCCAGTTTTTCAATAGCCCAGTTTTTCGCTAACAAGAAGTAGAAGCAGGAAGATTTTGGATGAAGAATATTGGATAGGTGCGCAGGTAAAAAGTCTGCAATTTTGTGAAACAAATGAAGTCTCAATAAGTCGATATTAAAACCGTTCGTTAATGTGTTTTTGCAGTTTCTTGTTTTATCTACATTCCTGTGTTTTTGCAGTTTCTTGTTTTATGTACATTTATAATGATAATTTCTTCCGATAAAACCTTCCAGAATACAGAAACGTTGAAATAACTGTCTCCATTAACTGTCACACTGCAATCTATGTTAATATAAATTTATGCTTAAACTGACTGCAATGAACCTGTAGCATTCACAGTTGGGTTTTGTCGCGAATACACACACACACTCACACACACTACTTATCCAAACAAACACACACACAAAGAGAGAGAGACAAAAAAATTCAAATTCTCAGTAACCCATGGGAACGCAAAAGAAAATGGATCTGCTAAAGTAAAACATAAGTAATAGCAAACATTTGCGCGAAGTATTTTGGCACAACCTAGTGGCATTAACATAGTTTGGTTGCAGATGACCCTCTACCAGTGCATGATAATGTGCAAATGATCCTGCAGAAGCGTATAATGTAAAATTAAGATAATGACAAAAATTGTTCCTTGGGCCTTATTTTCATAGATTATGTATCACTCAAAATACACTGACGGAAATAAAATCGCAACACCAAGGAGAAGAAGTGCGATATAAAGGAAAGGTGGTAGTCATGTTCCTACATCTGAAAGACGATGTCTATTCAAATTTCGTACCAGTCGCATATGAGTGACGCTATTAAGGCCACAATTACAATGAAAATCAGGTTTTCTTTCAATACACGCTGCAACGGTCGTGAGCGTTTGTTGCCTTCGAGAGTGGACGGGTGGGTTGATTTCAGTCAAGAATACCTTTAAGGCGACAAATACACCATTGTGTTTGAACGAGGTCTCGTAATAGGGCTAAGAGAGGCTGGATGCTCCTTCTGCGATACTGCAGAAAGACTCAGTAGGAATGTAGCCACTGCACATAACTGCTGGCAGCGGTGGTCACGAGAATGTACGCTCGCAAGAAGACCGGTCTCTGAATGGGCGAAGACCATCGTGTTTGGTGTATGGCTCTGTCGATCGTACTGCATCTGCAGTAGCAATTTGAGTAGCGGTTGGCACCAGATTGTCACAACCAACTGTTACAAATCGTTACTTCAAGGACAGCCCCGAGTCAGACGCCCTGTGGCGTGCATTCCAGTGAGACCAAACTAACGCCATTTGCGACTTCAGTGGTGTCAGGCGAGAACTCATTGGAGGGCAGGATGGAGGTCTGATGAGTTTTCTGTTGAAAGCTTGTTCTGCCTCCGGGCCAGTGGTGGCCATGTGTTGGTTAGATGGTGGGCAGTTGAGAGCCTGCAACCAACCTGTCTGCGTGCTAGACGCACTGGACCTTGTGATGTAACAAAATAAAAGTGATGTTATTCAATTGAAAAGTTGGAGTTTGAGACTTCGATTACTGTTTTATCAGTCACAATTGGCGTAAGAATCGTGGATTGACCATTGTCATAAAATATTGCATTATGAAATGTGAATAGTCTTTACTTGCAGTTTCTCGTGGCTTGAAGCAGTCACAGCTAGCGCGCTATTGACTAAGAAATTGCATTATCGTCTTTCTAATTACTTCATGATCGTAGGTACGATCATACGCGGTTGTGAACTTATTGTTATGACAAAACAATTTCTTAAGGAACCAGAAAGTTCTTAAGGGCGCGAAAACAACTGTAACGTCACACAAAAGGGAAATTCAGTATTAAAGCTGATGCAAGAAGACGATAAAGCAGTTTTCTTTTTGTCAATGTAACACTCACATTGGTCTGCTGCTCTTGGTGTCTGTAATCTTAGCAAAATGCATAATTAAAATGAAAATAATACTGAGGAGATAATAGGAATGAGCACTGCTAAATGATTTAGTATTTCCAGAACAAATATTTATTATAACTAAAACATATATCCTACCTTAAGCTTAGTACTACAATGACAGTAGATTTTTATGTCCGTTTCATGTCCATTGAGCCCTCTTTTATATAGCCATTGTCCTCTTGAGTCGCTCGTGCGTCGTCGCGATAAGTTATAACAGTTCTTCTTTTTACACTTCACTCAAACTTGGACCGAACAGGTTTTTATACATTTAGTAAAAGTTAGATCAGACTGCCACAAATCTCCGTCCGTCTTACTTAAGAAAAACAGTACAAGTCTTTTGCGCTCGAGGCTTCATTTGTTCTTCAGCGAACAAGATAGTGAAGGATCGCATATCCATCCGTATTCTACTGTTTATGTTGCCGCCCAAATACGACGAATTACATTATTTAGGAAATTCCACCATCGCAATACACGCCTTATTACACATTAATCGTTCTTTATAAACAAGTATTTGCCTTCTGGCTGAAAGTATTAACTATTTGCTGTTTTAATGAAGCCAAAAATAGCGAATATCACAACCTACACCTGGAGTTATGGTGGAAGGTGCGATTTCGAATGACGGCAGGAGCTCTCGTGGTTATCCCACGCACACTGACTGCAAATGTGTAAGTCCGTCTCGTGATTCGGCCTTCTGTGTTGCCATTCATAAACAGCATTCCAGTACAAAAGGCGTGGAACTCCATTCGACAAACTGACGTCCGGCAGCTGTATGACACAAGGCATCGACGTCCGCATGTTTGCTTTCAACATTCTGGCCGTTACACCGGTTATTAATGTACCAGCATTTCACATTTGCCATGGCTTATCTGGCGCTTGCATTAACTTAAATATATTTCCTAGACAAACGTATTCCCGAAATTTCGTTACTCTACTTTAATTATTTTTTGGTCTTGCAATTTTTTCCGTCAGTGTATCTCCACATTTTACAGATTTTAATAAAGAAACCCCACTGATGATGGCACAGTTCTGCTGAAACATGTTTGGGCCATGTAAAAAATAATGTTTCGCGCATTAGGTGAACATTCTGTCCCATAATACGGTTAGTAAGGTTACCTAGATTTTAATTTCAATGGATTCTGTTACTATGGAAAGTTAGAAGTTGAAGTACTATGCCAATATCTTCTTTTCGTTGAAATTCGTAGTGTGTACCGTTTCCAAGCAATGCTCAGCGAACGCAAACCTGACTGGTCGTCCCAAGCGTAAGTTCCGTTGGTGTTCAACCAGCGTTCTTCCTTGGCCCTGACAGTTCGGCTGCTGTTGTTGTCTCAGTCCAGAGACTGGTTTGATGCAGCTCTCCATGCTACTCTATCCTGTGACAGCTCCCAGTACCTACTGCAACCTACATCCTTCTGAATCTGCTTTGTGTACTCATCTCTCGGTCTCCCTCTACGATTTTTACCCTACACGCTGCCCTCCAGTGCTAAATTTGTGATCCCTTGATGCCTCAAAACATGTCCTACCAACCGATCCCTTCTTCTAGTCAAGTTGTGCCACAAACTTGTCTTCTCCCCAATCCTATTCAATACCTCCTCATTAGTTACGTGATCTATCCACCTTATCTTCAGTATTCTTCTGGAGCACCACATTTCGAAAGCTTCTATTCTCTTCTTGTCCAAACTAGTTATCGTCCATATTTCATTTCCATACACGGCTACACTCCAAACAAATACTTTCAGAAACGACTTTTTGATACACAAATCTATGTTCGATGTTAACAAGTTTCTCTTCTTCAGAAACGCTTTCGTTGCCATTGCCAGTCTACATTTTATATCCTCTCTTCTTCGACCATCATCAGTTATTTTACTTCCTAAATAGCAAAACTCCTTTACTACTTTAAGAGTCTCATTTCCTAATCTAATTCCCTCAGCATCACCCGATTTAATTTGACTACATTCCATTATCCTCGTTTTGCTTTTGTTGATGTTCATCTTATATCCTCCTTTCAAGACACTGTCCATTCCGTTCAACTGCTCTTCCAAGTCCTCTGCCGTCTCTGACAGAATAACAATGTCATCGGCGAACCTCAAAGTTTTTACTTCTTCTCCATGAATTTTAATACCTACTCCAAATTTTTCTTTTGTTTCCTTTACTGCTTGCTCAGTATACAGATTGAATAACATCGGGGAGAGTCTACAACCCTGTCTCACTCCTTTCCCAACCACTGCTTCCCTTTCATGCTCGTCGACTCTTATGACTGCCATCTGGTTTCTGTACAAATTGTGAATAGCCTTTCGCTCCCTGTATTTTACCCCTGCCACCTTTAGAATTTGAAAGAGAGTATTACAGTCAACATTGTCAAAAGTCTACAAATGCTAGAAACGTAGGTTTGCCTTTTCTTAATCTTTCTTCTGACAGTTCTACGGAATCCAAACTGATCCTCCCCGAGGTCCGCATCTACCAGTTTTTCCATTCGTCTGTAAAGAATTCGTGTTAGTATTTTGCAGCTGTGACTTATTAAACTGATAGTTCGGTAATTTTCACATCTGTCAGCACCTGCTTTCTTTGGGATTGGAATTATTATATTCCTCTTCAAGTCCCTCCAATACTAAATTGGTGATCCCTTCATGTCCTACCAACCGATCCATTCTTTTATTCAGGTTGTGCCACAAATTCCTCTTCTCCCCAATTCTATTCAGTACCTCCTCATTAGTTAAGTGAGCTACACACGAAATCTTCAGCATTCTTTTGTAGCACCACGTTTCGAAAGCTTCTATTCTCTTCCTGTCTAAACTATTTATCGCCCATGTTCCACTTCCATACATGGCTACACTCAACACAAATACTTTCAGAAAAGAATTCCTGATGCTCAATTCAGTACGCGACGTTAACAAATGTCCCATACAGCTTGACTCCGTAACAAAAACAACGATCTTGAATGCCTGCCACTAACTGACCGAAATGCAAATTACGGGTAATTCTTTTCTGGAAAAAAATGTTACGGCTGAAATTCATATGTAGGATCACCGCTTTGTCAACATGACCGACATTCAAGCCAATGTGACAGGTGAGATGAACAACATTTCAAAGAAGGAGTTTTCTGACAGTTTCACAAGGTTGTGATACGTTCTGTGCGTTGTACACTTGTTGGGGAAGAATATGTAGAAACACTAGACGCATTAAAACCACCACTATAACTTTTCTCTACTATTTATTAATCCAGTAATGTGCGGCGTGAAAGATGCCTGTTGATTCAACTACCGTCCACCTGGATCACGTATTTTTCCCACAGATTACAGGAGAACACAGTACTTTGTTTTCCGATAGGACGTTGATCGATTTCGATATTTATCTGTGCTACATGGGAAATATTTACGTTTTACTAGTGGTCTTTGGAGTTAACAGCTCGACCAATGAACGGCTAGGGCGTGATATGCTATGTCAGCACGTAGAATTTGAAAGGAGGATGGAGAAACAGTTGAACGTGATCAGCGAGTCTGTTGTGGTCCGACGTGGTCAGTCCTAAGCGATCTCGCCAGTAGGCACAGAGCAGTGTTAGAATTTTTTTAAGTGCCTGGTATTGTGAGTTTGTGCAGGGAGGCAGCGCCGAGCCGGAAGAAGCCGCCGGGAAGTTTTCTGTATCAGACAAGTTGTGGTCTGATAATTCTGCTGCCGCTCAGTTGAACAGAAGGAGTGCATATATTTGAACTGCTACAGTGAATGGCTACACTATTTTATCTTGAGACAGTGCGCTATATTGTTTTAACTGATTATAGCTTGCACATATCGCTCCTCTCTTTTAATTCTGTTCAGCGATACGAAGTAACGTGTTATTATTTTCCTCATGTTAAGCACAGGCAGTGTGGCTACTTAGATTTTTCTATGGAGTGTGCAGCAGAATAAGATTAGACTGAGAGCAATATGCAATATTTTATTTACGTTCACACCTAATGTTCCACTTGCATTCAGGAGTTTGTAAATTGTTGTTTTATTCACCAAATAGATTGGCAATGTCTGTATATGATTGTTTTTAATGTTTCTGATGCAGGAATCGAGCAAAGTGTGTAGGTTCGAGTCGTAGTAACCTATTTGGGGGTTTGTCGTAGTATTACTCTAATAAATAATAAGTTTATTTGAAATTTTCATTTTCTTTACCTCGATCAGACTAATATTCCCATCTTATGCCTGTCTAAAGTAATAACAAATAGATATTTTGTGATTAATATCTGTCTGGGTTTTTAACTTATTTCAGCCTAAGTGAGTCGATTATGAAAGTTCACTGTTGTATAATAGGGTCAATTTTGTAAATGTATGGTAAGCCACGCTGTAGAATGACGAAACTACATGTGCCGAGTCTTATGTTATTCTTTTCTGATGGTGTGGCTTGTCAGTCCGAGTTTCTTTATCCAGTATGTAAGGATAAAGACTGGTCATTAGTGATATACTGAGGTTTTTTATTGGTTGAGTCACACCAGTACATCTTCGAAGTAATGACATTGTACCGTTGCACAGTATATGTACCGATGTCTGTTTAAACATGCTTGGATGTAGTCAGATGCATATTGATGCTACCATAGACGAATACACTTGACTATTAACAGACGCCGTACACACGGAATCTATTTTTATTACGTAATATTCAGATCCTAATATTCAGTAAAGTCAAGTCTTCATCGCTGGATAAAAACTATAAACCGTATTCGCTACTGCCAATGCCTGTGCTGCTTGTACATCTTCATCTCCTTTCCTCTTAATACAGTGTGGGAGACTTGTCATTTCTGCAGCCTTAGGAAAACAGATCGTTTTAAAACTGGTTGGTTCTGGTAGCTGTCTTCAGGCAGGTATAGAGGAGGGCATGGCAATCTGTCTGCACAGGATTCTCGAAGAGGCCGGGCTGTATGCCACAAGAACTGCATTGTGCGAGAAGTGAATAGGAATCCTTTTTTAGCTAGACATGAAGCCTGGTGAAAACACAGAGCTTTTGAGTGTGGGAAGAGCCACTGAACACTACCGTACCATCCTGGAATGTCTGTTCAAATCTTAGTAAGGGGTTCTGTGACTGGCTCACAGTGACTATGTCAGTAGAAGGGGAACGTTCCTGTGTGTGCATACATGCAGAGCTTTTGATTGGTCAAGCTGTCACGTAGTGGGAGAGATTTTCTGATTGGTTCCCCCACTACACCTTACTTCTTAACCACGAGTAGGAACTGTTAAAGTTAGTTATAAAATTATTCTAGTTTGGAACTGGAAAATTTCTGCTGCAAATGGGCGGCGAGACTCCGACATGGCCAGAATGAGGTAAGTTTTTCAGAGTAAAGTCGCGATACACTTGTGTCAGGAGATAAAAAAAACCACACTTGCTTTGGGGTGCCGCACACATGACAATTGTTCCAAGTGCTGGAGGCAGAGCTGTGGAGAGAGATATCTCCAACATAGAGCAAAGTACAAAGGCCAAGTCTTCTACACTCACACAGCTTAAGACGAGTAAGCATGTGCCATCGACAATGCTGCCAAGACGAAGCGATGCGAAGCTATTAATTTCCATCAGGGTTTCATTGTGCACATCTACTTTTCACAGCCAGCTAGTTACATCCACCATGCACTTTGACGGAAGTATTTGCGATCATTCGTGCTTTTCTGGTGACCTTCTCATACATATACTTTTCACAGCCAGCTAGTTACATCCACCATGCACTTTGACGGAAGTATTTGCGATCATTCATGCTTTTCTGGTGACCTTCTCATACAGCCAGGTGAAAAAAGTCGTGGGATGACCTCCTTCTTCCCGGTGTAGTGCACCAATTCGACGTGCCATGGACTCAACAAGTCGTTGGAAGTCTCCCGCAGAAATATTGAGCATTGCTGTCTGTACAGACGTCCAAGTTGCCAGCGCAGGATTTTGTGCACGAACAGACCTCTCAATTACGTCACGTAAGAGTTCGATGGGATTCAAGTCGAGCGATCTGGATGGCCAAATCATTCACTAGAATTGTCCAGAATGTTCTTCAAACCAATCGCGAACAATTGTGGTTTGGTGACACGGAGCATTATCATCCATAAAAATTCCATCGTTGTTTGGGGACAGCTGCAAATGGTCTCAAACTTGCCGAACGTAGCCATTTCTAGTCAATGAGCGGTTAACTTGAATCAGAGGACCCAGTCTATTCCATGTAAACATAGCCCACACCATTATGGAGCCACCACCAACTTGCACAGTGGCTTGAAGACTTGGGTCCATGGCTTCGTGAGATTAGCATCAACCTCGACCCCTACCATCAGCACTTATCAGCTGAAATTGGGACTCATCTGACCATGCCACAGTTTTACTGCCGTCCAGCATGCAACCAATATGGTCACGAGCCCAGGAGAGACGCTGCAGACTATTTCGTGCTGCTAGTAAAGACTTTCGCGTCGGTCGTCTGCTCCTATAACCCATTAGTGCCAAATTTTGCTGCACTGCCCTAGCGTATACGTTCATCGTACGTTGCACATTGATTTCTAGTTTTATTCCACGCAGTGTTGCATGTTTGTTAGCACTGACTACACAGTCACCGGTGCTCTCGGTCATTAAGCGAAGGCTGTCGGCCAGTGTGTTGTCCCTGGTTGGAGATACTGCCTGAAATTTGGTATTCTGAGCACACCAGTGACAATTTGAATTTCGGAATATTGAAGTCCCTAATGATTCCCGAAATGGAATTTCACACAAGTCTAGCTTCAACTAACATTCCGCATTCAAAGTCTGTTAATTCCCTTTGTGTGACCGTGATTACGTCGGTAACCTTTCCACATGAATCACCTGAATACAAATGACAGCTCCGCCAATGCACTGCCCTTTTATGCCTGGTGTACGTGGTACTACCGCCGTATGTATATGTGGATATCGGTAACCCACGACTTGTCACCTCAGTGTAAATCATAACCTTTTTCACAGTCACTGGTCGTATTTGTGATGTAGTTTCATATACCCACCAACCCGGGCTTCGAATTCCTTATCCACCTATTAAATCCTATTAAACATTTATACACGTATGCCTGATTCAGTAATAAATCATTTTTTAACATCTTGTGATAAAAAACCATATTATTATCGTGACCACTAATTTAGTTCGTAGTTTGGTGGCTGCCATGCATGACATTGATTCTTTTAAATTTGCGTGACCTTATAGGGAGCTTCCCTTCCCTGTATGTCATCAGGGATCAGATCTGTAGCATCTTAGGGGTATGCCAAAGAACTTAACCAACACCTCATATAGCCTCGAAACATTTTGTACTGATGGGGTGTGTTCAATACGACATGGTAGTCGTGAATCCCACACTTCAGCAATACTAAAAGGTGGAATGCACAAGTGTTTTTAAGCTTTTGTAAGATGATTGTGCTTTCACGGTATCCTACAAATACTACATACTCCGTCGCTTGCTTTTCCTGTGATTGAGACTATGTGATCATTCCATTTCATATCTTCACAAATTGTTAAATCCAGTTACAACTCATAAATTGTATGAGCTGATTTATTCCATGTGTGGTTCATTGATACTGTAACCATAGGATATTACTTTCTTGTCTTTCGTGAAGTGCAGAGTTCTGCAATTTCTGTATATTTCATTTAAGTTTGTTACAGCCTGTTTACGCCACTTAGAAATCTTATCACGATCTGTCTGGATATTTGTGCTTCGTTTGTCAAATTGTTCTTCATTTTACAAAATTTCATCATTAGCTAAAGGTTTGCGGTTATGAATAAAATTATCTGTCAGGTCATTAATGTACGTGATTAACAGCAAGGATCCTAGCACAATTTCCTGCGGTATGCCAGAAGCTGTTTCTATGTTCGTCAGTGACTCTCCATCCAAGACAGCGTAATGCGTCCACACTACCAATAAATCTTCAGTCCAGTCACAAATTTCGTTTGGCGCGCCATACGACGGTACTTCTGGTAGTAAGCGTTGGTGTGGTAGTGAATCATATTCTTTGTAAAAGTCAAGAAATGTTACAACCACTCGATTAATTTGATCTGTGGGTTTCAGGATGTCACGTGAGAAACGCGCATGCTTTGTTCTGTGTGATCCATGTTTTCGGAACTCATGATGGTTCGCATAGGCGAAATTATTTTGTTACGTTTGAGCTCAGAATATCGTTGAAACAAGAAAAACAAATGTTTATTTAGCAGTTTTTGGCGGTTTGAACATGTCATTCACGAAATGAGAGTTATGGACCAATACCATCAAAAAGATATCTAGCGGATCTCCTTCAAGTCTCTGTATTTCGTAATAAACTGCTAATGCTGTCACTTCTCTGTGAACTACTGAGCTGTCCATAAATAGCTTCTCAGAGCACAGAAAGAGTCACACAAAACTCGACTAACGGCTGTAGAGAAACAGCTGCGACCCCAAGCCTACGACAAAGACAGGAGGGTTGGCCTGAACCCGCTCGCTCACTCAGCTCAGCAGACGAACTGCGTTTTAGGCATCTTAACTCGTAACTGAGTATTTACATTGAAGCGCCAAAGAAACTGGTATAGGCATGCGTATTCAAATACAGGAGCATATGTCAACAGGCAGAATACGGTGCTGCACTTGGCAATGCCTATGTAACACAACAAGTGTCTGGAACAGTTGTTTGATCGGTCATTGCTGCTACAATGCAGGTTATCAAGATTTAAGTGAGTTTGAACGTAGTGTTATTGTCGGCGCACTAGCGATGGGACACAGCATCTTCGAGGCAGCGATGAAGTGGGGATTTTCCCATACGGTCATTTCACGAGTGTACCGTGAAAATCAGGAATCCTGTAAAACGTCAAATCCCCAACATCCCTGCTGCCGGAAAAAAAAATCGTGCAAGAACGGGACCAACGACAACTGAAGAGGTGACAGAAGTGCAACCCTTCCGCAGATTTCTGCAGATTTCAATGCTGGGCCATTAACAAGTGTCAGCGTGCAAACCATTCTACGAAACATCATCGATTCCAGTCTTGCACCCTTGATGACGCACGACACAAAGCTTTTTGCCTGGGCCCGTCAGCAGCGACGTTGGACTGTTGACAACTGGAAACATGTTGCCTGATCGAATGAGTCATATTGTATCGAGCGAATGGACGTGTATAGGTGTGAAGAAGACCTCACGAATCCATGGACCCTGCATCTCAGAATGGGATTGCTCAAGCTAGTGGAGACTCTGTAATGGCGTGATGCGTGTACAGTTGGAGTGATATGGGACCCCTGTTGCGTGTAGATACGACTCTGACAGGTGATAGGTACGAACCATCCTGTGTGATACCTGTATCCATCCATGTCCATTGTGCATTCCGACGGACTTGGGCAATCCCAGCAGGACAATGCGACAATCCGCAATTCCAGAATTGCTAGAGAGTGGCTCCAGGAACACTCTTCAGCGTTTAAACACTTCCGCAGGCCACCAAACTCCCCAGACATGTACATTATTGAGCGTATCTGGGTTGTCTTCCAACGAGATCTCCAACCCCTTGTACTCTTACGGATTTACGGACAGCCCTGCAGGATTCATGGTGTCAGTTCCCTCCAGCACTACTTCAGACACTAGTCGAGTCCATGCCACGTCGTGTTGCGGCACTTCCGCTTGCTCGCGGGGGCGCTACACGATATTGGGCAGGTCTTTCAGTTTCTTTGCCTGTTAAGTGTATGTACAAACGAGAGTAACATTTTCTGCTGGAATACATCATTACGGAGTCTTACTGATTACTAGTACTACAATGGAACAGAAACTTGGCATTATGTTGTAATTTAAGAGCTACGTTCGACATTCACCGATCAGCCAAAACATTATGACCACTGCCAACCGCGACGTTGGTTGTCGTATGGTGGCACTGCGGGCACGTGACGTTGTAACAGAAGTATGTAAGCGGAACAGACATGGACGAGGGATCACTCTGTCGAAGATATGATGGGCTGCTAATTGGGAAATACTTTGAGATAAGGGACTTTGAGAAAGGGCAGACTATTATTACGCAGAGCCTGTGAACGCGTATCTCGGAAACGGCGAAGCTGCTCGAATGTTCACGTGCTACTATCGTGAGCATCTACGGAAATAGGAGGACGGTGAAACTACCATTAGACGATAAATGGTTGGATATCTACGATTCTTCATAGAACGTGCGGTTCGGAGGCTTGTCTGTTTCGTAAAGCAGGATAGATGGTGATCTGTGCCATCTCTGCCGAAACAGCACAATGCTGGTGCTCGCACAAGTGTTTCGGAGCTCATTGTTCATCGTAAATCGTTGAACATGGAGCTCTGCAGCAGACCACCCTACGTTGACCCAACGACATCGTCGATTACGACTGCAGTGGGCACGGGACCATCGGGATTCGACCATCGATCAGTGGAAACGTGTCGAATTTTCGGGTGAATCACATTTTTGCCACAATAGGTCGATGGCCGTCTCCACCAACGCCGTCGTGGAGGTGAACAGCGGCTCGTAACGTGCAGCGAGCCACCGACACAGGCTGGTGGGAGCAGTATTGTGATACTGGAAACATTCGGCCGCACTTGCATGAGACCTGTGGAAGTAATCGAAGTCACGCTGACAGCTGCGAACCACCTGCACCCCTTCTTGCTTCTTCCCCGATGACGGTGTCTTTGGCCGTGTCTTGTAGCTAGAGCATTATAGCGAATTCACATTGATGTCTCGTAGACCAAATTTGCCAGATGTAAATCCTATGGAACCCATCTGGGTCGTTATCGGGCACCGTCACCGCTTAGACAGTTCAGCGGCCCATTATTTACGCGAATTACATGACCTGTGCGTAGACATCTAATGCCACATACCTCCACAAACCTATAAACAAATATCGGATCCACGATACACAGTATTAGCGATATATTCGTTCCAAAGAGGGACAAACAAGTTATTAAGAAGGTGCTCATAATTTTTGGCTCATCAGTGTAAATGGTTTAACGACTTGTTCATACCATTCAGTCTCTTCTTCTTAACAGTCCCCATATCATAACAAAATGCAGTGTTCCATGCAACCTAAATCATTCTGGCATGATTTTTATACCTAGTACAGCCATAACAAATTAGTAGTAGGTCTGTGGGCATCCAGTCGTTGTGGTAGTATTAATCAGTAAGAATCCATAATAGTGGATTCCAGTAGAAGATTCAGTTCTCGTTTGTAGGCAAATTTGCAGTCACGAGTTGCTGAGCTGAGAGAGCCATCGAGCGAGCTCAGACCTGCCTTTGTGCTGTACGCTGCTGCTCACATCTATTACTTTCCCCTCTTTGGGGAAGTGTGAGGGGGAGTTTGTAGCCTTGCGGCTTTTACTCCCCTGTGTACTTATGTGTGTGATTATGTCTGTACTTTTTGGTGTCTGTGAAATGTGATGATTGTTCTGTGTGTGTCTGGTACTGGCGAGATAATTGTGGTTATTTGGGTAGGAGCAGGATTTGGGAAAGAATATTGGGATTTTCTCTTCGACTTAGTCGTCGAAGATCGTCATGGGGCGATTGTGCTTATCGCAGAAAATGTCATACCGACCTAGGGAGTGGATGAGGGCGTTTCCCGACCTGCAAGAACCTTCATAGAAGGCCCTTACCAGGTCTTGAAAACGCTCATTCAGGAGTAGGATTTCAGCAGCGGCATGCTAATCGTCAATGGGGAATCCGAGGTAGACGCAGTGCCCTCCTGAGGGCGCGGTTCTGCAGCCTCTGGAGTTTGTCCAGGTGCTGCTTCGCCGCGTGTCCCCAGACAGGACACGCGTATTCCATGACTGGCCCGATCAGGGCCTGGTATACGTTCACTCCTACTGAGTAGGGAAGGGAGCTAGATGAGTTCAGGATTGGGTACAGGATGGACATTCTGGCGCAGACTTCCTGTGGACTTCGTCTATGTGGGGTTTCCACATAAGGCGAGAGTCCAAGGTTACGCCAAGATACTTGGCGGTTCTACGCCAGGGGAGTTGGGTTCCATTTAGATAAAGGTGGAGGGGGGGGGGGGGCGTTGAGGAGGTTCGCGCCTTCCGAGCCTATGGGTAATCAGCATAGCCTGTGTCTTTTCGGAGTTGATGGTGATTTGCCAGCGACGGGCCCAAGTTCTGTGTCATCTAAAACCCTTTGTAGCCTACGGTTGACCAGGTCCTTGTTCGCATTCCTTGTGTAGAAGGCTGTATCGTCAGCGTACTGTGCGGTGTGCACCAGGGGGGCCGTTGGTGTGTCCGCAGTGTATAGACTGTACAAAACGGGCCCCAGGACCGATCCCTGCGGCACGCCAGCACGAATACGCCTCTTGGTGGAGGTGGCTGTTTCTACTTTGACAGAGAAAGTTCTATTCGAGAGGTAGCTTTTGACCTGCTTAACTATGCTCCCGGGGAACTCTTGTGTGTACAACCTTAGAGTAGCCCTCTATGCCATACTGAGTCAAAGGCTTTGGCTATGTCTAGTAGCACTATCCCGCAGTAGCCTCTGTGGTTGAAGCCCTCTGTGGCTGCTTCGACCACTCTCATGATCTGTTGTGGGGCAGAGTGGTTCTGCCGGAATCCGAATTGGAAATCCGGCAGAAGTTGCTCTCTGGTAATATGTTCTTGTATGGGTCTCAGCAGGAGGCGCTCATAGATCTTGCTGAGAGTTGTCAAGAGGCTAATCGGCCTGTAGTGCTGCGGGAATAGAGGGTCTTTCCCTGGTTTGTGTATCGCGACCACTTCCGCGTGTTTCCAGCAAGCTGGGAACTCGTGGGTACGAGTAATCTCGTTGAAGACGTTCGCGAGGTGTTCGATCGCCGTGGGTGGGAGGTTTCTGATCAACTGGTTGGTGACACTGTCATGTCCTGGCGCTTTTTTGAAGGGGAGAGACCTAATTACTTTTGCCACGTCTGCAGGGGCAAAAACTGTGGGCTCATCTTCTGGGCCCTCCTCAGCATTGAGGAAAACAGCCAGTTGACGACGGACCACTCTTTCATACTCATCATCCTGGGGTTCTGCCGCTTGGAACTGCTTCTAGAAAGTGTCGGCTAGGTCGTTGGCCTTTTCAGCATGGCTGTAGGCCAGACCCCGCTCGCCGTGCAGTGGCGGCATCCTAGCGCGTCTTTTTGTGAATTGTTTGATTGCTTGCCAAAGTGTGTGATCGTCTACTTTGAGGGCTGTGAGGCGGTTTTGCCATTGCTGGTTTTTGTGCTCACTGAGCGCTACCTTCAACTCTCTCTGTAGGCGATAGAGCAGCCTCCTTGTGGCCTGGTTTCTGGTTATCTTCCACTCTTTTGCCACTCTGTTCTTATGTCGAATTTGATCTAGCAAGTGTTCTGGGGGCTGTATTTGCGGCGGCGGGCCATCCCTTTGTGGAGGGGTGGCCTCTTCTGCTGCCTGGAGGATGGTACCTGTTAGGTCTTGTAGCGCTTGTTCTACTGTTTCGGCAGTAGGTGGCGGAGCGCGAGTGATATCAGAGGCGACAGTCTCTCGGTATCGCTCCCAGTTTGTACGTCTGTAAGACGTCTGGTACCGTAGGAGTACTACCCATTCTCCCACGTCGACCTCTAGAATCACTGGGTTGTGGTCGGAGGACATTCTGTTGATTGTCCTCGCAGTCACAAACCCCGTAATCCTCCTGGTGAGAGCTATGTCTAACAGGTCTGGCCTGCCTCCATTTTTTTGAAAACGTATGGACTCGACTGGAGCCCATGTTTCGAAATGGTGGTTGCGCGCTAGTTGTTGCAATCTGGCGCCTGCTCTGGAGGTTACTCTAGAATTCCAATCAGGATGTTTGGCATTGAAGTCGCCCCCTATTACGAGTTTGCCTTCAATTTACCCTAGAGTAGCTATGTCTCCCTCCTCTATCTGGTCTTGTGGAGGTCGGTAGATCGCAACGATTGTTAGGGGTCCAGTGGCAGTGGCTACTTCCACCGCCACTGCTTCGATTTTATTGGTAGCTGGTAAGAATACCTGGTGGTGGGGGATCCCCCTTTTTATGTATATGGCCACTCCTCCGCCTTGGGTTGGCCTGTCTTTGCGGTAGCTAACGTAGTTGGGAACTGTCGCTTTTATTCCCGGTTTTACATGGGTTTCCCCCATCATGCATATGTCGATGGAGAACTCCTTCATGAGTTCCCTGAACTCGACCTCTTGGTTAACAATGCCGTCTGCGTTAAAGACGCACATTGTCAGGCCTTGGATGTTTGGTCGTCTATCCATGATGAGGTTTTGAAACTACTGAGGAAGTCGCAGAGGGGAGCGACTGCTGGACTGCTGCCTGCAGGGCAACAAGTATCTGTGTGTTCTGCTTCTGGGCTTCCCTGAAATCCCTCATCATTTCCATGACGAGGTTCATGGTCCGCACTATCACTAACAACTGATCCGTGGGGGGGGGAGGGGGGGGAGGACGTGTGTGAGGTTCCCTAGAGCTTCCTCTGTCTTGGTGGACCTGGTCGTTGTTGTTGTGTGTACCCCGGTGTTGTTCTTGTGATTGTGATTGGTGTTGTGGTGACAGGGCCGCGCTTTCATGGTTTCTCGGGGGAGAAACCACTTCTGCGTATGTTGCCCTGGGTGTGTAAGGTCTTGGTTTTACCCAGGCCTTGTCTGTGTGTGTTGTTGTATTTTGTTTTCTTGTGTGACTGGTTGGGATTGCCGTGTATTGTTTACGTGTGTGGGGGGCGGCCTTTGCGCCCTTTGCCTGCTGTGAGTGTCTTTTGTGGACCTCACAACCTTGGTACCCCGCTGTGTGGTTTTTGCCACACAGTGTGCACCTTATTTGTGGGTCGATGTGTTTTATTGTGCATGTCCTAGTGTCGTGGGCCTCGGCGCACTTCCTGCATCTCACTGGCATTGTGCACTGTGCAGCGATGTGGTTCAGGCCCTGACACCTGAAGCACTGCACTGTCTTGTTTTTACGGCACAGCGGCTCCGTGGTGAGAGGCACAGCCAGGACCATCTTAACCTCCCTCTTGTTCTGGGGTATGTCAGGGAGTGTTACCTGGTACAGCGGCCACTTGCTGTCGGTGCTGCCCATCTGCTGGACCACCTTGACGACGTACCCCTGGGCAGTCAAGTCTGTTTTGATTGCCTGGGGGGACAGTCGTCTTGGGAGGTCTCTAATAAATATGTTTCTGTTTCGTGTTTTTGTTGTGGGGAATGTGTAGTGAGGTATGTTTTTTGTGTTGAATAGCGTTTTGACTGTGTTGTAGTGTTCGAGTGTATGTACTGTGACTTTTATTTTGTCTCCACCGGCGGGTTTTGCCTGGAAACTGCCTCCCCCGATTTCTGTCTTGAGCAACTCGAAGAGCTCCTCGTAGTTTTGAGGAAACTCTGCGACAATCGGGGGGAGGTGGTGGGTGGCTTGTTTTTGTGTGTCTGTTGTGTCACGTGTTGTCTCCAGTTCATCAGCCACCGCCTGGAATCTGTTCGGGGTGGGTTCCACTCCCCGGGTCGCCGGTAGCCTCGGCTGGCGAAAGGTCTTTTTCACCAGCACGAAACCGTCCGAGTCCTGTCCGGTTAAGCGGTTCCGTTCCAGGTCAGTTGATTCCTGGTCCCCTCCCAGAGCGACTACAGGTGTTGTCGGGGGCGCAGATTCCTCAGAGGGTGAGGAAGTGGTAGGAGCAGGGGCGGTGGAGTGCTTCTTGCTCTTTATGTGCCTCACCTTGCGGTCCATCTTTGCATGTCGCTGCTTGGATGAGGTGGACTTGTGTGGGGGGGATTTTAGGTATTTGGATCGGGTGGAGGGCTGGGTTGAGGTGGTGGGTTTGGGGAGGATTGCAATCGGCTGACAGGTCGTCTGCTTGCCTTTGTTCATGGAAGCAATGGCGTTATCAAGCAGGAGCGGACTTAGGAGAGGGGAGGGAGGGGTGGGATTACAAGTACTGACGATGTATGAGGTTGTTGTTGTTCTGTGTAGGATGGCATTATTTGCTGTGTTATTTGCATGTCCGGAGCGGGGAAGGGGGACGCTGCCAGGGAAGCGCCAGTTACAGCCTTCGTTGACACCGTTAGGTTTCCCGGCTGCATTGCTGGCCCTACTGTATTCGTGGACGCGGAGGTCTGGACGGCGGCGGCAGAAACCTTTTCTGCGCTTCCGTGGTCGGCTTTCAGATCCTGGCCCACAATTTCCCTACTCTTGGGGGGAGCAGAGCCTGGCTCTGCGGCAGCTGGGGTGCCCGAGACGGCCGACGACGCGGCCCGCGGCAACAACAAGACGCGCTTTTTGTCGACAGCGGTTGACCGCTTCGACCCCAAAGCAATACTGGAGCTCGACATCCCGCAAAACGAAAAGAAACACGACAATTCTGCTGTCGGGCGTCGCAAAGTTATGAATCCTGCCCGTCGTTGCTTGCTGTAGACCTGTACGCGAGTTACCGCCAATGCTTTAATAGAAGCAGAGCCGAATAAACTCCTGTTTTGTCACCCGTACAAGCGGGGGCCTATGGCTGACGGTAAGCGAGTGAGAGGAGCAATGCTCAACCCTCGACTGCTACTCAGCGAATGTGCTGTACGAAACAACACACAAAACACACTGCTGCACTTTAATGCTTCCTCTACTTGAGGGTGGCTGCGTGTGGAGTTTGTTGTCCTAGAGACATTTACTCCCACTGGGTTTGGGTGATTATTTTTTTATTTTTACTTTTCTTTGCGGTTTGTCTTCTGTCTGGCGTGCATTTGTTTGTGGGGTACTTGACTGCCCTAACTGGGGGCTGGCTTGGATGATGGTGATGTGTGGTGGTTGGTTGATGATGTAATGGATGTTTTCTTTTTATTATTTTTATTTATTTATTTGTTTTTTTATTTATTTTCATATTTATTTTGATTTATTTTTATTATTATTTTATTTTATTTTTTTATATTTTTATTTTTTTGTTTTTATTAGTCATAAAAGATCGTTTTCGGTCTTTTATGCCTGCCTGTTGATGGATCATATTGTCCTAGCCTGTTGATCAGGTTGTTTGTGGACCTGGATGCTGTGTCATAGAAGGTTTCCGCGAGTTCTCGGAACCTTTCTATTAGTGGCATGACTTCTGCCGCCTCGTGTAGATCGGCCGTTGGGAACTGCGAGGGGACATGTAGTGCTCGTCTCAGCGCCCTATTTTGTACACGCTGGAGTTTTGCTATGTGTGTTTTTGCTGCATATCCCCAGATGGGGCATGCATACTTCATGATGGGGCGGATAAGGGAGCAGTAAACTCTTACCCCTATATTTGCTGCCAGTGAGCCTCCTGTATTGAGAACAGGATACAAGGGGCTCATTCTGGCGCTCGCTTTGCGCCTTAGGTCCTCAATGTGTGACCCATGTGAGGCGTTTATCGAGAGTCACCCCTAGATATTTAGCTTTTTGCCTCCATGGTAGCTCCTGGCCGTTTAGCTTAAGCTGCAGTGGTGGTCTCCTCTGTGGTCCGCGCTTGCCTAGTCGGCGGGTTATGAGCATCGCCTGTGTTTTCTCACTATTGATGGTGATGTGCCATTTCTTTGCCCATTCTTCCGTGTCGCTTAGGACTGTCTGTAGTCGTCTGGTGACCAGATCCCTGTTGGCGTTGCGTGTGAAGAACGCGGTATCGTCCGCGTACTGTGCTGTGTGCACCAGGGGCGCGGTGGGGGTGTCCGCAGTGTATAGGCTATACAGGACGGGCCCTAGCACCGAACCCTGGGGCACTCCAGCACGCACGCGTCTTCTCGTCGAGAGTGAAGAGTCGACCCTAACGGAGAATGTTCTGTTCGAGAGATAGCTTTTCAGTTGTTTGACTGTCGTCCCGGGGAAGCCTTGTGAGTGTAGTTTGTATAGTAACCCAGTGTGCCATACGGTGTCGAAGGCTTTGGCTATGTCAAGTAGCACTATCCCACAGTAGCCTCTTCGATTGAAAGCTTCGGTTGCTGCTTCGACCACTCTCACGATTTGTTGCGGGGTTGAATGTTTTTGCCTGAAACCGAACTGGAAATTTGGTAGAATTTGCTCTCTTAAGATGTGTTGCTCGATGGGTATGAGCAGGAGGCGCTCGTAAATTTTACTGAGAGTGGGTAGGAGGCTAATCGGCCTGTGGTGCTGTGGGAATACTGGGTCTTTACCTGGTTTGGCTATCGCGACCACTTCCGCGTGTTTCCAGCACGCTGGAAACTCGTGGGAACGAGATATCTCGTTGAAGACGTCCGCGATGTGTGTAATAGCCAGTGGCGGGAGATGTTTTATTAGTTGGTTCGTGAGCCGGTCGTGGCCTGGGGCCTTTTTGTTGGGAAGAGACTTGATTACTTTTGCCACTTCTTCTGGTGCGAAAAGTGGTGGGTCATCGTTTCCATCGTCTTCAGCTGCAAGGAAGACTGCAAGCTGTCGACGGACTGTATTTTCATGGTCTCTATCCTGTGCCTCCGCTGGTTTGAACTGCTGTTCAAATGCGTCAGCGAGCGCATTGGCCTTGTCAGCTGCGCTGTAGACCATGCCACGCTCACCGTGCAGCGGCGGCATTCTAGCGCGTCTTTGCGTAAATTGTTTCGTCGCTTGCCATAGGCTGTTGTCGTCTACTTTGAGGGCTGAGAGGCGTGCAGACCATTGCTGGTAGCGGTGCTCAGTGAGTGCGGCTATCAGCTCTCTCTGTAGCCTGTTGAGCAGCCTCCTAGTGTTTGGGTTTCTTGTTATTTTCCACTCCTTTGCGATCCTGTTTTTGTGCCGAATTTGCGCAAGCAGGTGCTCCGGGAGTCGTATTTGAGGAGGACGGCCTTCCCGCTGTCGGGGTGTGGCTTCCTCAGCAGCCTGCAGGATCGTGTTGGTGAGGTCTTGAAGCGCCTGTTCTGCTGTATTTGCAGTTGGAGGCGGGGCGCGAGCAATTTCTGATGCGACGTTGTCTTGAAATTGCTCCCAGTTTGTGCGTTTGTATGTCGCCTGGTGTTGTGGAAGAGCTACCCACTCTCCCACGTCGACCTCTAGTATAACAGGGTTGTGATCGGAGGACATTCGGTTGACTGTCCTCGCTGTCACGAAGCCCGTTATCCTTCTTGTGAGAGCTATATCGAGGACGTCCGGCCTACCTCCGTTCTTTGGGAAGTGAGTCGGCTCCTCTGGGCCCCATACATCGAATTGTAGGTTGCGCGCGAGTCGTTGCAGTTGACGACCTGCTCTGTTAGTGTTTCGCGAGTGCCAGTCTGTGTGCTTGGCGTTGAGGTCTCCTCCTACTAGGAGTTTGCCTCTGATCTGCCCTAATGCGGCTATATCTTCCTCTGCTATTAATGGGGTGGGGGGGCGATATACTGCAACGACTGTTAGGGGTCCTGTGGCTGTGGCTATTTCCACTGCCACAGTTTCCAACTGTTGGGTAGCTGGAATATAGACCTGGTGATGGGGGATCCCTCTTTTGATGAATATGGCTACTCCGCCCCCAGCGGTTAGCCTGTCTTTTCTATAACAATTGTAGTTGGGGACCGTCGCCTTTACTCCCGGTTTTAGATGGGTTTCGGCTACCATGCAGACGTCGATATTGACTTCTTTCATGAATTCGCGGAATTCCATGACTTGCCCGACAATTCCGCCGGCGTTGAAGATACTTATTGACAGGCCTTGAATATGTGGGCGTCTGTCCATGCTTGGCCGCTTGTGCTGCTGGGGAAATCGCTGAGGGCTGCGATTGCTTGGCTGCCGCCTGGAGAGCGGCGAGGATTTGCACATTTTGTTGCTGTATCTCACGCATCATTTGCGTGAGGAGACTGAGAGTCTGTGTCATTAGCCCTAGCATTGGGTCTGTGGAGGAAGGTTTCGTGGTGACTTCTGTCGTTACATGAGCAGTGTGCTGAGCGTCGTCTGTTTGACGGCCTGCTGCTGCCGCTTCTCGCAGACTGGGCTTTGGTGTGGGGTGCAGTGCTTCCCTAGAACTTCCCTCGTTAGGCGGGATCTGGTCGTGTTCTGTGGTGTCCTGAGTTGCGTCTGTGTCTGTGGGTGCCCGGTTGTCCTCATCCGCGCCCGCCGCAGCCGGCAGGGGCCTACTGGGTAGCTGCCCAATGCCGACGGCGACGTTCGCGTAGGTCGCGTCATCAGTAACGTCCCTGGGTTTTGCCCGATAGGCCGGCCTGTCCGGTCTTGTTCGGTTTTCAGGACGGTTAGCGGGCTTGGCTCGGGGTTTGTCCGGCGGTTTTTGTGCCGCCTTCATGCCTCTGGCGCGTTGGACGTAGTTTTTGTGCACCTTGCAGCCCAGGTAGCTGGAGACATGGCCTTCGCCGCCAAGTGCACACTTGATGCCTGGGTCGTCCTTTCTTGTGGTACATGTCCTGGAGTCGTGTCCCCCTGCGCATTTCCTGCATCGAGAGGGCATGTCACAGTGGGTGGAGATGTGCCCGGGTCCCTGGCACGTAAAGCACTGGATTGATTTATTCTTCCTCCGCAGCAGCTCAGTGGTTACTGGGACAGAAAGGACTTCGGTGATTTGTCTTCTATTTTGCGGTGTATCTGGTATGACTGCTACGTATAATGGCCATTTGTTGTCAGACACAGGTTGTTTCATCTGGGTGACCGATTTGACCTCGTAGTCTTGGCGCATCAGGTCCATTTTGATGGCCTTGGGAGAAAGTTTACGTGGCAGGTCACGTATCACGATGTTAAGGTTGCGCGTCTTGTCTGTTGGGAAAGTGTAGTGTGGATTTCGTTTGTCCACTAGCACCTGTTTTACCTCTTTATAATCGTCGAGGTTGTGGAGGACTAGCTTTATTTTATCGCCTCCCGCGGGTTTCGCTTTAAATGGTCTGTGCCCTAGTGTCGATTTCATTAGATCATACAATTCTTTGTAATCCCTGTCGAACTCTGCAACTACTGGGGGCAGTTGGACGCGTTTCTGCTTGCGCGTTTCCCTCTGTTGGTTTTGGGGCGCATCACCATCTGCGGGCTCGTCTGCAATGCTAGAGTAACGGTTAGTCGTAGGGGCTATATCCCTGGCTGGTGGAGGAGTGGGCTGGCGGACAGTGTTTCTGGCTAGTTCGAAGCCGTCTTCGTCTGGACCGCGTTCTTGTTCCACAACGTCATTTTCCTTCCGGGGCCCTGTCTCGTCGATCACGAGAGCGCCCTCTGAGTCAGAGTCGCAATTTGGCGACTCATCTTCAGTGGCCTTGGCGCTTTCGAGGATTTTGGCTCTGTGGTTTCTGCGCCTACATCTGTTTTTCTTTTGGGTCCTCGATAGCTTGACACGGGGGGAGGGGGTGCGGGTGAATTTCACCTTACTCGACAGTTTACTGGTGGGCTTGGGTTCTGCTACTGATGTTGGTTTTGGGAGAATTGTTACTGGAACGTGGATGTTTCCGCGTTTGCGCTTAAAAAAAGGAATGAGTTTATCTTGCGCATTTGCCAGTAGTAGTTGTTCTATGAATGGGGAGGGAGTGGTGGTGGCACTGCACTTACTGACGACGTAAGTCGTTGTGCTCGATTTCTGTGATATGGCGTTAAGCGCCGTGTTATTCACGCTGGTTGGGGAGGCAAAGTCGAAGGCTGCCATGGGGGTGCCAGTCGCTGCCTTGGTTGCCGACACCGTTAGGTTTCCAGCAAACGACTTTGGCCCTAACAAACTAGCATGCGCGGGTAACTGGCCAGTGACCAGGCCCTGACATGCAGATTCCCTATCGCTAGGAGGAGCAGAGCATGGCTCTGCGGCAGCTGAAGTACTCGAACCGCTCGGAAAAGCGGCCCGCGACATCGAGGAGACGACATCGACGCCGCCAACAGCAAGCTGCTGGGGCCCCGAATCGTCACCGCAGCTCGAATCCGCACACGACAATTTGCTCATTTTGCACCTTGGCCATGCTGCGCTTCGATGCGTGGATCCGTCAACGCTTTAATAAAAGCGAAGCCGAAGTCGCACCTGGTTTTTCACCCGTACAAGCGGGGGCCTATGGCTTTGTGTCACAGACTGACGGAGGCGATGCTCAACGCCAGACTGCCACGCAGCGAATGCGCCGCGGCCTTTCTTTATCTTCGGCCTCGGCTGCGACCTTCGTGACGTCAGCCATTCAGAAGCGAACACTGACTGCTGGTGGCGTAGGTCGCTTGCTCCGCGCAAAACTGCTACGACCCGGTTTTAACAAAGCGACTGGACCACGTACAGTCGCAGCGGCGCTCCCCTAGGTTTTCATGTCAGTAGGGGCAAAATATTTTCCCCGTGCAAGTGATTCAATTTTGAGTACATTGTTACCTGCTCACCGTTTTTTCCTGTGGTTTCTACAGCTGTCTTTCTGAACTACACAAAAGCGCCAAAGAACATATAGGCATGCGTATTCAAATACAGATATATGTAAAGAGGCAGAATACGGCGCTGCGGTCGGCAACCCCTATACAAGGTGTTACAAAAAGGTACGGCCAAACGTTCAGGAAACATTCCTCACACACAAAGAAAGCCAATATGTTATGTGGAAATGTGTCCGGAAACGCTTACTTTCCACGTTATAGCTCATTTTATTACTTCTCTTCAAATCACTTTAATCATGGAATGGAAACACACAGCAACAGAACGTACCAGCGTGACTTCACTTAGTTACAGGAAATGTTCAAAATGTCCTCCCTTAGCGAGCATGCATGCATCCACCATCCGTCTCATGGAATCCCTGATGCGCTGATGCAGCCCAGGAAAATGGCGTATTGTATCACAGCCGTCCACAATACGAGCACGAAGGGTCTCTACATTTGGTACCGGGGTTGCGTAGACAAGAGCTTTCAAATGCCCCCATAAATGAAAGTCAAGAGGGTTGCGGTTAGGAGAGCGTGGAGGCCATGGAACTGGTCCGCCTCTACCAATCCATCGGTCACCGAATCTGTTGTTGAGAAGCGTACGAACACTTCGACTGAAATGTGCAGGAGCTCCATCGTGCATGAACCACATGTTGTGTCGTACTTGTAAAGGCACATGTTCTAGCAGCACAGGTAGAGTATCCCGTATGAAATTATGATAACGTGCTCCATTGAGCGTAGGTGGAAGAACATGGGACCCAATCAAGACATCACCAACAATGCCTGACCAAACGTTCACAGAAAATCTGTGTTGATGACGTGATTGCACAATTGCGTGCGGATTCTCGTCAGCCCACACATGTTGATTGTGAAAATTTACAATTTGATCACGTTGGAATGAAGCCTCATCCGTAAAGCGAACATTTGCACTGAAATGAGGATTGATACATTGTTGGAGAAACCATTCGCAGAAGTGTACCCGTGAAGGCCAATCAGCTGCTGATAGTGCCTGCACACGCTGTACATGGTACGGAAACAACTGGTTCTCCCGTAGCACTCTCCATACAGTGACGTGGTCAACGTTACCTTGTACATCAGCAACTTCTCTGACGCTGACATTAGGGTTATCGTCAACTGCACGAAGAATTGCCTCGTCCATTGCAGGTGTCCTCGTCGTTCTAGGTCTTCCCCAGTCGCGAGTCATAGGCTGGAATGTTCCGTGCTCCCTGAGACGCTGATCAATTGCTTCGAACGTCTTCCTCTCGGGACACCTTCGTTCTGGAAATCTGTCTCGATACAAACGTACCGCGCCACGGCTATTGCCCCGTGCTAATCCATACGTCAAATGGGCATCTGCCAACTCCGCATTTGTAAACATTGCACTGACTGCAAAACCACGTTCGTGATGAACACTAACCTGTTGATGCTAGTACTGTAGAGCAATGACTCGCATGTCAACACAAGCACCGAAGTCAACATTACCTTCCTTCAATTGGGCCAACTGGCGGTGAATCGAGGAAGTACAGTACATACTGACGAAACTAAAATGAGCTCTAACATGGAAATTAAGCGTTTCCGGACACATGTTCACATAACATCTTTTCTTTATTTGTGTGTGAGCAATGTTTCCTGACAGTTTGGCCGTACCTTTTTGTAACACCCTGTATAAGACAACAAGTGTCTGGTGCAGTTGTTAGATCTGTTACTGCAGCTAAAATGGCATGGCATCAAGATTTGAGAGAGTTCGTACGTGGTGTTATAGTCGGCGCACGAGCGAGGGGACACAGCATCTCCGAGGTAGCGATGGAGTGGGCACTTTCCCGTACGACCAATTCACGAGTGTACCGCGAATATCAGGAATGCGGTGAAACATCAAATCTCCGACATCGCTGCGGCCGGAAAAAGATCCTGTAAGGACGGGACCAACGACGACTGAAGAGAATCGTTCAGTGTAAAAGAGGTGCAACCCTTCCGTAAGCTGCTGCAGATTTCAGTGCTGAGCAATGAAGAAGTGTCACCGTGCGAACCATTCAACGAAATATCATCCATATAGGCTTTTGGACCCGAAGGCCCACTCATCTACCTTATGCAAGACACAAAGCCTTGGGCCGGCGACACCGGCATTGGACTGTTGATGACTGGAAACATGTTCCCTGGTCGGACGAATCTCGTTTCAAATTGTATCGAGCGGATGGACGTTTACGGGTATGGGGACCACCTCATGAATCCATGGAGCCTACATGTCAGGAGGGGACTGTTCAAACTGGTGGAGGCTCTGTAGTGGTGTGGGGCGTGGGCAGCTGGAATGAAATGGGAGCCCTGATACGTCTAGATACGACTCTGACAAGTGACATGTACCTAAGCATCCTGTCTGATCACCTGCATCCATTCATGCCCACTGTGCATTCCGACGGACTTGCGCAGTTCCAGCAGGACAATCCGACACCGCACAAGTCAGAATTGCTACAAAGTGACTCCAGGAACACTCTTCTGCGAGTGAACACTTTCGCTGGCCACCAAACTCCCCACACATGAACATTATTGATCATATCTGGGATGCCTTGCAACATGCTGTTCAGAAAAGATCTCCACCCTCTCGTACTCTTAAGGATTTATGGACAGCCTTGCACGATTCATCGTGTCAACTCTCCAGCACTACGTCAGACATTAGTCGCGTTGCGGCACTTCTGCGTGCTCGCGGGGGCCCTAGACGGTATTAGGCAGGTACCAGTTTCTTTGGCTCTTCAGTGTAGATGAATGCCGGCCGTTGTGGCCAAGCGGTTCTAGGAGCTTCAGTCTGGAACCGCGCCACCGCTACGTCGCAGGTTCGAATCCTGCCTCGTTCATAGATGTGTGCGATGTCCTTAGGTTCGTTAGATTTAAGTAATTCTAACTTCTAGGGGACTGATGACCTCATATGTTAAGTCCCATAGCACTCAGAGCCATTTGAACCATTTTGTAGATGAATACTGTAAACAAAAACAAGCTAACAGCATTAATATATAGTAAGACCTGTTTCTGCATCCTCATATTTCACGTTTTCTTGGCATTTCCGTTATTTTCGTTGGTCCTCTCTTAAACCGTATTGTCTCAAGTAATTTTTTTCCTACCATTGGAACGTTTTTGCTTTCAAACCATTAGAAAAAGCTTCAGCATCGATTTTCAAACCGATTTAATGTAGAAACTACATCATGTTCCCTCCTTATGTGTAACCTGTAGGATAATACATAACGTAAAACTGAGTAATTTGTTGTTGTTGTTGTTGTCTTCAGTCCTGAGACTGGTTTGATGCAGCACTCCATGCTACTCTATCGTGTGCAAGCTTTTTCATCTCCCAGTACCTACTTCAATCTACATCCTTCTGAATCTGCTTAGTGTATTCATCTCTTGGTCTCCCTCTACAATTTTTACCTTCCACGTTGCCCTCCAATGCTAAATTTGTGATCCCTTGATGCCTCAAAACATGTCCTACCAACCGATCCCTTCGTCTAGTCAAGTTGTGCCACAAACTTCTCTTCTCCCCAATACTATTCAAGCCGGCCGCGGTGGTCTCGAGGTTCTAGGCGCGCAGTCCGGAACCGTGCGACTGCTACGGTCGCAGGTTCGAATCCTGCCTCGGGCATGGATGTGTGCGATGTCCTTAGGGTAGTTAGGTTTAAGTAGTTCTAAGTTCTAGGGGACTACTAACCACAGCAGTTGAGTCCCATATTGCTCAGAGCCATTTGAACCATTTGAACCTTCTCATTAGTTACGTGATCTATCCACCTTATCTTCAGCATTCTTCTGTACCACCACATTTCGAAAGCTTCTATTCTCTTCTTGTCCAAACTAGATATCGTCCATGTTTCACTTCCGTACATGGCTACACTCCAAACAAATACTTTCAGAAACGACTTTTTGATACATAAATCTATATTCGATGTTAACAAATTTCTCTTCTTCAGAAACGCTTTCCTTGCCATTGCCAGTCTACATTTTATATCCTCTCTACTTCGACCATCATCAGTTATTTTACTTCCTAAATAGCAAAACTCCTTTACTACTTTAAGTGTCTCATTTCCTAATCTAATTCCCTCAGCATCACCCGATTTAATTTCACTACATTCCATTATCCTCGTTTTGCTTTTGTTGATGTTCATCTTATATCCTCCTTTCAAGACACTGTCCATGCCGTTCAAATGCTCTTCCAAGTCCTTTGCCGTCTTTGACAGAATTACAATGTCATCGGCGAACCTCAAAGTTTTTACTTCTTCTCCATGAATTTTAATACCTACACCAAATTTTTCTTTTGTTTCCTTTACTGCTTGCTCAATGTACAGATTGAATAACATCGGGGACAGGCTACAACCCTGTCTCACTCCTTTCGCAACCACTGCTTCCCTTTCATGCCCCTCGACTCTTATGACTGTCATCTGGTTTCTGTACAAATTGTAAATAGCCTTTCGCTCCCTGTATTTTACCCCTGCCACCTTTAGAATTTGAAAGAGAGTACTCCAGTCAACATTGTCAAAAGCTTTCTCTAAGTCTACAAATGCTAGAAACGTAGGTTTGCCTTTTCTTAATCTTTCTTCTAAGATAAGTCGTAAGGTCAGTATTGCCTCACGTGTTCCAACATTTCGACGGAATCCAAACTGATCCTCCCCGAGGTCCACATCTACCAGTTTTTCCATTCGTCTGTAAAGAATTCGCGTTAGTATTTTGCAGCTGTGACTTATTAAACTGATTTCCATAATATTGTCCTCAAGTACATCGCCCTTGTATAAACCTTCTATATACTCCTTCCACCTTTCTGCCTTCCCTTCTTTGCCTTGTCTTCTCTCCAAAGGTCTCTTTAATTTTCCTGTAGGCAGTATCTATCTTACCCCTCGTGAGATAAGCTTCTACATCCTTACATTTGTCCTCTAGCCATCCCTGCTTAGCCATTTTGCACGTCCTGTCGATCTCATTTTTGAGACGTTTGTATTCCTTTTTGTCTGCTTCATTTACTGCATTTTTATATTTTCTCCTTTCATCAATTAAATTCAATATTTCTTCTGTTACCCAAGGATTTCTAGCAGCCCTCGTCTTTTTGCCTACTTTATCCTCCGCTGCCTTCACTACTTCATCCCTCAGAGCTAGCCATTCTTCTTCTACTGTGTTTCTTTCCCTCATTCCTGTTAATTGTTCCCTTATGCTCTCCTTGAAACTCTGTACAACCTCTGGTTCTTTCAGCTTATCCAGATCCCATGTCCTTAAATTCCCACCTTTTTGCAGTTTCTTCAGTTTTAACCTACAGGTCATAACCAATAGATTGTGGTCAGAGTCCACACCTGCCCCTGGAAATGTCCTACAATTTAAAACCTGATTCCTAAATCTCTGTCTCACCATTATATAATCTATCTGATACCTTTTAGTATCTCCACGATTCTTCCATGTATACAACCTTCTTTTATGATTCTTGAACCAAGTGTTAGCTATGATTAAGTTATGCTCTGTGCAAAATTCTACCAGACGGCTTACTCTTTCATTTCTTAGCCCCTATCCATAATCACCTACTATGTTTCCTTCTCTCCCTTTTCCTACTGACGAATTCCGGTCACCCATGACTATCAAATTTGTTTCAGAATCTAAATCATTTTAGGTTTCTATGAGAAATGTAGGTGGCATTTTAGGAGCATTTTCAAAATGTTTCCACAAAGTTTTGACACTTAACTGTACTGCAGTAAATGACCAGAAAACAGCATTTTAGTATATTTTCTCTGTTAAAGGCAAGTCATTTAATGCACAAAGTAATAAAAAAAGAAACAATTATTTTCAACTTACGGCAATTAGTTTGTACTAATTTCTAAAGTTCGTCGTTAACCATTTCTTTATATAACATTACAAAATTACTTGACTTTTCAACTAAATATTTATGGCATTCGCAATTCATACGCAATTTTTGCAGACTGTAATTTTTTGAAACCGGTGATCGGACTGCTTATGAATGAGCCTTGATGACTGCCATGCGTTACGCATGACCACAAAAGCATACTGTCGCATGTGTGTCGATAGAAGCTTCTGGAAGGAGGTGAGGTCGGGAAAACAGCGCGTGATAGCGTGGGAGGCGCGTCACGCGAGCCTGTATGAGCGGGTTCAGTTATTATTTCGAGTTCCTCGTCCTATTCCCACCGAGTTTCCTTTTCTGAAACTGTTCCATATTGTATTCTTTAAAGACACCTCCCGCAGTAAGTGAGTAACTTACATGCGAAATATTTGAAATGTAATAAACAAATAAATAAAGCATTAAGTACAAATTAAGTACTATGAACGGTTGTATCGACTGCAGGATACAAACACAGAAAAATGTAGAATTACGTCCCTCAAGTAAGTGTAGTAAAAGTGGAAGTAAAACGTGGACGATAAATAGTTTAGACAGGAAGAGAATAGAAGCTTTCGAAATGTGGTGCTACAGAAGAATGCTGAAGATTAGATGGGTAGATCACGTAACTTATGAGGAGGTATTGAATAGAATTGGAGAGAAGAGGAATTTGTGGCACAACCTGACTAAAAGAAAGGATCGGTTGGTAGAACATATTCTGAGGCATCAAGGGATCAGCAATTTAGTACTGGAGGGCAGCGTGGAGGGTAAAAATCGTAGAGGGAGACCAAGACATGAATACACTAAACAGATTCAGAAGGATGTAGGTTGCAGTAGGTACTGGGAGATGAAGAAGCTTGTACAGGACAGAGTAGCATGGAGAGCTGTATCAAACCAGTCTCTGGATTGAAGACCACAACAACAACAACAACAATTATTTTTGTGAAGGGGACGGCACTTTTTTTTTTATAGAAACGAGTCAAGACAGTTTTCTACGATTATGGCGGATTTATACGGTTCACGGCCATTATCATTTATATTTTGTACAGGCGCAATCATACTAGATGCACTCACCTATTGTTGCATGCAGCAGCTTATTCAATGTAAGTCTCATTGTAAATTTATTTTTTATGTGTGATAATTGAATATAGTGATATTACTTAACATTTGTTTCATTTTATGTTAAAAGTCATCTTGAGCTATACTGCATCTTTCAACTACCCAAACCACGTCTATTCACGTTGAGGTGGTTCGCTTTGGTGGTTTGCTGTTGGGGAGGTTTTCCGGTGAGTAACACTGAGCGGTTCTACTACTGAGATTTAGCCGCCATGCTGTGCAATTAACTATTTTGGTCGACTATGATTTGAGTGCACCAGTGGAATTTTCTATCTTGTGGCCGTTAGTGTTCCGGTTACCTGCCCTGGCCACTAACGCAATTTAAGGCAACGTCCTTTCCTCACCTGTTGTCGCTGTCCAATATGATGTGTAATTTTGTCAGCTAATACGTATTCCATTGTGGGTCACCACATTCGGAACATTGCCGGTTGAGGTTCTCATGTACTGATTGACGGGAAGCAAGTCGTTGTGTCTGTCGGTCCGTGGCTGTCCCCTGGTTGGGTTCCGACGGATCAGGCATAGTTGGGCTCACCACCTGTCTCACCTAAGTGAACGAGGGCAGACCGATCTCCCTGGATGTCCTCTGAGTGCCACCGGGGTTTCATTATCTGTAGTCAGCTATTTTAAATTTTATGCTTGTGGTTTTTGCTAGTTTCTTAAAATTTTTCAAAATTAATATTTTAATTTATTTTTGAATCTTAAACACTGTGGCCTTCTGCCTTTAAAGATTATGGTAATATATTTTGAAATTTTAAAGTTAATTGTGGGAAATTAAGGAGATGGGACCTGGATAAACTGAAAGAACCAGAGGTTGTACAGAGTTTCAGGGAGAGCATAAGGGGACAATTGACAGGAATAGGGGAAAGAAATACAGTAGAAGAAGAATGGGTAGCTCTGAGGGATGAAGTAGTGAAGGCAGCAGAGGATAAAGTAGGTAAAAAAACAAGGGCTGCTAGAAATCCTTGGGTAACAGAAGAAATATTGAATTTAATTGATGAAAGGAGAAAATATAAAAATGCAGTAAATGAAGCAGGCAAAAAGGAATACAGACGTCTCAGAAATGCGATCGACAGGAAGTGCAAAATGGCTGAGCAAGTGTGGCTAGAGGACAAATGTAAGGATGTAGAGGCATATCTCACTAGGGGTAAGATAGATACAGCCTACAGGAAAATTAAAGAGACCTTTGGAGAAAAGAGAACCACGTGTATGAATATCAAGAGCTCAGATGGCAACCCAGTTCTAAGCAAAGAAGGGAAGGCAGAAAGGTGGAAGGAGTATATAGAAGGTTTATACAAGGGTGATGTACTTGAGGACAATATTATGGAAATGGAAGAGGATGTAGATGAAGACGAAATGGGAGATACGATAATGCGCGTGGAGTTTGACAGAGCACTGAAAGACCTGAGTCGAAACAAGGCCCCCGGAGTAGACAACATTCCATTAGAACCACTGACAGCCTTGGGAGAGCCAGTCATGACAAAACTCTACAAGCTGGTGAGCAAGATGTATGAGACAGGCGAAATACCCTCAGACTTCAAGAAGAATATAATAATTCCAATCCCAAAGAAAGCAGGTGCTGACAGATGTGAAAATTACCGAACTATCAGTTTAATAAGTCACAGCTGCAAAATACTAACGCGAATTCTTTACAGACGAATGGAAAAACTGGTAGATGTGGACCTCGGGGAGGATCAGTTTGGATTCCGTCGAAATGTTGGAACACGTGAGGCAATACTGACCTTACGACTTATCTTAGAAGAAAGATTAAGAAAAGGCAAACCTACGTTTCTAGCATTTGTAGACTTAGAGAAAGCTTTTGACAATGTTGACTGGAATACTCTTTTTGAAATTCTAAAGGTGGCAATGGTAAAATACAGGGAGCGAAAGGCTATTTACAATTTGTACAGAAACCAGATGGCAGTCATAAAAGTCGAGGGGCATGAAAGGGAAGCAGTGGTTGCGAAAGGAGTGAGACAGGGTTGTAGCCTGTCCCCGATGTTATTCAATCTGTATATTGAGCAAGCAGTAAAGGAAACAAAAGAAAAATTTGGAGTAGGTATTAAAATTCATGGAGACGAAGTAAAAACTTTGAGGTTCGCCGATGACATTGTAATTCTGTCAGAGACGGCAAAGGACTTGGAAGAGCAGTTGAACGGAGTGGACAGTGTCTTGAAAGGAGGATATAAGATGAACATCAACAAAAGCAAAACGAGGATAATGGAATGTAGTCAAATTAAATCGGGTGATGCTGAGGGAATTAGATTAGGAAATGAGACACTTAAAGTAGTAAAGGAGTTTTGCTATTTAGGAAGTAAAATAGCTGATGATGGTCGAAGTAGAGAGGATATAAAATGTAGACTGGCAATGGCAAGGAAAGCGTTTCTGAAGAAGAGAAATTTGTTAACATCGAATATAGATTTATGTATCAGGAAGTCGTTTATGAAAGTATTTGTTTGGAGTGTAGCCATGTATGGAAGTGAAACATGGACGATTACTAGTTTGGACAAGAAGAGAATAGAAGCTTTCGAAATGTGGTGCTACAGAAGAATACTGAAGATAAGGTGGATAGATCACGTAACTAATGAGGAGGTATTGAATAGGATTGGGGAGAAGAGAAGTTTGTGGCACAACTTGACTAGAAGAAGGGATCGGTTGGTAGGACATGTTTTGAGGCATCAAGGGATCACAAATTTAGCGTTGGAGGGCAGCGGGAGGGTAAAAATCGCAGAGGGAGACCGAGAGATGAGTACACTAAGCAGATTCAAAAGGATGTGGGTTGCAGTAGGTACTGGGAGATGAAGCAGCTTGCACAGGATAGAGTAGCATGGAGAGCTGCATCAAACCAGTCTCAGGACTGAAGACAACAACAACAACAAAGTTAATTGTGGCCCTCAGCCATTGGTATTGCATCTCACATATGTTGCTTCCTTAAATTATTTTATTGCTATCTTAACCGGGTTTTTATCTTGTTGATTTTTTAAAGATTTCTTGTTGTTAAACATGCTGACCATGGTAATATATTCTGAAGCTTTGAAATTTAATTGTAGCCCTCAGCCTTTTGTGTTGCACCTTGGATAAGTTGCCTTTTGGGTTTTTAATTATTATATTGCTGTTTTAAATGCCTTTAAAGGTCTATGATAATATATTCTAAAATTATGGAACTTTATTGTGACCCTCAGCCATTTTCATTGCTCTTTGAGTATGTTGTTTTGAATTGTTTTATTATCTTAATTGGATTTTTATCTTGTTAAGATTTCTTGTTGGAGGCCTTCAGCCGTGAAAGAGTTGCTAAATTACAATAAATGACCATTAGAAGCAGAAACTGACCTCAACCCTTGGCCCTTTCCACAATCCTATCACCTGTTCTGCCCAGTGGGTTTAGCGGGCTTCTCATGCGGCACAATGAATGCTGTCAAATGCAAGATATTTGTTGTACGTGATACTACCGCCATCTGTACATAGGCATATCGCTATCCCATGTCTTTTGTCAAAGAAAGAACTGCAGAGACTTTCTTAACAGATTGACCATTTTTCAAAATGTTGTGCTCGCTCCACGGTTCTATTTCAGTGAATGAATCTTTAATTTCTATGATGAGCAGCTTATTCCTCACATTTCTAATCCAGACACAGACTTTGTTGTATTCTGCCTACTCGTCAAATATGAGGTGCGTAGGAAACCTGCTTTCTCGGATCGCTAGACAACAATTCAAACAAATCGTATTGGTGAATTTTACTTATAGAAAAAAAATTACAATACTTAATTTCGAGAAATTTACAGTGATGTGTCGCAAGCAAAGGGCGACATGCAACATAAGCAACCTCTCCAGTATGAACGGTTCGTAATACAAGAGAAGTAATACAGTTCGTACGTCACTGCTACAGAACTCGCAGAACTGCTAGTCTTCAACTAAGCGGCGGCCAGGCGGGGCCGCGCTTATGTCTTCGTGTTGAGGGCGCTGTCGTCGGATTTTCGTCGTAGAGAGGGGTTGGTCCACGTGCAGTTGGCTGACGTCTTCTTCACAGTCCCCTCTGCTCTAACGTTCTCGACCGGTGTGACGGCGCTTGACTTTATGCCGGAACAGGAGTGATCTCGCCAGAAAGGTCCCGAGTTCGAGTCTCGGTCCGGCACACAGTTTTAATCTTCCAGGAAGTTTCATATCAGCGCACACTCCGCTGCAGAGTGAAAATCTCATTCAGGAGTGATCTTCTCAGGTGCTGTATGCAATAATGTATCACATATCGAGGCGAAACCGTAGAAATCTTCCTCCATAACCTTTACAACACTGAATGATCGCATATTCTTCGCCTCTCTGATCATATCAGCTATTTTGTTTAGCGTCACTGGTTGTGAAACCCTCTTTCTCTTCTCTATCACGCCGAAATCTCAGCCGTCGGGCATGCATGGATGCCACGACACTAGAAATTTCGAAGTGACATTATCAACCATGATGTTTATCACTGAATAGATTGAGGCCATTAAAACCATTTGATTTTTATTTTGGCCGGCGCATTTGACCACACCACACAGTGGAAGAGTCAGCATCTCCTCAAAGCAGGGTCGTCAGTATTACGCAACATTCTTCGTTTTATCTGATGAAACTGAAAAGAAAATTACATTGACTTCTCCAGTTTTGATTCCAAAACTATGAGTGCAGCTTCCGTACGTCATTCTCTTCAAAACTACGGCAGTTATATTTGCGTTCACAAGCATCCATACAAAGTAAGTATATAAATCGGTTAGGTCATAATGAAACACCAAATTAGTTGTTACCATTGTAATCAATTACATTTCATTGCAGATGGAAAATATGACTTACCAGCTTGTGTGGTTTCGGAGCCATTTTGCCTCACTAACAACTGCTAGTAAAGTTACTACTGCATCAGTAACACAGTAATGAATAGTTGGTAACTCGGTGACCTGTTGACTTACTCCCATATACATGCCAGCTAACGTGGTGTTATTACCAGTGCCATCTTGTGTCGTTTATAAGAACGCAGCCACTCCCAGTTTTTACATTTCTATGTCTTTGGCCACATGCCTTACCTTTTTTTTTTTTTTTTTTTTTTTTTTTTTTTTTTTTTTTTTTTTTTTTTTTTTTTTTGCGGCCCTTCACGAATTCCTCTCCTGTGCCAGCCTCTTCATCTCAGGGTAGAACTTGCAACCTGCGTCCTCAGTTGCATGCATTACAATCTCTGTCTTCCTCTACAGTTTTTGCTCTCTACTGTCCCTCTCGTACCATGGAGGTTATTCCCTGGTGTCTTAACAGATGTCTTATCATCCTGAGCCTTCTCCTTGTCAGTGTCTTCCACATATTCCTCCTATTCTGCACAGGAGCTCTTTATTCTTTACCTTACCAGAGCACATGACTTTCAACGTTCGTCTATAGCACCACATCTCAAATGCTTCGATTCTCTTCCACAGTCCATGTTTCACTACTTTACAATTTTGTGTTCCAAACGTATATTCTCAGAAATTTCTTCCTCAGATTAAGGCATATGTTTGATACTAGTAGACTTCTCTTGGCCAGGAATGCCCTTTTTGCCAGAGCTAGTCTGATTTTGATGTTCTCCTTGCTCCGTCTGTCATAGGTTATTTTGCTGTCTAGCTAGCAGAATTCCTCAACTTCATATACTTTGTGATTGTCAATAGCAATGTTAAGTTTCTCGTTGTTCTCATTTCTGTTACTTCTCGTTACTTTCGTTTTTATTCGATTTACTCTCAATCCATGATCTGTACTCATGAGACTGCTCATTCCATTTAGCAGATCGTGTAATTCTTGAATGATTTCAGAATATAATTCTGCTTCACTTTCACTCAGCATAACAATGTCATCAGCGAATAGTGCTATTGATATTATTTCACCCTGAATTTTAATCCCACTCCTGTACCTTTCTTTTATTTCCATCATTGCTTCTTCTATATGCAGATTGAACAGTAGGGGCAAAAACTTAATCCGACCACTTCGTTCTTGGCCACCCACTCTTGGCTCTTGTACATACTGTTTATAGCTTACCCCTATTTTTCTCAGAATTTCGAGCATCTTGCACAATTTTACCATGTTGAAGGCTTCTTCTGGGTGGACAAGTCCTATGAATGTGTCTTGATTTTTCTTTAGTCTTGCTTCCGTTATCGTCTGCAACCTCAGAATTACCTCTCTGATGCCTGTACCTTTCCTAAATCCAAACCGATCGTCATCTAACACATCCTCAATTTTATTTTCTGTTCTACTGTATAATATTCTTCTGAGCAACTTGCCTTACTACCTTCTCAATAAAAAAATCTGAAAAATTATTCGTTTTGACTTACTACCTTCCACATGTCAATGCCTCAACTACTGAGTAAGCGCAGCCCACTGTTATATTGCATAGGTTGGCAGCAGCTCCAATGATGACGACCTCTTATTTCTATCGACAAGTACCATTCAGTGACCAAACACTGCAAATCAACACCCATTAAGCAAATGAAAAGAAATGTAATGCAGTGTGTTACTTTCAATCAACGCCTGACTTTAATTGTTAACCATTATTTGAATTTTGAAAGAGTAAGCTTTTGTCGAGTGTATTTTGTCGTGCAACCCTTTTGTTACACCAACAGTCATTTGAGGTATATGAAGATATGTACATTTATTGATGTGGGAATTGGGTTAGGTGACTTTTTCATTCCCTAGGGACATAACATTTCCGAGAGAAAAGTAGTAAGTGAATATGGATTGCGGATAAGGAATGAAAGAGGAAGCCGCCTGGCAGAATTTTGCACAGAGCATAAATTAATCATCACTAACACTTGGTTCAAGAATCATGAAAGAAGGTTGTATACGTGGAAGAATCCTGGAGATACTAAAAGGTTTCAGATAGATTATATAATGGTAAGACAGAGATTTAGGAACCAGGTTTTAAATTGTAGGACTTTTCCAGGGGCAGATGTTGACTCTGACCACAATCTATTGGTTATGAACTGTAGACTAAAACTGAAGAAATTGCAAAAAGGTAGGAATTTAAGGAGATGGGACCTGGATAAACTTAAAGAACTAGAGGTTGTGGAGATTTTCAGAGGGAGCATTAGGGAACGATTGACAAGAACAGGGAAAAGGAATACAGTAGCAGAAGAATGGGTAGCTTTGAGAGATGAAATAGTGAAGGCAGCAGAGGGTCAAGTAGGTGAAAAGATGAGAACTAGTTGAGATTCTTGGGTAACGGAAGAGATATGGAATGTAATTGATGAAAAGAGAAAATATAAAACCGCAGTAAATGAAGCAGACGAAAAGCAATACAAACGTCTCAAAAATGAGATCGACAGGAAGTGCCAAACAGCTAAGCGGGAATGGGTAGAAGACAAATGTAAGGAAGTACATATCGCTAGAGGTAAGATAGATGCCTCTTACAAAAAACTTAGAGAGACCTTTGGAGAAAAGAGAACCAATAGTATGAATAACGAGATCTCAAATGGTAAACCAGTCCAAAGAAGGGAAAGCCGATAGGTGGAAGGAGTATATAGTGGGTCTATACAAGGGCGATGTACTTGAGGGCAATATTATGGAAGTGGAAGAGTACGTAGATGAAGATGAGATGGGAGATATGATACTGCGTGAAGAATTTGACAGAGCTCTGAAAGACCTAAGTCGAAACAAGGGCCCCTGGAAGCAGACGACAATCCGTTAGAACTACTGAAAGCCCTGGGACAGCCACCCTTGACCAAACTCTTCCATCTGGTGGGCAAGATGTATGAGACGGGCGAAATATCCCCAGACTTCAAGAAGAATATAACAATTCCCATTCCAAAGGAAGCAGATGCTGACTGGTGTGAAAATTACCAGACTATGAGTTTAATAAGCCACGGTTGCAAAATATTAACACCAATTCCTTACCAACGAATGGAAAAACTGATAGAAGTAACCATCGGGGAAGATCAGTTTTGATTCCGTAGAAACACGTGAGGCAATACGGACCCTACAATTTATCTTAGAGGCTATGTTAAGGAAAGGCAAACCTATGTTTCTAGCATTTGTAGACTTAGAGAAAGCTTTTGACAATGGTGTTTAATACTCTCTTTCAAATTCTGAAAGTGGCAGGGGTGAAATGTAGGGAACGAAAGCCTATATATAATTTGAACAGAAACCAGAAAGCAGTTATAAGAGTCGAGGGGCACGAAATGGAAGCAATGGTTGAGAAGGGAGTGAGACAGTGTCGTAGCCTATCCCCTGTGTTATTCAATCTGTACTTTGAAAAGGCGATAAAGGAAGCCAAAGAAAAATTTAGAGTAGGAATTAGACTCCAGTGAGAAGAAATAAAAACCTGGAGGTTTGCCGGTGACATTGTAATTCTGTCAAAGACAGCAAAGGACTTGGAAGAACAGATGAACAGAATGGGCATTGTCTTGAAAGGAGGCTATAAGATGAACATCAACAAAAGTAAAACGAGGATAATGGAATGTAGTCGAATTAAATCAGGCGGCGGTGAGGGAATTAGATTAGGAAAGCCTATGTTCAGGATCTTGCTCAAAGACTTAATGCTGCCATTTTTACTGTTCGAATGGTATCTGAAGTGAGTAATGGTTCGAAACGAAAATTAGTCTACTTTGCTTCTTTTCATCTGCTTATGTCGTATGGTATTATATTTTGGGTTAACTCTTCCTATTCTAAAATGATACTTTTGACTCAGAAACGGGCGGTTCGTGCAATAAGTGGTGAAAGTTCACGAACCCACTCATGTTCACGAGGCTGGGTATTTTGACGTTGGCCTCTCAATATGTATATTCCTTACTGTCATTTCTTGATAACAATATTAGCTTATTCCTCAGAATAAGCAGCTTTCACTCAGTTAACACTCGGTAGAAATCAGACCTGCATCTGGATCGGACTTCCTTAACTATTGTGCAGAAAGGTGTGCATTTTTAATAAGCTACCACTGGAGTTCAAAAATCATAGCAGTAATCCAAGCGCTTTCAAATCGAAACTGAAGCGCTTCCTTACGCGTCGCTCCTATTCTGTCGAGGAAGTCCTCGAAAAATTAAGCTGATTCTTGTTGTATTGTTGACTGCGCTTACTTGAACTTACGGGTTGACTCTTTTCGGGTTCATAAACATCTTATTTTCAGCTGTTACAACTTTTATGTTGTAATTTCATGTACTGACACGTTCCATGACCTCGGAGATTTGCTCCTCAATTTGGTACTATCGTGCTTGACGTATAAATAAAAAATAATAAATAATAAAGACACTTAAAGTAGTAAATGAGTTTTGCTACTTGCGCAGCAAAATACCTGAGGATGGTGGAAGTAGAGAGGATATAAAATGTATACTGGTGATGCCAAGGAAAGCCTTCCTGAAGGAGAGAAATTTGTCAACATCGAGTGTAGATTTAAGTGCCAGGAAGTCTTTTCAGAATGTATTTGTATGGAGTGTGGCCAAGTATGGATGTGAAACATGGACGATAAACAGTTTAGACAAGAAGAAAATAGAAGCTTTTGAAATGCGATGCTACAGAAAAATGGTGAAGATTAGACGGCTAAAGAGGAGGTACTCAATAGAATTAGTGAGAAGAGGAATTTGTGGCACAACTTGACTAGAAGAAGGGACACGTTCGGAGGTATCAAGAGATCACCAATTATTTCTGGAGGGTTGGGTGCAGGGTAAAAGTCGCAGAGAGAGACCAAGAGATGAATTCGCTAAGGAGATTCAGAAGTACGTAGGTTGCAGCAGTTACTCAGAGATGAAGAGGCTTGCACAAGATAGAGTAGCACAGAGACCTGTATCAAACCAGTCTTTGGACTGAAGACGACGACAACAACAACACTGGGTATAAAAATATGAATTTAATTTTGCATTTTTTCTCATACAGGTACTGCACTGTACTTAATTTTTCAAGGATGATCCAATTTTTGCCATTTTACTTGGTTTTTTACATGTTTCTGTTTAACGTACGTAGCAGCTCCTATAAATATTTACCCCACTGCTTAACTGATAAATTAATTAGGATAAGATATAAGGAATGTTTTTGTCATGTCAGAGTATTAACATATTGGCATGAGTTTATAACAATTTATGGTAACTTCTTGCATCGTATTAACAAGTACTTATTATTATCTGCATCTTCCGTCGCTACTTTACGACGAGAAGCTGTCGTTTGGAATGGTTATGTTCCCGTAACAGAAACACGCAACAGTAGTTTTTCCAAATAACACCAATTTCAGCAAATCTTTTCTGATGCTTTCTCAATAATTTCATCAACACTTCTTTTTCATCGTAGCCTTTTATCTGACCGATTTGACCATTAATATTTTTGTCCCAGAAAATAAAGTTACAATTTTACGCAGATTTTAAAGTCATCATTATTCTGGTTTATCATCTCATGAACAGTATTATCTGTCTCTGTCCATCGTACCTACTACTTCCCTCTGTACGACAACTAAATTCGTTTTCTCTTACATCATTATTACCATTATACTGTTTATCTTTGCCTACACATTTTTCCACGTACTTCACCTCCGTTTTTTCTTTATTCAACTCTGTTTCCACTTTCCATTTACATCTAGTATTAAATCATAATTCCGTACCTCCTATTTCCCCATTTTATAGTCCCATTCATGCACTTTATTTTCATCACTGCTGACCTCTCCTGTTCATAATTTTAACCACAACCACTTGGTTTGTCTGCAGTTTTCAATACTTTCACTCCTAGCCGTTAACAAATTTTTCATATCTTTCAAATCAGCTTTAATTTCTATATACAAGTCTTAAAATCCTGCGTTCAACACATCACGTCATCCAATAGTTGCATTATTATTCTGCTCATTTTCCATATTTCCATATTATACTTGTCTTCCAAATCGTCTTTATTTCACATAGTAATAATTTATATTCAGCTTATGTTAATTCAGAAATCCCATATCTGCAAGTATGTTATCACGTTTGTTATTAACTGACATATTAACATTGAGATCCACCTTTCTAAAATGGCATGGTAAATTGTCATAAAACATCATTAAAATTCCTTATCTTGAGCCAAATGCCTCTTATTTTCCAAAACAGTGTAGTCGTACTTTGCACTCTGATATTAACTTTATGAAACAAATTGTCATTCTCACTACTGATTAACTCATTAATACTTTCTTTATTATCAGCAACACCTCCCTGGAAGACAATTTCATCACATGTATTTTCATTAATTGAATTCATCTTTCCTGATTTGCAAGGTCAGTTGAACTCTAAGGCAAAAAAGACGCACCAGAATGGAATTATCCGAATGAGACAGTTGCTGTACAGACAAACAAATGACTACCATTTTAGAAAAATTACATGATTCGTTCAAGAAAAAGTGCTTCACAAATTGAGCAAGTCAATAATGCGTTGGTCTACCTCTGGCCGTTATCCAAGCAATTATTCGGCTTAACATTGATTGATAGAGTTGTTGGTTGTCATCGCGAGGGATATTGCGCCAAATGTTGTCCAATTGGCGCGTTAGATCGGCCCCCAGCTGTTTGGAGATCCCTGCCGATAGTGCTCCGAACGTTCATAATTGAGGAGAAACCTGGCAATGTGGCTGGGCAAGGTAGGGTTTGGCAAGCATGAAGACATGTTCTGGAAACTCTCGCCGCGTGCGGGCGTGCGCTATCTTGCTACAATGTTTGCCTAGGATGGCTTCCCATGTAGGGAAACAAAATGAAGCGTAGAATATTATCGACGTATCATTGTGCTGTAAGAGTGTCGCACATAACAACCTAAGGTGTCCTGTTATTGAAAGATGTGGCAACCCAGACCGTCAGTCCTGGTTATTGGAACGACAGTGAGGTCGGTACCCCATATTTGTAAAGGGCGTCTCCAGACACGTCGCCGGTCTGAAATCTCATTGACTGGAGCATAATTGTCTTCACCGATGATTTCCACTTGGAACTGAGGAACAATGACCAGCGAAGATGCCACAGGCAGCGGTGGGTTACCAGCCTCACCGTCATTCAGCATGTGATCTGACAACGAGGAGTGATGGTCTAGGGTGCTATTTCTTTTCATAGCAGAACCTCTCTGGTTATCATGGTTATCACCCTTGGCATGCTTACAAACAGGGGTACGTCTACGATATATTTTTCACTCCATTTTATCGCCCTTCATGGCAATCTATCCTGGTCCTACATTTCAGCGAGAAAATGCCCCCCCCCCCCCCCTCCCCTCTCTGCACAAGGCAAGAGTTTCTACCGATCGTCTTCGTGCTTGCCAAACCCTGCCCTGACCAGCAAGGTCGCCAGATATTTCTCCAACTGGGAATGTCTGGAACAGTATGGGCAGAGCTCTCCAACCAGCTCGGGATTTTGACGATGGAAAGCGCCAATTGGACAGAATTTGGCACGATATCCCTCAAGACCACAAATAACAACTGTGTCACTCAATGCCAATCAGAATACCGAATAACTACTTGTATAAGGGACAGGGGTGGACAATGTGTTATTGACTTGCTCAATTTGTGAAGCTCTTTCTCTTGAATAAATAATACAATTTTTTTGATTTGTAATCATTTGTTTGTCTGTAAATTTACATCATATCCACCGATTTCCGACCCAACGCTATAATTCCTTCATGATGGGTCGTTTTTTTCTTAGAGTGTATTTCATAACAGAAATATACACGGAAGATCCAAAGAAACTGGTACACCTGCCTAATAGCGTGTAGGGCCCCCGTGAGCAAGCAGAAGCGCCGCAACACGACGCGGCATGGACTCTACTAACGTCTGAAGTAGTGCTGGAGGGAACTGACACCATGGATCCTGCAAGGTTGTCCATAAACCCCTAAGAGTACGAGGGCAAGGAGATCTCTTCTTAATAGCACGTTGCAAGGCATCCCAGATATTCTCAATAATGTTCACGTGTTGGGTGTTTGGTGGCCAGAAGAAGTAGAATGTTCATGGAGCCACTTTGTAGCAGTTATGGACGTCAGTTATGGAAGTATGGGGTGTCGCATTGTCCTGCTGGAACTGCGCAAGTCCGTCGGAATACACACTTGACATGAATGGATGCAGGTGATCAGACCTTTCAGAGTCGTTTCTACACCTATCAGGGGTCCCATAACACTCCAGCTGCATAAGCCCCATGCCATTACTGAGCCTCCGCCAGCTTGAACATTGCCCTGCTGACATGCAGGGTCCACGGACTTATGAGATTGTCTCCATAACCGCACACGTCCATCCGCTCATACAATATGAAACGAGGCTCGTCCGACCAGGCAACAATTTCCAGTCATCAACAGTCCAATGTCGGTGTTAACAGGGCAGGCGAGGCGTAAAGCTTTGTGTCGTGCAGTTATCAAGGGTACACGAGTGGACCTTCGCCTCCGAAAGCCCATATCGATTATGTTTCGCTGACACTTGTTAATGGCCCAGCAGTGGAATCTGCAGCAATTTGGTGAAGGGTTGCGCTTCTGTCACGCTGAACGATTCTCTTCAGTCATCGTCAGTTCCGTTCTTGCAGGATCTTCTTTCGGACGCAGCGATGTAGTAGATTTGATGTTTTACCGGATTCCTGATGTTGACGGTACACTCGTGAAATGTTCGTAAGATAAAATTCACACTTCATTGCTACCTCGGAGATGCTGTGCCCAATCGCTCGTGCGCCAATTGTAACACCGCGCTCAAACTCACTTAAATATTGATACCCAGCCATTGTAGCAGCAGTAAACAAATGGTTCAAATGGCTCTGAGCACTATGGGACTTACATCTGAGGTCATCAGTTCCCTTCACTTAGAACTACTTAATCCTAACTAACATAAGGACATCACATACAGCCATGCCCGAGGCCGGATTCGAACCTGAAGAGCCTAGAACGATTCGTCCACAGCAGCCGGCAGCAGTAACAGATCTTGTTTTATACAGGCGGTGCCGACCGCAGCGTTGCATTCTACCTGTTTAAATATCTCTGTATTTGAACAAGTATGCGTATACCAGATTCTTTCGAGCTTCAGTGTATAATAAACTCCTGGAAATTGAAATAAGAACACCGTGAATTCATTGTCCCAGGAAGGGGAAACTTTATTGACACATTCCTGGGGTCAGATACATCACATGATCACACTGACAGAACCACAGGCACATAGACACAGGCAACAGAGCATGCACAATGTCGGCACTAGTACAGTGTATATCCACCTTTCGCAGCAATGCAGGCTGCTGTTCTCCCATGGAGACGATCGTAGAGATGCTGGGTGTAGTCCTGTGGAACGGCTTGCCATGCCATTTCCACCTGGCGCCTCAGTTGGACCAGCGTTCGTGCTGGACGTGCAGACCGCGTGAGACGACGCGTCATCCAGTCCCAAACATGCTCATTGGGGGACAGATCCGGAGATCTTGCTGGCCAGGGTAGTTGACTTACACCTTCTAGAGCACGTTGGGTGGCACGGGATACATGCGGACGTGCATTGTCCTGTTGGAACAGCAAGTTCCCTTGCCGGTCTAGGAATGGTAGAACGATGGGTTCGATGACGGTTTGGATGTACCGTGCACTATTCAGTGTCCCCTCGACGATCACCAGAGGTGTACGGCCAGTGTAGGAGATCGCTCCCCACACCATGATGCCGGGTGTTGGCCCAGTGTGCCTCAGTCATATGCAGTCCTGATTGTGACGCTCACCTGCACGGCGCCAAACACGCATACGAGCATCATTGGCACCAAGGCAGAAGCGACTCTCATCGCTGAAGACGACACGTCTCCATTCGTCCCTCCATTCACGCCTGTCGCGACACCACTGGAGGCGGGCTGCACGATGTTGGGGCGTGAGCGGAAGACGGCCTAACGGTGTGCGGGACCGTAGCCCAGCTTCATGGAGACGGTTGCGAATGGTCCTCGCCGATACCCCAGGAGCAACAGTGTCCCTAATTTGCTGGGAAGTGTCGGTGCGGTCCCCTACGGCACTGCGTAGGATCCTACGGTCTTGGCGTGCATCCGTGCGTCGCTGCGGTCCGGTCCCAGGTCGACGGGCACGTGCACCTTCCGCCGACCACTGGCGACAACATCGATGTACTGTGGAGACCTCACGCCCCACGTGTTGAGCAATTCGGCGATACGTCCACCCGGCCTCCCGCATGCCCACTATACGCCCTCGCTCAAAGTCCGTCAGGTGTACATACGGTTCACGTCCACGCTGTCGCGGCATGCTACCAGTGTTAAAGACTGCGATGGAGCTCCGTATGCCACGGCAAACTGGCTGACACTGACGGCGGCGGTGCACAAATGCTGCGCAGCTAGCGCCATTCGACGGCCAACACCGCGGTTCCTGGTGTGTCCGCTGTGCCGTGCGTGTGATCATTGCTTGTACAGTCCTCTCGCAGTGTCCGGAGCAAGTATGGTGGGTCTGACACACCGGTGTCAATGTGTTCTTTTTTTCCATTTCCAGGAGTGTACCTATAACTGTAAGGTTAAATTTCCTATAAATACAACATATGTTCCTTTTTAAAAATAATTTCGTATGTACAACTTACATTAATCAGTGCAAAGTCAGGCACACCTCAATGCTGTGATGAGGCCGATGCTGCGCGCGTAAAGCTGATAAGCCGCCCGGACCCCTGGCAGTAGCCGGTAGTCTGCAACTGCTGTTACAGCGCTCGCAGGGTCTTTTCACCCTCTTAGGGTCGTTCACGCATCAGCACAGCTGCCGTGTAAATGTCGCACTAGCTTGCGGCGACAGTACCGAACAGACAGTAGCGACTGTATCATGTCAGACGTTTACACTGTTGTGTACAACTTTGTACACTGCCCTGTTGTCGGTTACCTCATTTCCTTGGAGTTTTACCGAAATTAATTGCTATACAATCACTTACGGAAGGTAAAAACATAACAACCTGGTAAGGAGAGGTAGGTACAGATTGGTGCGGCAGCTGTCATCCCAGGGAAGCTAGACAGGAGAAGAAATAATACAGGAAACAGAAGTTTTAGTTAACATGTGACTTGCTCCTAGTGCTGTGAAGAAACTTAACGAAAGAATAAATTGCAATATAAACCAGCTATTACAACAACGAAACTAAAGAGCTATATTGTAACAAATAAGCCCTCGGTCACAAATATTAAGTCAAAATTGACCTAGTTTCGACGCTACTATGAGCGCCGTCTTCAGAATTAGACTGACTGTACTAAAACATTAGGTATATCGTACATTAATAAAATTAAAGTTTGTACTGACTCGAAAAGATGCAGTACTTACAAGTCACACATTAAAAAAGATCTAAGCCGGAAAGGAACGTCATGAACACTTGTGAGATGGCGAGCCACTTAAGGGCTGCTCGCACTGTGAACAACTGTCTTGTTGCAACCCTTGTTCACAGTACGAGCAGCCCTTAGTGGCTCATAGTAGCGTCGAAACCAGATCAATTTTGACTTAATATTTGTGACCGAGGGATTATTTGTTATAATATAATTCTGACACGGTCACTGAACCTTAGCAGCTATGTTCAAAGTTTAAACTAAAGAGCGCATTCAGTGTGAGGCTCCCACCCTCCCACTAGTTCTGCACGTCAAAGGCTGACTGAGACTGGTCGTGTTGCTGCCCTATATCTGGGCTGCAGAGAGCACTCAGTCGGAGCCACTGAAGTGTGGCTCAGCTGGAGGACATCATTGGATCCGCCGGGCGGCGCCCGACGAGTATCAGCGTCTGTCGGAAACGTGCCTTTCCGTTGCCAACTGTGGAACGCCAGTGATACTGATCTATGACACCACATACACCTATGCACATATGGCTAAATTTTGGCACACAATTACTCAAATGAACCGCAACAGATTACTGCTGTGGATGGTCTTTCTTAGAAGCCTTAAGAAAAAAGGAATAGGATGCGGTGGGTTCATCCAATCAACATGAGAAGAGACGATGTTGGGCTACTATTTATACATTTAGAAAAAACTAGAAGTGATGCTAAAACTTTTTTCAACTATTTTTTGATGATCTATGTATAAGAAAGGATTCAATTCAAAGATGAAGCACATCCTTCAGAGATAGTACACAGCCTATACACATGTCACGGATGAGTGGAAGAATCAAGCGTTTTAATTGCTGAGAATTTTTCCGGGTTGTATGGCCGTGGTCCATGGAACTCTAGCACAACCAGAGGCACGTCCGAAGACGTACCTACATTGTGCTGAGTCTTGCTTTTTAGATCTGTCTTTCGGAAGGTTACACACACTGACCGATACGTGCATAAGGAGTCCAATCATCATCCGCAACAGAAAAGAGGTGTAATTAAAAGTCTAGTGGACAGACCTAAAAGGATTTGTGCGCCGGTATCCCTAGACGCCGAGTTAAAACTACTAAAGCAGGCTTTGAGAAGAATGGGTACTCTAGTAAGGAAATAAATAGAGTTTTGCGACCGAATAACAGGAGCCCTGGGGTGGCCGAGTGATTCTAGGCCCTACTGCCTGGAACCGCGCGACCGCTACGGTCGCAGGTTCGAATCCTGCCCCGGCCATGGGTGTGTGTGCTGTCCTTAGGTTAGTTAGGTTTAAGTAGTTCTAAGTTCTAGGGGACTGATGACCTCAGCAGTTAAGTCCCATAGTGCTCAGAGCTTTTTTTTTATTTTTAGCTGGAGGCCTAAGGACAACGATAGGACACAACTTCGACCGATTTTCAGGCCGACTAAGAAAATAGGCCAAGCACTTCGTTCCGTTAAGCATAAACGGCCCCCTCTGTCTGCAAGTGGTGTATACAAGATTCCGTGTACGTGTGGTAGGGTCTACATTGGAACTACAACGAGAAGTGTGAATGCACGGTTGAAGGAACATAAAAGTCTTTGCCTACTAGGGAAAAGAGACAAGTCAGCAGTGGTGGAACATACTCTTCAGTCGGTTGATCACGTAGTGAAATTTTCGGAAACTGATGTACTATGACGAATTATTAGCCACGGCTATACACCGAGAAGCCATCGAAATATATAAACATGGTGATAACTTTAACAGAAAAGAAGAAGCTATGAAACTCAGCGAACTCACTGCCCATGACAGTGGCGCTACATAATCAGTGAGAAGCTTTTATCTTTGATGTGCTATGATCGATAGTCATTTTTATCCTTGACAAGGTTCATCTCTGCTATCACGTGAAATCCAGACCACGTCCACTTATTTAGGCCGTTCTTCGACGTCCGACTCGTCAGTCGGCAAGACTCAGCACAGCCTATCTATTAACAGAGGAAAGCTTCAAATTCTAACGGCTTTTAAGAGAAAAATGATATTTAATTTAGAAACCGAACGCATCGGCTGATGAGGTTTCGTTGTGGTTTGAAACAATTGGGGACATGCAAAACGTCCCTGTGAAGTCTTTATAGCGGATCTGTAACGTTTGATGCTGGCTATCCTGTGCTGACGAGATCTATGGGAAGCCCTTGCATGAACAGGCACACATTTGTAACACTGTAAGTTGAAATCCCAGTACTTCATCGTCGCAGGACGGGATTATTCCTTTGAAAAACCCATCTAGCTTTTGCATTATAGGGATCATTAGTTCACTTGGGTTGGTTTCCTCAAGTAGGGTTGATTTCTAAAGTGATTAGTACTTCCAGGAATACTTCCACCACGATAAAATAGATAACAACTGTTCACATGTATAACTTCACACGAAATAATGCCCAAGTAGTGAAGACTAGATCAAAAAACGCCAAATGCAGCGAGATGTAAACTCCAACAGTGTTCTACAGCGTCTACTCCTTTGGTAAGTTTGGTTTTCCGCCTCCCGCATCCGGCGGCGGCATTGGGGGCTGCTGACGTCACACAGCAGCATGGCAGCGATGCGCCGTTTAGCCGGCGCCGGGTGGATGTGAAGCGTCTCATACGATTGACCTCCCGACAACCGTCCACTGGCGCCATTTACACCGCACACCGGAATAAGTGTGAAACGACCGTAGTCATCCGCGCAGTCCAATCAGCACGTCGTCTTCACTCATCCGGTTCCACTTGCAGTCACCAGATTAATATCGTGGCAGTAAACTACAACAGTCCACAATCAACGTTTTCTACTACTGTTCACTGCCTGCAGCGTGGGAGAGAATTAACTGCCCATTGCTAATAGTTCATAAATTTTTAATTCTAAATAATGTTAATGAAACAAATTATTATGTTCCTTAAAGTAGTAGAATTAACTACATTATATCTCATGTTATGTGTCAGTGGAAGACCACAGCACAATGTCCAAACGTCCGTGAGCGGGCTCAGCTGGCATCCCGGTATGAAGCATGGCGATCTATGGTACAAGTACAGAGATAGCGGTGACGTGGGAAAGGGCCTCATGCCTCGGTTGATGCAAAGACCCCAAGGAATTGCCAGGAATGGACACAGGTTCTGTATCAGATGTTAGGAAAAGCTGTCGATCCCCAACATCTATGAGCACACTGGACTCGCATTCGGGAGGACGACGGTTCAATCCCGTCTCCAGCCATCCTGATTTAGGTTTTCCGTGATTTCCCTAAATCGTTTCAGGCAAATGCCGGGATGGTTCCTGTGAAAGGGCACGGCCGATTTCCTTCCCAATCCTTCCCTAACCCGAGCTTGCGCTCCGTCTCTAATGACCTCGTTGTCGACGGGACGTTAAACACTAATCACCACCACCGACAACATCTATGACAGAAAAAAATGTGCGAGTGGCTAAGGAAACGTTCATCTGAAGACCTCAGAAATCACCAAGACAGACATCTAGCGAAAGTGGTTTAACCCGACACACAATCCAAACTGTTCTGAAGAAAGGTTTTAATTTTCGTCCGGGTGAACCACGTTACTGCCAGGAATTATCGCGGAAAGACTATGATCATGGTTGGAATATGAGGAGGTGTTGCTTCCTTGGTATGAAGACTGGTCCGATATTTTCTGTAATATCCTGTGGCCAGATGAAGCCGTGTTTTACGTTTGGTGGGTTTAACCGGCACAATTGTTCTTATTGGCAACATACAATCTGAGGGTGGCTACTAAACAAAGCCAACATCGCCCAAAAGTCACAGCGCGGTGCGGCATGACATGCACAAAAGCTGTGGGTCTCATTCGGGACACAATGAATGCAGAACGATTGCTTAAAATTTATCTTCACGGTATTGTACCCACCTGGGGCATTTATAATGATTTAATCTTTATGCAAGATGGTATCCTTCCTGAATTCACACATCCTCTCCACGCGTGGCTCGACACTTACTTTCCAGGACGCTGTTTGGGCCTCTTGAATGCCCAGCAAGGAATCTTGTCCTAATGCGCTGCGTTTCTTCCTCTGGGAGTGACCGAAAGGGGAAGTTTATCGCACAAAACCAAAAACTCTTGATGAATCGGAGGAGCGAATTCGCCGAGTTCTTGTAAAACGTACCACTGGATTATCTGCAGAACAAACACCGTCCAAACGAGCCTTGAAGGCCCTACAATACTGACCAGCCGCTTCACTCAGCCCTCAGGTGTCACCAGATGTGGATACACATGGACATGTGGCCAGCACACCGCTCTCCCTACCGTTGCCAGTCTTCGCGCTCGGTGCCTCTACTTCACGGTCAAGTAGCTCCTCAATTGGCCTCTCAAGGGCTCACCCCACTTCCCAACAGAACTCGGCAGACCCAGACAGTGACCCATCCGAGTGTGAGTCAAGCCCGACAGGACGTAACCTCAGTGATCAGAGACGAACTGGTGTTAACACTGCGACAAGGCTGTTGGCATTAACGGTAGTTGAAACGTCCCCTTAAAAAAAATTGTGAATGACAGTGCTGGAAAAACTCTTACTTTATTTTATACAGAGACAGCGGAGTAAAACTCAACGTACTCAAACAATTCTCCCTTTACTTATTCTGATCATCACTAAACTGACACACAATATTTTTAGCGCAACGCAATCTGACTTTCAATAATTAACCTAAATCTTTCATGAATCACTTACCTCACAAAAATCTTCGTTACTCGAACTACTGCAATACACCGAGCGCCAATACTGCAAGCTAAATAAAAGATTCTAACTACTGAAGGCACTAACTACTGATAGGCATAGCTAGCAAATGAAAGATTTTGATAGAGAACAAACAATGTATTTACCTTAATAATGTTCAAAAGTCATCATATATATATATATATATATATATATATTTATCAATTCATGGCATCCATCTTTACAAATTTTCTTTTTTCTGTCGGACACACGTCCAGATCGTCCACTTATCGTAACCTCTCTAAACTCTGGCATCTCTCTCTCCACATCCACCACTGCTGGCGGCTCACCTCCAACTGCCCAACGCACACACGTCCAGATCGTCCGCTTATCGTAACCTCTCTAAACTCTGGCATCTCTCTCCCCACATCCACCACTGCTGGCGGCTCACCTCCAACTGCCCAACGCTACGCGCTGTTCACGTCCAACTGCCCAACACTACACAAGCGAGTATTGCAACAATGAGTCCAACCAGCCACAGACTGCACACAGCGTGGTCAGCAACTTTCATACGCAGCACTACATAGCATTACCAACACAAAAACCTAAACAGCCTACTACCAAAGTCTGTCACAAACATCCACATCACTTTATAGAAACAGGTAGATAATGGTGGTGCTTACGTTGAATTTTAGCAATGCGTAACAATTCTGACACTGTAAGGAACAAAACGTTTTTGTTTCGTGAAAATTGGTTAATTATTTTAAAAGTTATAAGCAATTTTTAGTAGAGAATTAGTCACGCCCACCCTATATAATCAACATTGCAGGATGTGGTATGCAGGAATATACAACGTCACCATTCATAACAATGTAGCCCTCAATAACAGATCAAAGTCAAAAGTTTCTCCTAAAGTTCAATGTTAAGAGTTTGCCAAATGTAATCTTAACTACTCAAAATAGTTTCTACCACAACAAATATTCACTATCCAATGCCAATTAATAAATTTCACACTTACCATTCATTGTTCAGAACATTTCGTACCACACTAATGACTCAATGCCTACTGGTTATTTTTAAAGTTCAGATCTAATATTCACTGTTCAGATCCTTCTTATCGTGCCAATTACACACTGATCAATGGTCGATACCAACATTAACAAGAAAAATCCACTGCTCAAGACGTTTACTGCCACACCTATTCAGGTTATTTACAGTTTGTCAAATTCATACATGACGTTCACTGCTCAAACTACTTACTACTTCATCAGTCACAAGCAGTCTATTGGCTTTCTCCCATATGGAGATGCCAAGCGTGGCGGTTCCTTTTAAATCTCTGTGGCGTAAATCGTTTGTCTGGTGTTTAACGGCGGTTTCCCAAAACGAGAAGTGCCAAGAGCACCTTCTTTTTTTTATCACAATGCCTAACTAATTAATTAATTAGGGATGAGATATATAGAATGTTCCAGACGTGACACATTACTACGTCGGACATGCTAAAAGCGCTGATCGTTCCTCGTGAGTTGATGCATGTTGAACGCTATCTTGACCATATCTTGATTAAATTGTCCAATAACCTTCTTACAATTTTCCTGGCAAAACAGGATTAGGAGCTAGAAATGACAGAGAAATTTATCTATTTGGGAAGCAGGATTACAAGGGATCGTAGAAGCTGGAAAGAAATTGTGAGCTGAGTACAACGGGCCAAAATTGTTTTTCATTTAAGAAAGAACTTACTCACCAGTAAGAACATCAGTCTGGAAATATGGAAACGGATTATGAAAGCATTTTTATGGGGTGTGTGTTCCTACATGAGTGTAAACTTGGACAGTAGGAAAACAAGAGAGAAAATGGCTAGAAGTTCTGGAGACCTGGTGCTACGGAAGGATAATGGAGATCAGCTGTAGAGACAGAGCTGGCGATGAAGTGCTGCTAAGAAGAGTAGAGGAAACCAGATCTCTGAGGAGACACGTCGAAAGAAACAGAGACAAACTACTACCACACAATTTAAGACACAATAATGTCATTGGACCAATAGCAGAAGGAGCTATTAACAGAAGAACTCGCTGGGCACGACCAAGGATATCATACATGCAGCACATTATGAATGCCGTGGATATATATATATATATATATATATATATATATATATATATATATATATTAGTGTTCATCTCTGAGGTTGGTTTGCGCCACTCTCTTCTTATATATATATATATATATATATATATATATATATATATATATATATATAGTGAGAGAGAGAGAGAGAGAGAGAGAGAGAGAGAGAGTGGTCCATTGATCGTGACCGGGCCAAATATCTCACGAAATAAGCGTCACACGAAAAAACTACAAAGAACGAAACTTGTATTGCTTGAAGGGGGAAACCAGATGGCGCTTTGGTTGGCCCGCTAGATGGCGCTGCCATAGGTCAAACGGCTATCAACTGCGTTTTTTTTTAAATAGGAACCCCCAATTTTAATAACATATTCGTTTAGAACGTAAAGAGATATCAATGTTTTAATTGAAACACTTTTTTCGCTGTGTGACGGGTGGTGCTGCAATAGTCTTTACGTACTACACGAATATGTAATAAAAAATTGGGGTTCCTATTTTTAAATAACGCAGTTGATATCCGTTTGAACCATGACAGCGCCATCTAGCGGTATTGGTATGCCTGTTGTTCCATTGCGCGAAGTGCCATCAGTGAATTTTCTTTTCTCTCTTCTATTGTTAAAAATCTTCATCCTTTCAATGAGGTTTTTAACTCTGTAAAAAAAAAAAAAAAAGTCATCTGGAGAGTATGGAGGATGAGTAAGCACAGTGATTTCATTCTTTGTGCAATAATCATGCACCAACAGTGATGAATGTGCGGTAGCGCTATTGTGATGCAAGAGCCATGAATTGTCTCGCCACATTTCAGGCTGCTCTCAAATTTTCTCGCAGGCATTGCAACACATCCTGCTAGTACCATAAATTGACAATTTGTCCCTGTGGCATGAATTCGCGATGAACTAATTCTTCAAAGTCAAAGAAAACTCTCAGCATGGCTTTGAAATTTGACCAGATCTGACGAGCTTTTTTTAGTCTTGGAGTAGCTTTCCCGACGCATTGTGAAGATTGAATCCTGGTCTCAACATCAACCGTAGACTCACGTCTCATCACCAGTTAATATTCTTTAAAGGGACACCTCATTCTCATTTGCACAGTCCAAAAGCCCTTTGCAGATTGCGAGGCGGTCTTTCTGGTCTTGACTCATGAGCTGTGGAACAAACTTGGCAGCAACGTAATGCATAGACGCAGGTTTGTCAGGATTTCATGCCATGATCCAACTGAAATGTTACATTCTTCTGCAACCTCTTGGACCGTCAGTCTTCGATTGACACACACAATTTCGTTGACGTTCCCATGTTGCTCCTCTAACTCTCCCATCTCGAAATTCGCAAACTGTGCAATACAATGTTCTACACAGTACTAACAGACATACAACAATGAAACTTCTGGCAGTTAAATATTAAACACAGGCGTGTGCAGGGATGCCAATCACATTACGCTTCAGCGCACCATTGGCGCGAAATTACGAATGTTCTGGAATTTTTTGAGCAGATCTTGTACAAAGGGCTTTGAGGGAGGCTTCAGTCAAATTTTCCAACAGAGCATGGGAAATGTGAAAGAAACCTCTTTCAAAGGTATCACTTCAATGGAAGAGAATGAAAGCAAGCTTGGTAAATCTCTTCAATTTTTAATGACCACTCTTATCCCCAATGACAGTCAGGCAGAACTGATCAATGCAATCACAATCCCCATGAAGTTCTTTGGGGATTTCCTTCACTGGCCTGATCTCTAAAATGTTTTGGAACTCAAGGACAATGGCATCACCCCTTGACCATCAAAGCATGTGACAGTGACATGCAACAGTGCTATGCCTAATGATTTGTTCACAAGATCCGCCTTCATTGTCACTTCTGGGTCCAGACACATGATGCTCTTTGTAAATGAATATACCAGGGGCAATTATCCAGCATTTAAGAAACTGTACTCTTTATAAATGTAAGACACTTATAGATATCTTGCTCTGGTGTGTCAACTTGACCGAGAGCTTTTTTGTTTCTGTATCCAATGACTGTGGTTGTAAAAAACCAGGTCATCAGATATGTGTTACAGACAGCCTGTTACTCCAAAACTTCTGATTTGAAAAATTTCCTCATTAACTCTGTGACTATAGATTGGAAGGAAGTATAGGGGAAAGGAGCTAGGGGGGCATCTGACTAAAATTTAGTCAGAAGCAGCTCAACCTAAACAGCCATAGTCTCAAGAAAGAGATGACCTTGCAGCATTTGACCCTAAAAGACTCAACCACTACTTGGTACATCTACATCTACATCTACATGACTACTCTGCAATTCACATTTAAGTGCTTGGCAGAGGGTTCATCGAACCACAATCATACTATCTCTCTACTATTCCACTCCCGAACAGCGAGCGGGAAAAACGAACACCTAAACCTTTCTGTTCGAGCTCTGATTTCTCTTATTTTATTTTGATGATCATTCCTACCTATGTAGGTTGGGCTCAACAAAATATTTTCGCATTCGGAAGAGAAAGTTGGTGACTGAAATTTCGTAAAAAGCTCTCGCCGCGACGAAAAACGTCTATGCTGTAATGACTTCCATCCCAACTCGTGTATCATATCTGCCACACTCTCTCCCCTATAACGCGATAATACAAAACGAGCTGCCCTTCTTTGCACCCTCTCGATGTCCTCCATCAATCCCACCTGGTAAGGATCCCACACCGCGCAGCAATATTCTAACAGAGGACGAACGAGTGTAGTGTAAGCTGTCTCTTTAGTGGACTTGTTGCATCTTCTAAGTGTCCTGCCAATGAAACGCAACCTTTGGCTCGCCTTCCCGACAATATTATCTATGTGGTCCTTCCAACTGAAGTTGTTCGTAATTTTAACACCCAGGTACTTAGTTGAATTGACAGCCTTGAGAATTGTACTATTTATCGAGTAATCGAATTCCAACGGATTTCTTTTAGAACTCATGTGGATCATCTCACACTTTTCGTTATTTAGCGTCAACTGCCACCTGACACACCATACAGCAATCTTTTCTAAATCGCTTTGCAGCTGATACTGGTCTTCGGATGACCTTACTAGACGGTAAATTACAGCATCATCTGCGAACAACCTAAGAGAACTGCTCAGATTGTCACCCAGGTCATTTATATAGATCAGGAACAGTAGAGGTCCCAGGACGCTTCCCTGGGGAACACCTGATATCACTTCAGTTTTACTCGATGATTTGCCGTCTATTACTACGAACTGCGACCTTCCTGACAGTAAATCACGAATCCAGTCGCACAACTGAGACGATACCCCATAGCTCCGCAGCTTGATTAGAAGTCGCTTGTGAGGAACGGTGTCAAAAGCTTTCCGGAAATCTAGAAATACGGAATCAACTTGAGATCCCCTGTCGATAGCGGCCATTACTTCGTGCGAATAAAGAGCTAGCTGCGTTGCACAAGAGCGATGTTTTCTGAAGCCATGCTGATTACGTGTCAATAGATCGTTCCCTTCGAGGTGATTCATAATGTTTGAATACAGTATATGCTTCAAAACCCTACTGCAAACCGACGTCAATGATATAGGTCTGTAGTTAAATGGATTACTCCTACTACCCTTCTTGAACACTGGTGCGACCTGCGCAATTTTCCAATCTGTAGGTACAGATCTATCGGTGAGCGAGCGGTTGTATATGAGTGCTAAGTAGGGAGCTATAGTATCAGCGTAATCTGAAAGGAACCTAATCGGTATACAATCTGGACCTGAAGACTTGCCCGTATCAAGCGATTTGAGTTGCTTCGCAACCCCTAAGGTATCTACTTCTAAGAAACTCATGCTAGCAGATGTTCATGTTTCAAATTCTGGAATATTCCATTCGTCTTCCCTGGTGAAGGAATTTCGGAAAACTGCGTTCAATAACTCCGCTTTAGCGGCACAGTCGTCGATAACAGTACCATCGGCACTGCGCAGCGAAGGTATTGACTGCGTCTTGCCGCTTGTGTACTTTACATACGACCAGAATTTCTTCGGATTTTCTACCAAATTTCGAGACAATGTTTCGTTGTGGAACCTATTAAAGGCATCTCGCATCGAAGTACGTGCCAAATTTCGCGCGTCTGTAAATTTTAGCCCATCTTCAGGATTTCGCGTTCTTCTGAACTTCGCATGCTTTTTCCGTTGCCTCTGCAACAGCGTTCGGACCTTTTTTGTGTACCACGGGGGATCCGTTCCATCTCTTACCAATTTATGAGGTATGAATATCTCAATTGCTGTTGCTACTATATCTTTGAATTTGAGCCACATCTCGTCTACTTTCGCATAGTCAGTTCGGAAGGAATGGAAATTGTCTTTTAGGAAGGCTTCTAGTGGCACTTTATCCGCTTTTTTAAATAAAATTATTTTGCGTTTGTTTCTGATGGATTTGGAAGAAATGGTGTTGAGCCTAGCTACAATGACCTTGTGATCACTAATCCCTGTATCAGTCATGATGCTCTCTATCAGCTCTGGATTGTTTGTGGCCAAGAGGTCAAGTGTGTTTTCGCAACCATTTACAATTCGCGTGGGTTCGTGGACTAACTGCTCTAAATAATTTTCGGAGAATGCATTTAGGACAATCTCGGAAGACGTTTTCTGCCTACCACCGGTTTTGAACAAGTATTTTTGCCAACATACCGAGGGTAGGTTGAAGTCCCCACCAACTATAACCGTATGAGTGGGGTATTTATTTGTTACGAGACTCAAACTTTCTCTGAACTGTTCCGCAACTGTATCATCGGAGTCTGGGGGACGGTAGAAGGAGCCAATTATTAACTTAATTCGGCTGTTAAGTATAACCTCCACCCACACCAATTCGCACGGAGTATCTACTTCGACTTCACTACAAGATAAACCACTACTGACAGACACCAACACTCCACCACCAATTCTGCCTAATCTATCTTTCCTGAACACCGTCTGAGACTTCGTAAAAATTTCTGCAGAACTTATTTCAGGCTTTAGCCAGCTTTCTGTACCTATAACGATATCAGCTTCTGTGCTTTCTATTAGCGCTTGAAGCTCAGGGACTTTTCCAGCGCAACTACAACAATTTACAACTATAATTCCGACTGTTCCTTGATCCAAGCACGTCCTGTAATTGCCAAGCAACCTTTGACATTGCAGCCCATCCCGCACTTTCCCGAGGCCTTCTAACCTAAAAACCGCCCAGTCCATGCCACACAGCCTCTGCTACCCGTGTAGCCGCCAGCTGAGTGTAGTGAACTCCTGACCTATTCAGCGGAACCCGAAACCCCACCACCCTATGGCGCAAGTCAAGGAATCTGCAGCCAATACGGTCGCAAATCCGTCTGAGCCTCTGATTCAGACCCTCCACCCGGCTCTGCACCAAAGGTCCGCAGTCGGTTCTGTCAACGATGCTGCAGATGGTGAGCTCTGCCTTCATCTCGTAAGCAAGACCGGCAGCCTTCACCAAATATGACTCTTAGGAACTCAGATAGAGACCTTAGGTTTCATTTTTATCTACTGTTCTTTCCTTGTCCTTTCTACTAGCTTCACATACTTTTCAACAGCTATTAACATTTGATGAACCCTGAAAAACACAAGACTGGATAAGTTCTACCGGATTAATTTATTGAATTAACCAGTTGTCATCTGGCAAGGCCATCATCAGACTTTAACTGTTTATTGCCATTAAAGAGGATTCAATACATTTAAACAACATTGGAAAATATGTTACTCATCTAGAGTGAGGCACAAACACACAATAAATATCATCTTCGACAGTGGAGTGGTAATGCAATTAAAAAGTTTAAAGTTGAATAGTAAATAAAAGTAAAGGGAGCAGACTAGAAAAAATATTAACACTAAACTCAAAAAACAGTGCCTAAGTAATGATTTAATTTAAAATTAACAATATTATGAAAAGGATAGTTGTTACTCAGTAATATAGTGGAGATTCTGAGTTGTAGATAGGCGAAACAAAAAGACTGTCAAACAAAGCTTTCAGCCAGGCAGACCCACGTGTTCACCATCTCTGGCAGTCCGTTTATTCTATATTTGTGCCTCACTATAGATAAGTGTGGTGTCACCGCCAGACACCACACTTGCTAGGTGGTACCCTTTAAATCGGCCGCGGTCCGGTAGTATACGTCGGACCCGCGTGTCGCCACTATCAGTGATTGCAGACCGAGTACTGCCACACGGCAGGTCTAGAGAGACTTCCTAGCACTCGCCCAATTGTACAGCCGACTTGCTAGCGATGGTTCACTGACAAATTACGCTCTCATTTGCCGAGACGATAGTTAGCATAGCCTTCAGCTACGTTATTTGCTACGACCTAGCAAGGCGCCAGTATCCGTACTATTGATATTGTGAATCATGTATCATAAAGAGCGCCGTTCGTTATTAATGGATTAAAGATAAGTATTCCACCTGCTCCGTCCGTTTTTCTCACTTCTAATTCCCTTGTCATGTTCCAGACCTCACGCCAGCCTGCGTGAGCTAAAATTCGTGCACATCAGCCTCCTTTAACCATACGGTTGGCTCTCCTGCCAACCACAAAAATAAGTAACATCTTTTCTGTTGTTGTTTAAAAACATTGTAACTTCATTGATGATGATAGTTAAGGTTTTATGGTGGCCTTGTGAGTCAACAACTTGTTAATTCAATAAATTAATACTGTAGAACATAAACAATATTATTTTTTTCATTTATAAGTAAGTTGTTCTACCAAGAAAAGATGGAAGAATCAGCTAGCTGCCATTTTATTTTCTGCCCATTAAATGGCACAGAACTTCTGTGGAAAAACAGAAGTGCCTGTAGTATTGGTGAAATCAGTTCAGCCAGAGTGAATGTTTTGAAATAGATTATATAAAGCTCTCAGAAACTGAACAAGATTCCAACCAGTGCTAGTACATGTCTTTAAAACACCTTGCACTGCATGTAATGCACATGTCCCAAAGCCCAAAAGCCTGGGATCCTCTGGATTACCATCAACTTTAAGCTTGCTTTTTAGTTCTCTTCGGAACGCACTGTTAACAATGGGGCTTTCCATGGACACCTGAATAACTCACCTTTCCAGACTTACCCTAGGTTGGGATGTATTTGCCTTAGATCCTTCAGCTAAACCTTTTCAACACCTTTTCCTAAAAACAATGAAGTGAGATTCCTGCTCAAGACCTGGGCCAATGCACTATCCCGGAAGTGTAAAAAGAGTTTTTGCTTTTGGTTTTGGCTAACCTAACTCAAATTCTAATCAAACCGAAGGGCAACCATGTCACAGGCAGCAACAGTATCTTGTAGTTGTTGAGTGAAAAATGGTCCCAGTCTGAACACAATTCTATAATTTACTTCTGACTTCTAAACCTGCACTTTGGAATCAATGTCAGTGTCTGAGAACATATCTGATAAGATATTGACAAGGCTGACAGCTTCCCAAGAATATTGGTGTCTCACAACAGCCAAAAGACACAAATGGTTCTCTGTCATTGTTACAGCTTTCTTCTGCATGTAATCTAGCATTGTCATCCATCATCCAGAAGTTCCTGCATAAGTGCATGATACGATTGCCTCAGGTAGGCCCTTGTTGCTGGACACATTCTCTAATGGCCCACAGCAGAGTAAAAATACATGGAGACTAATTAGTGATATACTTTTTTCAGTGAAATTGTTAACTTTACTTTACAGTCCACCTACGAAGACAAGGACAACATCAGGAGTGTTCTTTCCATTGTTGGAGTTGATGATCATCTGGATGTGTCCAAATAGTGGCAGGTGGCACCGCAGAGGCTATGTTCGATGCAGTAATATTGGGGCCATAGCTGTTTGCCGAGACTAACGTGAATATAGGCGCCATTACCTTTCTAGTAGCCTCAGGCTCAGTATGCTCCTTTCCCCTAGCCTGACTGGACAAGACCTACTTGCCCATATTGCTGAAGGAGAAGTTCATTTTACAAAGTGTAGGCTAAATACTGCCTTTTTTATACATGTGCTCTCTGAACCCCCAAAATTCTGGATCCTCAGTCCACAACAGTTGAACACACACTTCCAGTTCATCAAGTGAGTGCTGAGTTAACATAAGCATCAGACAGTATTGCACCTAAATAATACTGCAAGACTTTTCCAGGCGTTCATGAAGCTGAAATGTCATTAAAAAGTCTTGAAACTTGTACTATTTTCTTTCTTATGGGCAACTTCCCTCTCACTCCCTCACCTACGTCCCTCTTTGATTGGGTGCGAAGGAAGGTGATAATATCTTCCTTGCACGCATGTAACTGATTGTAGTTTATGGTTACTAAGATGCACAGCAGCATCGAAAACATTAGTCAGTGAGGAAAGATATGATGCCCCATATGCTTTCTAGCCACCCGCGTAAAACTGTTCCAGTTGCTAGAGTTAACTCAATGTTAAGTCAGTCAGCTATCACATGCTGAAAGCGCAGAGCATGCTTGTTAGTGTTCTACTTACACTACATTATGACTACCACCAAAGCTCTTTCGTACACAACAGCAATCAGATAAATAGCTGTTGTCAAGCTACAATAATAATTTTTTCTGCATACATTCAAAGCAATGTAGGTATGCAATCCTATCACCTCCTAGATAAAAGGTTTCAAATCAGCTGCAAACTTCCCCTCCCCCAAGCTAATCCCCACTTCCTCTGCCTGAATCCGGGAGAGCTTGCCAGTGTTACATTTATTTCTATTTCCCTTTCTGCTTCTCATTCCGCAGCAATCACCCTTCTTACCCTTTACGCTTGCATTTTAGTTTCAAGGATGGACATTGTCCAAAAGTTTAGAGATGACTTCAGTCTCGTTTATGGGCGTATTAACTACTTACTGCTCAACTATACACTGAGCGGTTACCTTTATTCTTTGCATTGTTTGTATACCACCCAGCAATCTCCAGAATTAAATAAAGAGTTAAACATGTGGTATAAAGACACATTTATGAAATCATATAAGGAAATTCTCCTGAGGTAGAATATTTATGATTTACTTAAAATATTGCAATGACAATGGGATGTTTGATACAAGTGAGCATGGGTGTGAAGATCATCCTAATCTGGCTAGTACTACTAGTGAATGACAGAAGATTCTAAATATGCAGTCTCATAACAAAGCATCACCGCTTGCTAAGTTAACTAACGTGTTTACGAGATTTGATCCTGTCTGATTGCCAAGCATTGTGCTCATTATTAAGCTTCAAGTACAAAAACCAAGTACTTAATAGTGATACACACATCAATATTAAAGCCAAGTTTACTTAATAGTGACAGACATATCAATAAGTAAAAGTAGTGCTGTCATCAACCTGAAGGGTGGTTTGAATGCCACAATGCTTTGCTAGACATGGTAATATAAGAGGTGTCATACTGTTGCCTGCTTCCAGTCTTTGAATTGACTTGCCCAACTAACTACAGGGGGAATTACAGTTAATGTTACAGTTAATGTGGACCATGAACCATGGTGCAAACAGAACTATAGATAAAAAATGATAGTTGATGAATAAACACACGGCACCTGGAATATGAACTTTTTTTTTATTGTGCCTGTCTACCGGCGCTTTCCTGCTTGGTAAGTCTTGGAATCTTTGTTTTTAATATATTTTTCCCATGTGGAAGTTTCTTTCTATTTTATGAACTATATTTTTAATTACAGTAACTTTGGGTACTAATTAAAAAAAATGGCGGTTAATCATAGTACAAAAAGTGAGACTGTCAAAAATTGCAACATTGTGTAAGTAATAAATTCATTATTGAAAATATTCTGTGATTTTTAAGTCTTTTGACTCTCAACTTCTGATTACTCTCTACAAAATAACTTCCAGATTTAGTACAAACAACTTCCATACTGTGATCATACAAAACTAGCTTGTAGTGCTTATTAACAATAAAATAATACCGTAAATTCTGTCATAGCCCATAAACATGCAGCACAACTGAAATGTAGTCACAATGCCATATAAAAGATGGTTAAAACTTAGGGTATTGGATGATCTGTGTGAAATAGATACTTTGGTCATTGACAGTCAAAATGAGGGACACAAAGAGGGATCTGAAGCACTCAAAGCCATTAAAAACAGGTTTTTTCCCAATGCAATGGAAGATTCAATGCAGTCATTTCTTTAAAAAGAATATCAGTGGCCAAATGAAAATCCTCTAGGTACAATTCAGGGCATAAATCAGCAGCAATTTAAAATTAATATTACGTTGTTGCATAAGTAGGTAGCATTCTTCTTTTGAAGGTTCATATTCTAGGTGCCGTGTGTTTATTTATCAACTATCATTTTTTATTTATGGTTCACTGTTTGTATCTGAGTTTACATATTGTCATTTTGAGATTCTGAGTGAAGCTGTGGATGCTAGAAAACGGAGTGCCAAGTGGAGAAGTTAGAACATTTCAACATATTCTTCCATGTGAGTTCAATAGAAGGATGATAGCAGTGTAGGCACCCAGAAATATTCACAGTTTTCTCATTTTAAGGAGAATCATTTTGACAGTAATGACACTCTATGTTCAGGAAGACCTTTGGTTGTTGATGAAGATCATTTAAACACATTAATCCACAAAAATCCATGTCAAAGGACTGAAGAAATGGCAAATGATGAATTGTGATCATTCAATTGTGCAACATTTCCATGCAATGAGGAAGTATCAAAAATCAGGTGTATGGGTTACCATAAGCTCTAAGTTAAAATTATAAAAATCACAGGGTGGCCATTTGTACATCTCTGCTTGTTTGTCATCAATTGGCTTATGAACAATACCAACAATTCATATCCTGTATAGTTACTGGTGACAAAAAGTGGCGTCTTCATACTATTATGAGGACAAGAAAGGAATGGTTGACTCCAAACAAAGCAGCCACTCCCATGCAAAGACCTGTGTGCATCCACAAAATATAATGTTATGCATCTGGTGAAACAGCAACAGTATGGTGTACCACAAATTACTTCCCTAAGATATAGCCATCACTGCTGACATTTATTGTTGATAACTGAGACGTCTTGCAGACAGAATTCAATAAGAATGAGTGGGAAGACTGTGTGAACTATTGCAACTCCATGATAATGCCCACATGCGTGCTACTAGACTAACAAAAAATACTCTACAGGAGATGGGTTGGGAAGTCATTCTGCATTGAACTTATTCACATGATCTTGCACCCTCAGGTTCCCACCTTCTCTGCTCTCTATAAAACAACCTTCAAGGTACTTCTTTTCCAGATGAAAATGCACTCGGAACACGGTTAAACAATTGCTTTGTCTCAAAACCACATGATTTCTACAGTCACGGAAATGAAAAGTTACTCCAGCATTGGCAGACAGTTGTAAACAGTGAAGAAGAATATATTATTGATGACTGAAGTCTCTATTCTATGTATCTGTTATGTTTATTAAAATTACAGAAAAACATTAGAAACTTATGCAGCAACCTAATGTATGAGTAGGAACTGTAGGTGACTGAACTATCTGGTAGGTCCATACATTTTCCCAGCTGAGCTTACTGGTGCTTTTTACAGTTCGCTTCAGGACATGTCACTGTAATAAGAGGAAGATGTGGTTTATACATGAAGACCTCTGAATACATTTCATTAGCACTGTTTGAGATGCACTGAATGACATCTACCATGTCAGATACAAAGTAGGGGAGAGCAGTTGCATGGTCCTGTCTGTTCCCATGATCTCAACCTTTTGGATTATTAACAATGATGCATCCCAAGACAACTTTTTCATGCACAGATATACTTGTGATTTTTACAAGCCACTGTAGAACTGCAAGTAACATGCAAATAAGTGAATGTCCAGACCTCCTGTGAATCTAATTAGTTGACAGTAGAGCTGACTTGGGAAAGTAGAAATGGAGAATTTTATACTTTGTACTCAGATAATATTTTTAACACATTACACACTAAAGTATTTTCCTGACACAAATATAATAATGTGTTTTTCTGTTACATGCTTATAATTGTTCAGTATGTGAAAGTCTGTTTGGATCATAGACAGGTGTCAAATTTTTCAATAATCAGTCCACACAATGAAGATTATTTACTTGCATTAGAGAATAAAGTAGAAGTTTTAGTGAATGCTGAAATTAACTATGACACACTCTGATTGTTATAAAAATATATTTATATAATATATACATAGAAGCAAACAATCCTAATCCATTAACACACAATAAATTAAACACAAATATTTTAGATTGAATGTACAATTCTTGATAAAATATGATTTCCTGATTCAGTTAAGTCCTTTGGTTTCATTTTTCATAAACAATTTGATGGTTGCTCAGCTTCTTCTGGAACTAAAGTGATTGTGTCTTGACTTCAATTGGTTACTGTTTCTGGCAGTGATTATATCAGAGATCGCTGCTCACAGCACCTAAAGACAATTCACGCACTCAAAATATTATGTAACAATCTATTTGACAATGCTGCTGGAACCTAGGAAATTTATCTTTTTATTGTTCACTACAGCAATGTACAGAAAAAAGACAATGACAGTCTTTACTCAGTGAACTACAATTAAAGGCACAAAACAGCTTTCTGCTTTAGGTTAACCTTTGGTTTCTGAAGGCTTTATGTCACCTAAAAATACAGAATGCTGCAAGAGTAATTCCACCACTGGATCATCTTTCTTGTTACTAAGTCTGTCATATTCAGCTCCAACAGACCATAATGATTCCAGGTCATAAGTCAGTCTTGCAGTTTTGGAAAAAATGTGCAATGCAATATTACCTGAAATAAAGGAACTGCTTCAAATTAATGATGATTATACATATAAATATTACTGGAACACAGGAATCCTGGCCCATTTACTGTATCCACAACCACAATCAATCAATAAAGTACATAAATTTATATTATTAACTGTATGCTTCCCATCTCTTTTTGTCAAACAGTCTCAACAGGAAGGAAATTGTCAAATGAAAACATAGCCCAGAACAATTATTACACAAAGCAGGAAAATTTCAAAAAGCTGGGGAATCTTACCACATTTTTAATTTGTTCGAATGTCTGCCCTACTCTAGTAATTTTTGTTTTTGAGATGCTACTCCACCAAAAATATTGTCATTATTGCCCTTTATTACCATTATCTTCTTACACAGCCATGTTTCCTGTCAGTATCATTACTTTTATCTGTGGTGTTGTTGTACCCTGGGGCTGATACCCCATGCAGTATAGCCCAGCCTACCAGGCTGCCTACTTGGCTGATGTCATTAGCATAATAACATGTTTACGGTCAATCTTGTGGAAGTTTCCACTCAGCCAGATTGCGCCATAGGCGGTGTCAAAGTCAGCAAACTATTTCCTTATGCCAGTCACGCACGCAAAAAGAGTGTGTGCAAGGAATCATCCACTTGGCCAGTATTTAGGAGGCCACAGCTCCAAACCAGCCACAACTCCAGTGAAGTGAAATGATTAGCAGCTACGTCTGCATTCTACAAGTGTTTATCCATGAGTTGCTTAGCCATGGTCATCGAGTAACCTTTGAGTGATTTTCCAGATTTCTACTCCAATTTACAAATATTTACAGACTACACTATGTCCAAAAAGCTAGCCTCAACTGGACTCTGAATCAGGAATGTATAGCTCATCCAGAATGAAATTTTCACTCACGAGCGGAGTGTGCGCTGATATGAAACTACCTGGCACATTAAAACTGTGTGCCGGACCGAGACTCGAACTCGGGACCTTTGCCTTTCGCAGGCAAGTGCTCTACCGACTGAGATACCCAAGCACGACTCACGCCCCGTCCTCACAGCTTCACTTCTGCCAGTACCTCATCTCCTACCTTCCAAACTTTACAGAAGCTCTCCTGTGAACCTTGCAGAACTAGCACTCCTGAAAGAAAGGATATTGCGGAGATATGGCTTAGCCACAGCCTGGGGGATGTTTTTTATAGCTCATCCAGTTTGGATTTTACTTCTAAGAGAGCTTTAAAGGACTTGTGTAATTTATCCAGAGTCTCTTCATATGACTCAGACTACATATACTGCATCTTGAATAAATGTAGTGATTTATTAATACTGTCATTTGTAGTTCTGTAGATATGTTGGAGAAACTGACATTTATTTGGAGTGCACTACAGCACTCTTTCAGTGCCATTCCAGCCAGTGTACTCAACTAAATTCTATCTATATCCGAATCCCACTCCAGCTACTGCTGGGTCTGGGTGCTGACGAGTCCTCTCCATTTGGCTTGGTCCTCCCACCACTTTTCTTACTCCACTGGCTGCCAGGTCACACCTCTCCTTTCTACAGATATTCTCACTCCCATTTTCCACCGTGTTCTTGGGTGCCCTCTAGGTCTTTTCCCATCCATCTTTAGTTCTTCCATAATTTTGGGGAGTCTCTGCCCATGCATCCTCTTAACACGCCCATACCATCTTAATCTCTTTCTTTCAATTTCTTCTCTCATACTTTCTTGTTTAAAGTCCTTTCTAATCTCTACATTCCTTACTCTGTCCATTCTTGTTTTTCCCTTAACTGCTCTGAGAAATTTCATTTGCCCTGCTTGCAGTCTGCTCCAGTCCCTTTCTGTCATTGTCCATGTTTCTCCATCATAGGTGACAATAGGGATGTAATAATTCTTATAAATAAGGAGTTTTGCTCTTTCTGAAACTTCATTATTCCAAATCAGGTGTTTTATTGTTTGGTAGAAATTGCCTCCCTTCTGTAACCTCCTATTAATTTTGTTAGTTATTCTTCCATCCCTAGATATTTCACTCCCTAAATAAGTGAAACTTTCTACCACTTTGAGGGGTTCTTCATTCAAGGTAATATTTCTGTTGATCCCTTTCTCTCTTCCAAATACCATTACTTCACTCTTATCTTTATTATTTTTAATCCATACCTTTTCATTATTTCCTTCCACACAGCAAACTGTAACTGTACATCTCTACCTCTTTATCACCTCATATTACCATATCATCTGCAAAGATCATCTTTTTGTCTTTTTCTTTTACTATATCTTTAACTGCCCTATTAATCAACTACATTAGCTTACAAAATTGCTACTTAACACTGATTTGTGCATTTTATAAAAACACTGTTAAAAATTTGATTCAGTTTTTGGCAAATACTAACTTCCAAGATACTGTAGGATTCAGAATTTAACTAAAGATACAAACAACTTATGTAAAGATAATTATGTGAATTTCTCATTCCTCAAGCTGTATCAATGTTGTCTTAATGTTTCCAAAATTATCTATCAAAACTGCTAAAAATTAAGATACACAACTAAGATACAAAACTGTACTGTACCTAGATCCATGGAAATCCAGTCCTTTGAGTCTTTACCTTCTATCTCTGGTATTCTATCATGTGGGTGTCGTTTCTTTTTGAAAACTCTTCTTATAAATTCTGCCGTTGCATACATATGCCTTGGTGATTTTCCAGTGACTATTACCATGTAATTCACATACTTAATTTCAGGGGGTACTGACACAACAAAAATATCTAACATATTCTCTCTCCTGAGGATACTCACAAGTTCCTCTACTTCAAAAACACCAGTCACTCCTCCTGCAAATGAGACAGTGATACTACAAGAATTTTCAATATTGGTTATAGAATTTATATCATTTTCTACTGTTGAAAAGTAATGAAAGAAGTGTTTGGAACAGGTAAAAATATGTATAGTGATGTCAAGCAATACACACAACAGTAAAACGAGCATAAAATAATTAAAACATTGACCTTAAAATAAGTTTTAAATAGGTATTTAGTGCACCAATTAACTTATTTTATATAATAAAATGTGCTAAAATCAAGGGCATGTTTTAGTGACAAAGTGCAAAATGAAAATGGAGAAATGAAATATTAATTTAGTGTTTCATTATAAGATTTGAAAACTTTCACATGAAATTCATGCCATTATAGTAAAGAAAGTTAAGACAGACTGTAATTTCACACAATCAGTTTAAGAGCTCATGCATCCAAGCTGCTGATAAGAATAACATACAGAAGAATGGAAAATTAAATTGAGGACATGCTGTACGACAATGAGTGTGGCTTCAGGAGAGGTAAAGGCACCAGAGAGGCAGGCTGATGTTGTAGTTGATAATGGAAGCAAAACTAGAAAAAGCACTCAACAATGTAAAATGGTGTACAATGTTTGAAATTCTGGGAAAAATAGGCGTAAGCTGTAGGGAATAAGGCTGGAAAGACCAAGGACAAAACGTTCGGATTAAAAAGGGTGTAAGACAGGGATGCAAGCTTTCATCCCTACTGATCAATATATACACAGAAGAAGCAGTGAAGGCAATGAAAGAATGGTTCAAGAGTGGAAACTCCATATAGTGAAGAAAACATGCAGGAACTTCATGCAGGGGAGCAACACCTGATGATTTGAATCTGAGTTTGCAGTTCGTACAAAATTTAAGTACTGTACAATGAGAGAGAACAAAACAACAAACAACTCAAAGAAATGAAAGAGTTATTTCAAACAAAATAGGTATGAGAGGTATGTATTCAGTTGTTTGTCTGCTCAAAACAAGCAGGAGAACAATATTAAGGTTTAAAGTCTTGATGATGTCATTAGAGATGGAGTACATTCATAAATGTGGTAAGGTTGGGGAATGAAGTTGGCTGAGTCCTTTTCAAGCTAAAAGAAAACAAGGAAGACCTATATCTGGCTGGATGGACTAGTATTTGAACTGTTGCCACTCCAAATATGAATCCCCTGTCTTACCAATGTGCCACTTGCTTGGTAAGATACAGATGATGGTAAACACAAAAATTAAAAGGAAGCTGCTTAAAGCATGACACCATCATGCAAACTTATGACAGATACATGGTGGAAAGGGAAAAGCCTTCCAGGAATCAGCTTTAATTTAAAATGTAAACAAATCCCAAAAATACTTGAAGCATCTTAAAAATGTAAGCTCAGCATAAAAGTGAACTTTGGAGATAAAATGTCAAAAAGTGAACTTATTTTGACAACTACAATCTAAATGTAAAACTCCGACACGTCAGCAGTTCCCAAACTTTTAAATGTGTGGACCGTACACTTGTGGCAACAGTTCAAATTAGTCCAGCCAGCTGGTTATAGGTTTTCCATGGTTTATGTAAATAAGTAATTCCTGTAAATAAGTAACTACTGTACCCACAAGAGAATCAATATCTGTATTAAAACTGGTTAACTTTAGCCTCAAATCATATCTACAGTCAACCTATTTCTGTACTTATTAAAAAAAAAAATTAAAACTGAAAAGGCTCATTCACATAGATAGCTTCTCAAAAAGCCCACCAAGTGTCTCAGTAAATAGTAATTTAACAATATCTTCAGAGAAACTTATCGAAATGGCATAATAACTAACACTCTCAACTCATATGCAAGAGATACACATTCAGTTCCCAGGTCAGCTATTCACATATCGGTTTTCTGCAGTCACCCATGTCACTCTGTGCAAATGCCAGGATGGTTGCTCAAAAGGGCCATGATCGCTTCCCTGCCCTCCGGTAGTAAGAAATTTAAGCAACGCTAATCTCTCATAATCTTAGCTGTGGGCAGGATGTAAAACACCAATTGCCCTTCCTTCTTCTTGTGTCAGAATATTAAATGAGCAAAATCCAAGTGAATCATTCTTGTGAACACTTGTGTCCAAGAAAATACCAACTTGAAAATTATGATCAGATTGGTTCGTTTGGGGGAAGGCCAAACAGCGTGGTCATCAGTCTCATCGGATTAAGGAAGAACGGGGAAGGAAGTCGGCCGTGCCCTTCCCGAGGAACCATCCTGGCATTTGCCTGGAGCGATTTAGAGAAATCACGGAAAACCTAAATCAGGATGGCCGGACGCGGGATTGAGCCGTCGTCCTCCTGAATGTGAGTCCAGTGTGCTAACCACTGCGCCACCTCACTCGGTCTATGATCAGATTGGGGCACATTATGTGTTTACTCCCCCCCATGAACCATGGACCTCGCCGTTGGTGGGGAGGCTTGCGTGCCTCAGTGATACAGATGGCCGTACCGTAGGTGCAACCACAACGGAGGGGTATCTGTTGAGAGGCCAGACAAACATGTGGTTCCTGAAGAGGGGCAGCAGCCTTTTCAGTAGTTGCAGGGGCAACAGTCTGGATGATTGACTGATCTGGCCTTGCAACATTAACCAAAACGGCCTTGCTGTGCTGGTACTGCGAACGGCTGAAAGCAAGGGGAAACTACAGCCGTAATTTTTCCCGAGGACATGCAGCTTTACTGTATGATTAAATGATGATAGCGTCCTCTTGGGTAAAATATTCCGGAGGTAAAATAGTCCCCCATTCGAATCTCCGGGCGGGGACTACTCAAGAGGATGTCGTTATCAGGAGAAAGAAAACTGGTGTTCTACGGATCGGAGCGTGGAATGTCAGATCCCTTAATCGGGCAGGTAGGTTAGAAAATTTAAAAAGGGAAATGGATAGGTTAAAGTTAGATATAGTGGGAATTAGTGAAGTTCGGTGGCAGGAGGAACAAGACTTCTGGTCAGGTGACTACAGGGTTATAAACACAAAATCAAATAGGGGTAATGCAGGAGTAGGTTTAATAATGAATAGGAAAATAGGAATGCGGGTAAACTACTACAAACAGCATAGTGAACGCATTATTGTGGCCAAGATAGATACGAAGCCCACACCTACTACAGTGGTACAAGTTTATATGCCAACTAGCTCTGCAGATGACGAAGTAATTGAAGAAATGTACGATGAAATAAAAGAAATTATTCAGATAGTGAAGGGAGACGAAAATTTAATAGTAATGGGTGACTGGAATTCGACTGTAGGAAAAGGGAGAGAAGGAAACATAGTAGGTGAATATGGGTTGGGGCTAAGAAATGAAAGAGGAAGTCGCGTAGTAGAATTTTGCACAGAGCACAACCTAATCATAGCTAACACTTGGTTTAAGAATCATGAAAGAAGGTTGTATACATGGAAGAACCCTGGAAATACTAAAAGGTATCAGATAGATTATATAATGGTAAGACAGAGATTTAGGAACCAGGTTTTAAATTGTAAGACATTTCCAGGGGCAGATGTGGACTCTGACCACAATCTATTGGTTATGACGTGTAGATTAAAACTGAAGAAACTGCAAAAATGTGGGAAATTAAGGAGATGGAACCTGGATAAACTGAAAGTACCAGAGGTTGTACAGACTTTCATGGAGAGCATAAGGGAACAATTGACAGGAATAGGGGAAAGAAATACAGTAGAAGAAGAATGGGTAGCTTTGAGGGATGAAGTAGTGAAGGCAGCAGAGGATAAAGTAGGTAAAAAGACGAGGGCTGCTAGAAATCCTTGGGTAACAGAAGAAATATTGAATTTAATTGATGAAAGGAGAAAATATAAAAATGCAGTAAATGAAGCAGGCAAAAAGGAATACAGACGTCTCAAAAATGAGATTGACAGGAAGTGCAGGGATGACTAGAGGACAAATGTAAGGATGTAGAAGCTTATCTCATTAGGGGTAAGATAGATACTGCCTACAGGAAAATTAAAGAGACCTTTGGAGAGAAGAGAACCATGTGTATGAATATCAAGAACTCAGACGGCAACCCAGTTCTAAGCAAAGAAGGGAAAGCAGAAAGGTGGAAGGAGTATGTAGAAGGTTTATACAAGGGTGATGTACTTGAGGACAATATTATGGAAATGGAAGAGGATGTAGATGAAGACGAAATGGGAGATACGATACTGCGTTAAGAGTTTGATAGAGCACTGAAAGACCTGAGTCGAAACAAGGCCCCCGGAGTAGACAACATTCCATTAGAACTACTGACAGCCTTGGGAGAGCCAGTCATGACAAAACTCTACCAGCTGGTGAGCAAGATGTATGAGTCAGGCAAAATACCCTCAGACTTCAAGAAGAATATAATAATTCCAATCCCAAAGAAAGCAGGTGCTGACAGATGTGAAAATTACCGAACTATCAGTTTAATAAGTCACAGCTGCAAAATACTAACACGAATTCTTTACAGATGAATGGAAAAACTGGTAGATGCGGACCTCGGGGAGGATCAGTTTGGATTCCGTAGAAATGTTGGAACACGTGAGGCAATACTGACCTTACGACTTATCTTAGAAGAAAGATTAAGAAAAGGCAAACCTACGTTTCTAGCATTTGTAGACTTAGAGAAAGCTTTTGACAATGTTGACTGGAATACTCTTTTTCAAATTCTAAAGGTGGCAGGGGTAAAATACAGGGAGCGAAAGGCTATTCACAATTTGTACAGAAACCAGATGACAGTCATAAGAGTCGAGGAGCATGAAAGGGAAGCAGTGGTTGGGAAAGGAGTGAGACAGGGTTGTATTCTCTCCCCGATGTTATTCAATCTGTATATTGAGCAAACAGTAAAGGAAACAAAAGAAAAATTTGGAGTAGGTATTAAAATTCATGGAGACGAAGTAAAAACTTTGAGGTTCGCCGATGACATTGTAATTCCGTCAGAGACGCCAAAGGACTTGGAAGAGCAGTTGAACGGAATGGACAGTGTCTTGAAAGGAGGATATAAGATGAGCATCAACAAAAGCAAAACGAGGATAATGGAATGTAGTCAAATTAAATCGGGTGATGCTGAGGGAATTAGATTAGGAAATGAGACACTTAAAGTAGTAAAGGAGTTTTGCTATTTAGGAAGTAAAATAACTGATGATGGTCGAAGTAGAGAGGATATAAAATGTAGACTGGCAATGGCAAGGAAAGCGTTTCTGAAGAAGAGAAATTTGTTAACATCGAATATAGATTTATGTATCAGGAAGTCGTTTATGAAAGTATTTGTTTGGAGTGTAGCCATGTATGGAAGTGAAACATGGACGATTACTAGTTTGGACAAGAAGAGAATAGAAGCTTTCGAAATGTGGTGCTACAGAAGAATACTGAAGATAAGGTGGATAGATCACGTAACTAATGAGGAGGTATTGAATAGGATTGGGGAGAAGAGAAGTTTGTGGCACAACTTGACTAGAAGAAGGGATCGGTTGGTAGGACATGTTTTGAGGCATCAAGGGATCACAAATTTAGCATTGGAGGGTAGCGTGGAGGGTAAAAATCGTAGAGGGAGACCGAGAGATGAGTACACTAAGCAGATTCAGAAGAATGTAGGTTGCAGTAGGTACTGGGAGATGAAGCAGCTTGCACAGGATAGAGTAGCATGGAGAGCTGCATCAAACCAGTCGGAGGACTGAAGACAACAACAACAACAACAACAACAACATGTGTTTACTCCATGAGCAGCCAGCCAAAGCTGTGTATTGTACATGTGAGGAATGACTGCTTAAATGCTTCTGTACCTGATGTAATTAGTCTAATTTTATCCCCATGGGTCACACAGGGATGATATCTAGTGGGGCAAAAAATATCTCTAGATTCTTCACTTAAGACTGATCCGGAAATTTTGTGAGTAAGCTTTGGCGGGATAATTGGTTCCTTTCTTCAAGTGTCTGACAGTTTAGATTTTTCAGCATGTTCTTGACACACTCATGTGGATCAACCAAACATTTCACCATTTGTACTGCCCTTCTTTGAACACATTCAGTATCCCCTGTTAGATCTCTCTGGTTTAGATCCCATACAACTGAGCAATATTTTAGGATGTGTTGCACAGTGTTTTGTGAGCAAACTCATTGCAGTTCCCCCATATCCTACCAATCAACAGAAGACTACCACCTACTTTGTCTATGATTTAGCCTATATAATCATTCCACTTCATATCAGCACAAATTGTAATACCCAGGTATTTGCATAAGTTGACATTCCAACTGAGACTTATTGATACTGCAGTCATGAACACTATTCTTTCATGTTTTGCGAAGTTCATAATTTCACGTTTCTGAACATCTAAAATAAGTTGACATTCTGTCTGAATATTAGTGCAGCTTTTTCCAGATAACACTTCATTATATATAAATGCACTATCTGCAAAAAGTCTGTCAGGTCATTAATATACAGTGGGAACAGTAAGGGTCGCAAAATGCTTCCTTAGCGCATGCCTGAAGTTGCTTCCATGTCTGTCAATGACTCTCCATCCATAACATGTTGCATCCTACCTACCAAGAAATCTTCAATCCAGTCATTTGACACTTCATACAAACATTCTTTTGATAATAAGAGTAGGTGTGGTGCAGAGTCGAATGCTTTTTGAAAGGCATGAAATACTGCATCTAGCAACCTGGTTGCCTTGATCCGTGGCTTCTAGGAGGTTGAAAAGCACAAGTTTGTTTCTCAAGACCGGTGTTATCAGAGTACTTGGCAGTTGGCATGGAGATATTCTGTTCAAGGTGCATCATTATGTTTGAGCTCAAAACCTGTTCTAAAATCCTACAACAGAGAGATGGCATGGATACTGAATGGTAGTTTGTGGATCACTTACACTACCCTTCTCATACCAGTGTCATGCACGTTGCTAAAATTGGGAGATGGGGATATACTAGACATGACCTATACTGGAATAGGAAAGGACAACAACAGTTGGCTGAGCTTCTTGCAGACTATGTCCAGAGGAGGGGTGGGGGGGGGGGGGGGGGGGCACCATCACACACAGCAAGATCCCTGTAGTTACTCGTGTTAGACATGCACCTTTATAAAGTTAGAATCGGGATACACGCACCCTGCTTTAAAAGAAAAGAAAGTAATAGAAGAGTCTCACAAAATGCTTACGAATGCACAGCAAAGTAAGGTTAGCTTATTTCATCAAAATATTACAGGTCTGAGTAATAAGGGAGGAGAGCTTCTTGCCTATTTGGAAAACTTAGAAAGCTCCTGTTCCTGTCTGAGCACCACATAACCACAGAGTTAGATAAGTTACATATAAAAGAATACACTATAGCAGCTTACTCATGTGGAACTAATATGGGAAAAGAAGGAGTTGTGAAGTACATTAAGACAGAAGACAAGTAGATTTTGTAGTGATCAGCACAAAGAAGTATGCTTGTAAATTAATATTGAAAAATAGTTCACTTTTAATTTTAACTGTATACAGACCACAGCAGGGAAATTTTGAACTGTTTATGAGGACATCTTCAACTTTTGTAGTCCTGTCTTCCTCAGTTGCGTGTAATATTACGGTATATTGATAATTTTTACTTATGGACCGCCTGACAGCAACTGAATAAAACACAATTTTAGTGCCATAAGCGTTTCGCCTTTATTTTCTGCAAAGCATCATCAGTGGCAGGTTGCGTGGACAATTTCTTACATATTACACTCCTGTTGCATTTTTGGTGTTGTTGTTCTCCTCATTGCCAATTTGCGGTTTTTTCCCCGCACTCCATAGCACTATGAACTGAACGCTTGTTTATGAGGAACCTGGATTCCTTACTGTGCTATCTGTCAGACAGTAGCAAGTAGTTAATATTCTATGGTGACTTTGATGTACACCTTCTATGGGATTCTGATAGGAGAAATGATCTGGAAACCTTATTTGAATTCTACAATTTGATCACAATAATTATTTTCCAACACAGGTGGATAAAGACAGTAGGATTCTAATTGATAATGTGTTCTTTGGTGAAGCTCGAGGCAAGAAAATAACTGTTTATCCAATAACAAATGCTCTCTCTGTTCATGATGCACAGTTAGGATAAATAAAATCGTGCCCTACAGTTTGGATACTCCTCAGTGGAAATCAGTAAGAATAATTAATGGCTCCAGGACAATTGATTTTAAGAATAATTTACAGGAGATGACTTGAGATGAAATTTATAATGAATTAAATGTTAACATAAATGTAATCTATTAAATAATAAGTTCATATTATTATTTGAAAATAACTTTCCTTCATAATCATATCAGGAAGGTCACTAAACAGCCATGTAAAAACCATGGACTATTAGACGGATTAAAGTATCCTGTGAAAGGAAAAGGAAATGTATCTTTCGGCGGGAACAAATAGGGATCCTGCAGTAGTTACACACTACAAAAATTGCTCAAAATTAGTAAGAAAAGTAATTAGAAATCAACAAGTATGCACATAATGTCAGAAATCAGTAATTTCAACAACAGACTTAAGATTATACGGAATGTAGTGAAACGAGAGACAGGACAACCAGCCACAGAAGAAGATAACATCACTATTCAACTGAATGGAAGCGCTGTAAATGATGAGTCATAGGTAGCAAATATATTTAATAATCACTTCTTAAATACTGTAGAAAGCATAGGGACAAACATTTCAAGAGAAAAATCACAGCAGTATGTTGAAAAAGTGACTACCATAAAATTCAGTCATGTGAATGTATCACGAACATCGTCTGAAATTAAGAAAATTATACATTCTCCCACAAAAATCTCATTTGGTTTTGATAGTGTTTCCAACACAGTACTAAAGATTTGTTCCTGCAAAATAAGCTTAGTCTCATCTGAAATATGTAATGCCTCACTAACTCAAGGCATTTTTCTAGAGAGACAGAAATATGCCATTTTTAAACCCCTCTTAAAGAAAGTTGATAAGTGACATATCAATAACTACCAAGCTGTTTCACTGCTGACATTATTTTCTAAAATTTTTGAGGTGGTGGAATATTTCAGAATATCTCACCTTAGTAACAATAAGATCCATAGCAAATCACAGTCTGGGTTTCAGAAGTGTTGCTCTACTGAGAATGTCTTTTACATGTTCACTCACCAGATTTTACAGACATCAAGTAATAAAATAGCACCAGTTGGTGTTTTCTGCAACCTACCTAAGACATTTGACTCTGTCAATAACAGTATTCTCCTAAGTAAATTGAAGTTTTATGGGACTGATGGAATGGTCAACCAATGGATAATGTCATATCGAACCAAAAGAATGCAGAAAGGTGTACTTAGAAATTCAATCAATACAACTCAGGGGCATAATTCTGACTGGGATGAAGTCACATATGGGATTCCTCAACGCTCAATCTCAGGTCCACTATTGTTCCTGATATATGAAAATGATCCTCTGTCTAATATACAACAAGCAGAATTAGTTCTTTTTGAAGATGAGACTAGTATTGTAATCACTCCAAGCATACATGCAAAAATAGAAGAAATGGCAAACAAAGTTCTTAAAAGTATCGTTGACTGGTTTTCTGTGAATAGTCTCACCCTCAATTCTAAAAAGACACAACATATCCAGTTCTGCACATCTAGGGGTACTATACCAATGGTAAGTGTAATACACAGTGAGGAAATAATAAATAGGGTGGAAGCTTCAGAATTCTTAGGTATCCATATTGATGAGATCTGAAATCAGAAAAAGCAAATTTTGTAACTCCTAAAATAATTTAGTTCAGCCTTGTTTGCACTTAGAATCATTGCAATCTTGGGGAGAGACAAATCGGTAAGGTGACATATTTTGCATATTTTCATTCATTAATGTCATATGGAGTAATGTTCTCGTTTAACTGATCTTTAAGAAAGAAAGTCTTCATTGTGCAAAAAAATGCTGTAAGAATAATATGTGGTGATCACCCACAATCCTATGGTAGACATCTGTTTGAAGAGTTGGGCATTCTGACTACTGCTTCACAGTATATCTATTCCCTCATGAAGTTTGTTGTAAATAATCCACTACAGTTCAAAAGGAACAAAGATGTACATACTTACAATACTGGAAGGAAAAATGACATTCATTACTCCACATAATGTTGTACTTAGCACAAAATTGATGCACAATGCTGCAACAAAAATTTTTAATCACTTACCCAGTGATATAAAATGTCTGACAGACAGCAAAGTACAATTTCAAAACAAACAGAGAAAGTTCCTCATTGAGAACTTCTTCTATTCTACAAAAGATTAGATTAGATTAGATTAGATTAATACTTGTTCCATAGATCATGAATATGACACTTCGTAATGATGTGGAACGTGTCAGGTTAATGAAAGATGTCTGTACAAGATATTACATTACACAAAATATTGCATGACACAAATGCTTAAGTTAGTTTTTTCCCTCCCTTAATTTATATCTAAAAATTCAGCCAATGAGTAGGAGGAGTTGTCATCTAGAAATTCTTTTAATTTATTTTTAAATGTTGGTTGACTATCTGTCAGGCTTTTGATGCTGTTTGGTAGGTGACCAAAGACTTTTGTGGCAGCATAATTTACCCCCTTCTGTGCCCAAGTCAGATTTAACCCTGCATAGTGAAGATCATTCTTTCTCCTGGTGTTATAGCTATGCACACTGCTATTACTTTTGAACTGGGCTGGATTATTAACAACAAATTTCATAAGTGAATATATATATATATATATATATATATATATATATATATATATATACTGTGAGGTTACTGTGAGGATCCCTATATCCTTAAATACACTCCTGGAAATTGAAATAAGAACACCGTGAATTCATTGTCCCAGGAAGGGGAAAATTTATTGACACATTCCTGGGGTCAGATACATCACATGATCACACTGACAGAACCACAGGCACATAGACACAGGCAACAGAGCATGCACAATGTCGGCACTAGTACAGTGTATATCCACCTTTCGCAGCAATGCAGGCTGCTATTCTCCCATGGAGACAATCGTAGAGATGCTGGATGTAGTCCTGTGGAACGGCTTGCCATGCCATTTCCACCTGGCGCCTCAGTTGGACCAACGTTCGTGCTGGATGTGCAGACCGCGTGAGACGACGCTTCATCCAGTCCCAAACATGCTCAATGGGGGACAGATCCAGAGATCTTGCTGGCCAGGGTAGTTGACTTACACCATCTAGAGCACGTTGGGTGGCACGGGATACATGAGGACGTGCATTGTCCTGTTGGAACAGCAGGTTCCCTTGCCGGTCTAGGAATGGTAGAACGATGGGTTCGATGACGGTTTGGATGTACCGTGCACTATTCAGTGTCCCCTCGACGATCACCAGAGGTGTACGGCCAGTGTAGGAGATCGCTCCCCACACCATGATGCCGGGTGTTGGCCCAGTGTGCCTCGGTCGTATGCAGTCCTGATTGTGGCGCTCACCTGCACAGCGCCAAACACGCATACGACCATCATTGGCACCAAGGCAGAAGCGACTCTCATCGCTGAAGATGACACATCTCCATTCGTCCCTCCATTCACGCCTGTCGCGACACCACTGGAGGCGGGCTGCACGATGTTGGGGCGTGAGCGGAAGACAGCCTAACGGTGTGCGGGACCGTAGCCCAGCTTCATGGAGACGGTTGCGAATGGTCCTCGCCGATACCCCAGGAGCAACAGTGTCCCTAATTTGCTGGGAAGTGTCGGTGCGGTCCCCTACGGCACTGCGTAGGTTCCTACAGTCTTGGCGTGCATCCGTGCGTCGCTGCGGTCCGGTCCCAGGTCGACGGGCACGTGCACCTTCCGCCGACCACTGGCGACAACATCGATGTACTGTGGAGACCTCACGCCCCACGTGTTGAGCAATTCGGCGGTACGTCCACCCGGCCTCCCGCATGCCCACTATACGCCCTCGCTCAAAGTCCGTCAACTGCACATACAGTTCACGTCCACACTGTCGCAGCATGCTACCAGTGTTAAAGACTGCGATGGAGCTCCGTATGCCACGGTAAACTGGCTGACACTGACGGCGGCGGTGCACAAATGCTGCGTAGCTAGCGCCATTCGACGGCCAACACCGCGGTTCCTGGTGTGTCCGCTGTGTCGTGCGTGTGATCATTGCTTGTACAGCCCTCTCGCAGTGTGCGTAGCAAGTATGGTGTGTCTGGCACACCGGTGTCAATGTGTTCTTTTTTCCATTTCCAGGAGTGTAGATGTCTGCAAGATGACCGTGGGTGGGCTCCAGCAATTATTCTGATTATACATTTTTGAGCAATGAATACTTTTCTACTCAACGATGAATTACCCCAGAATATGATACCATACGAAAGCAGTGAATGAAAGTAGGCATAGTAAGCTAATTTACTGAGATTCTTATCACCAAAATTTGCAATAACCCTAATAGCATACGTAGCCGAACTCAGACGTTTCAGCAGACCATCAATGTGTTGCTTCCAGTTTAACCTCTCATCAATGGACACACCTAAAAATTTTGAAAATTCTACCTTAGCTACAGACTTCTGTTCAAAGTCTATATTTATTACTGGAGTTGTGAGATTTACTGTACAGAACTGTATATACTGTGTTTTATCAAAATTTAAAGAGAGTCCATTTGCTGAGAACCACTTAATAATTTTGTGAAAAACATCATTTACAATTACATCACTTAGTTCTTGGTTTTTGGATGTTATTACTATACTTGTATCATCAACAAAAAGAACTAACTTTGCATCTTCATCAATATGGAATGGTAAGTCATTAATGTATATCAAGAACAGTAAAGGACCTAAGACCGAACCCTGTGGGACCCTGTGCTTGATAGCCCCCCAGTTTGAGGAATCAGCTGTTGTATTAACATTACATGAACCACTTATTTCAACTTTCTGCATTCTTCCAGTTAAGTATGAATTAAACAATTTGTGCACTGCCCCCCTCAAACCATAATGATTTAGCTTATCTAAAAGAATTCCATGATTTACACAGACAAAGGCCTTTGAGAGATCACAAAAAATACCAATGGGTGATGTCCGGTTATTCAGAGCACTTAATATTTGATCAGTGAAAGCGTATATAGCATTTTCTGTTGAAAAGCCTTTCTGAAAACCAAACTGACATTTTGTTAGTACTTTATTTTTACATATATGGGAGGCTACTCTTGAATACATTACTTTCTCAAAAACTTTTGATAGAGCTGTCAGAAGAGAGATTGGGCGATAGTTGTTGACATCCGACGTATCCTCCTTTTTATGCAATGGTTTTACAATTGCATATTTCAGTCTATCGGGGAAAACACCCTGCTTCAAAGAGGTATTACATACGTGGCTGAGAATCCTACTTATCTGTGAGGAACAAGCTTTAAGCATCTTGCTGGAAATGCCATCAATTCCGTAAGAGCTTTTACTTTTCAGTGAGTTTATTATTTTACTGATTTCAGAGGGAGAGGTTCGTGGAAATACAGTTGTTTCAAACTGCACAGGTATGGCCTCTTCTATTAGAAGCCTTGCCTCTTCTAGTGAAGATCTAGATCCTACTTTCTACACAACATTTAAAAAATGATTATTGAAAATATTTCCAATTTCAGATTGTTTGTTAGTACACTTGTCATTCAGTTTTATGGCACTAAAGTCTTCATGTGCTCTTGGTTGCCCTGTTTCCCTTTCAATAATATTCCACATTGCTTTAATTTTATTATCAGAGTTACTGATCTCAGACACGATACACATGCTTCTGGACTTTTTAATAACTTTTCTTAGTACCGCACAATAGTTTTTATAATATTGAACAATTTCGGGGTCAGTACTCCCTCTTGCGGTTAGATACAGTTCCCTTTTACGGTTGCAAGATATTCTTATTCCTTTAGTTAGCCAAGGTTTTTTATATGTTTTCTTGGAATTATGTTTCACTGTTTTCTTGGGAAAACAATTTTCAAATACCCTTAAAAATGTATCGTGAAATAAGTAAGAATTTTTGTTACTGTAAAGTGTAAAAGGTGGTGGGTAAGAATTACTAATTCACATCTGTATATCTCCTTCTTTATATACTTTTATATTTAAAAAGCTTAGAAATATTCAGAATGTAACCACATGTACAAATTAATTTGCACTGTGAATGTAAAATGTCTTGTTCCACATCATGACGATCTGGTGTGCAAAATGATCCATGGACCATGTAACTAACTTGTAGATGAGTGTGTCCTGTGTTTCCTTCCAACTACTGAGCACAGTCTGTGGTCTATTACAATTACAAGAGGGGCTAACTCACTTACAGAAAGTGATATGGGTTCCATCAGGCCCTTGGGGTTTGTCTAATTTTAACTATTTCAGCTGTTTCTCAATCCCACTGGTGCTAATATCTGTGTCCCTCATCTTTGCATCAGTGCAACAATTAACCAGGAGCTGCACTCCTGTAACTTCATTTGTAAAGAAACATTTGAAAATGGAGCTCAGTATATAGGGTTTTGCTTTGCTACCATTAACTTCAGTTCATGTGTAAGTATCTGAACACTAAGTTTAGTGCCTGTAGCCACTACACATAAATGGAATTTCTTTAGGTTTTGTGACATATTTTTCAACAACATTCTACTATAGCAGTCATTTAATAGTTCATACTCTGCTCCTCTGACAATAAAATGTGTTTAATTCAACATCTCTCTATCTATACTGTATACAAAAAGGCGGCAGCTCTTGTCTCAGCAGCACCACATGAGAGAACATCATTCATTTGTGAATTATTTGCATGAGCTTCAAGAGAGGCAACTTATTTTCATTTCCTGTGTGTTTAGTAGTTTAATTTGTAAATTTCTTGCATGTTTGTGTGCTTAGCAGGTGCAGTCCAGCATTTTAATTACTATGAGTGTACAGTCCTGCCATCTTCAGTATGGGTAGGGACTGGGATTTTTGTGTTCAGATGCAGGCTGAGTTGGTGAGCCTTCACTCACAGCTCCAGGTGGTGCCAGATTCAGTCACACAACTTGAGTCTGTTGCCAACAGGCACCACTGTGGGGAGCTGGAGGTGGAGATCCAGGGAATGTCCAGCATGTTCCATGTATCTCCCCAACTAACTACTACTGTCGTAACCCCAGTTACTGCCTGCGACTGAAGTTTCCTCACCTATGGTCGAGTGCGAACCCGTTCCGAGGTGTGACACGCTTAGAAAGACTTTCTGGCAGGCCGGTTGAATGGCCTCCACAGTGTGTCTGATAGACAGATCTCAGGGGCTAGCTGTGGCTGATAAAGATCCTGAGCCAGATGCAGTCTTATGTCCTGTTTCATAAGAAGTCTCTTGACCTGCAAGATTTGTGCATTCACAGAGGGTGGTATTACTGGTAACTGGGAGCTCCAATGTTAGGCACATAATTTGATGTCTTAGGGATATGGCTGCCAAGGAGGGAAAGAAACCTGCTGTGCACTCTGTGTGCATACCGGGGAAAGTTATCCTAGATGTGGAATGGGTCCTTCCATGTGTCATGAAGAGCACAAGGTGCAGCCAACTGCAGGTATTGGCTCACTTTGGTACTAATGGTGTATATTGCTTTGGGTCAGAAGAGATTCTCTCTGGTCCTGTGTGTGTAACTGAAGATATAAAGACTACCAGTCTCACTTGCAAAAGGCAGAGCTCCCCACCTGTAGCATCGTTGACAGGACCAATAGCAGACTTTTGATATAGAGCCATGTGGAGGAGCTGAATCAAAGGCTCACACAGTCCTGTGGCCACGAAGGCTGCAGATTCCTTGACTTGCGCCTCTGGTTGTTGGGGCATTGGGTTTTGCTGAATAGGTCAAGAGTCCATTACACACAGAGGGCAGCTACATGGGTAGCAGGGATAGGTTTTGGAGTGTACTGGGTGAATTTTTACATGTGAGCATGTCAGGAAGAACAAAAAGGGCTTCAATCTAGGCCACTCACAGGACGAGAGCAGACCTAATAACCATAGGTATTATGGTAGTAGACTGTTGTAGTTGTGTTGGGAAAGAATCAGAGCTTCAAGCCCTAATAGAAATCACTGAAGCTCAAATCTTTATAGATACTGAAAGCTGGTGAAAGCCAGAGATAAGTTCAGACAAAATTTTAAAAAAGGACCTAATGGTGTTTAATAATGATAAATTAAAAACAAATGGTGGTGGTGTGTTTTAGGCTGTTTGAAATAGTTTATCTCTTTACCTACTCTACTAAACATTTAAATCTTTCAACCTGTCATACCTGCTATTAGTATTTTACTAATCATTATTGCTGCAGCTTCTTCATGGTAACTGACACAAGTTTCAACATGTATATCCTCAAATGGATTAAGCCCATTTGTTGCCTTTACATCTAATACGTCTCCACCATGAGTGGATTTTTGAACTATGTGTTCTCTGTAGTTTCCAGACAAAGTATTAATTATTTTTTCACATGATATCTTGTCGCACCTACTACTTACAAAATTGTAACTCTCGCAATCAGTTGTTGGGTAATTAAAGTCTCTGGAGTGCACTTTCAGAGCTTTTGAAGACAGATCTCTCGGCAACACGGCAGATTGACAACAATTTCACAAAGCTTGTTTCTTTATTAAATTCAATGCCGACATTCAACTACAGTTTAAAAAACAACAGTGATATTCACAAACAAAATAAAAAAATGATACTCATCATCCATTCATTAGCCTAAGCATGGTACAGAAAGAAGTGGAGTATGTAGCAATTACACAACAATACAAACCCAAAATATTGGATGTCATGGTGATGAAACTTAAGCAAAATGAAGACAAACAACAAACAAAAAGGTGTATTAGTTTGCTACAGCACAAGTAACTTCAAAATAGACTGTGATCACAAAACAGAACATGCAGGAATGTTTCTTGCTTTTAATGGTCTCTATGAGCTCCATGAGAAATAAGTGTCATTCTTCTTAGAAAGTTGATCACGCTGCAAACAGATTCTTTACCATATCCTATTGGATTCAGATAAGAAGACAGAGCTGGTCACTTCATCATTCTTCATCACATAAGTCTTGAGTTTAACAACTCACCAGTGAGAAGCTCATTAGAGAAAGATCCATCATAGTATGTAACATAAATTCTACACAGCAAAGTTCACTATTTTGGCTGTCTTCTCTTGCTCTTACAATATTAACTGCTGTATTACTCACATAAATGCAACTGTCTGCGGTATACAGAAGATACAAGCATACTGCTGTGTTAATTTAGTGCATCATTACTGTTGCAAAAACATATGTAACTTTCACATCAATGTCTTTGCTTCCTCAACTAACTGTAATTTTTACATTTTTTTGTTTCAGTTCATGGAAAGCAGTGTCTCTGCCTGAAAATTATTTCCGATTCTTAGGTCCTACTACCGTTTAGACCTTTTTGGTGAAAAGCTTACTTGTTTGACAGTCTTTCTGCTGTGACTATATGGGACTTAGCATCTCTGGTGTATGGTGAATAGTAATCTATTTTTTTTTTTTCATAATACTGTTATTATTCCATCCTGGATTTTCGACTGTTAGAATTAAATTCAATGTATCATAATCACAGGATAAATTAAAACAAGTATAGCTTTGCAAAATGTCCAGTGTTATACATAGAAGGACTTCGCAGACGTACGAGTTGTAGAAACCTTTTAAGTAATTAATGTCTCTGAATTCTCATTTACATATCCACTGACTAAGAAAATACTAATTATCTAACACAAAATAATACAAAGTGGCATTGTATGTTGCGAGGTATGAGACACGGTTTAGTTGCGTCAAAAAGTATTAGCCTATTTAGTTGGTCCCGTTTATCTTTCCTTTGTGAGCTGGAAATATATGTTGAGTATGGAGCAATATGATTACTCTATCAACATGTGGTGTTTGTTTTGTTTATGATAGCAAGAGAAGCAGACACAAGAAACCAGGTACCAGCACTCTCAAATAGCACTAGAATGCTCAAATTAATGCTGATTTGATGAACATATTGCCATTAACTATACCTTTAGACAAACATGGTAAGACACAGCACATATATTTAGAACATAACCAAGGATACTGGCATGTATATTGATCATCTGAACAATATTTCACCCTACCCACTGACTCTATGTCAGTTGATTTGAAATGTGACCTTTCAGAGAGGAAATCATAAATCCATGTACACAGCTGAGTTGATACTCCACAGGCATGCAGTTTAATTAGAAGTTGCTTGTGGGGAATGGTATCAAAAGCCTTAAGGAAATCTAGAAATTTGGAATCAATTTCAGATACGCTGTTGATAGCAGTCATTACTTCATGAAAATAAAGAGCTAGTTGTGTTGCACAAGCAAGATGTTTCCTGGATCCATGCTCATCGTTCTCTCTGAGGCAATTCATAATGTTTGAACATAGCATCTGTTCCAAAATTCTACTGCAAACTGACATAAGTGATTTTAGTCTGCAGTTCATCAGATTACGCCTCTTCCCTTTCTTGGGTGTTGTCGTGACCTGTGCAACTTTCCAGTCTTTAGACATTGATCTTTTTTGTTTTCTCAAATGAGCAGCTATATATGGTTGCTAGTAGGGAGATATTGTATCAACATCCTCTGAGAGGAATGTAACTGGTATACAGTGTGGAGTGGAAGTGATCTGAGTTGCTTCGCTACACCAGGGATACCTACCTCTAAGTCACTCATGTTAACAGCAGTTCTTGTTTTGAATTTTGGAATACTTACTTCACCTTCTTTGGGCAAGGAATTTCGAAAAACCTTATTTAGTAACTCTACCTTAGTGGCATTGTCACTGGAGACATTAACATCACTGCTGTGCAGTGAAGGTATTGATTGTGCCTTGCAGTTTGTGTACTTTACATATGACCAGAATTGCTATGGATTTTCTTTCAGGTTTTGGGACAGAATTGTTTTGAGACAACTATTAAAAGCATCTTGCATTGAAATCTATACTAAATTTTGAGCTTCCGTAACAATTCATCAATCTTGGGAGTTTTGTGTTATATTAAATTTGGCATGCTTTTTTTGTTGCATCTGCAACAGTGTCCTGACCTATTTTGTGTAATATGGGGGGATTAGTCCTGTCTCTTAGTAATTTATATATAGTATAAATTATCTGTCATGGTACTCCTCAATTGCTCCGGATTATTTGCTGCTTGCTAAGAGGTCAAGTAAGTTTTGCAACCATTTACAATTTGAGTGGGTTCCTAAACTAATTAAATAATTTTTGGAGGAAGCATTTAATACAATGTCGAATGTTGTTTTATGCCTACTATCAGCTCTGAACATGTAGCTTCCCCAGCATTTTGAGGGTAGATTGATATTGTGGTGTGCGTATTGTAAGACCTTCGGTACACACACCATCAGATTATTTGACTCGTCGCTCTAATGAAGTAGGTGAGTGTCAGCAATATGTCTCGTGGTCTTATCGTGGCATCTTTATCTTCTGCTGTTAGGTCAGACGATAGAAATGCCACTTACATGCTGACAGTAGCAGATTGATGGTGACGAACTTTAAACAGAACTTGGTTAATTTTCATACCCATTTATTAAAATAATAACAAGCATAAACATTACGTAACTTGATTCAGGATGCTATTTACAATTGATAATCTGAAGTTCCTTTGGTCTTCGTACGTTAATCTTATTCTCACATAACTCTGATATATGACAAAGTGTCTATACATTTATCTTCATTGCTATGTACAGGAATATGATAATCTTCTTAGGTGCAGACTGAAACTTGACTATAGACTGGTACAAACTAATGCAGACTGGTACAGACTGGTGCAGACAAATGCACACTCACTAATCGGAGGTCTGTACACTAGTTATAATACCTCGCGCATTCAGGTATCACTGCGCGAGTGTGATCCACGAGGAGAAAAAGTTCTATGTTAGCAGCAATCTCATTGGCTGCGTTACATATTAATATGTGGATCGGCGGAAGCAGAATTTGGTCCATCTCTAAGGCAGCACCATCTCGTAGTGCAGAGACAGACGAGCGCTGCGCCTGCACTCTTGAGCTTAGCGGGGCGCGCTCTAGTGGGAAAGTTTTGTACGCGCTGACTATGCAGAACACAACAGATATCACCATTAACTATAGTTCTATGAGTGGGGTACATTTCTGAGATGATACTCAAGTTTTCTTTGAACATTTCAACAACTATATCATCCGGGTTAGGAACCAACTGTTGCCTGTTGCTCCAACTAGAAGTACTTGATCCTCTTCATTCTAAATCCAACTATCCAACTCAGTGGCTGAAAGTAATTTATTACTTGGTCAAGACTAGCACTCAATTTCACAATAACTGTGATGTAGACGCCTGGTCCCAATGTTTCTTGCTGTAATTAAAGCTACTGTTGTTTTATAGTAATTCAATTATGCAACGAAGCATACACGTATGTCATGAATGAAACAATTTGTCACATAGAAACTCTGTACTGAACTGGGACTCAAACCTGGAGCTCTCTCTCTCTCTCTCTCTCTCTCTCTCTCTCTCTCTCTCTCTCTCTCTCTTGTGGGAACTGACTGAAATATCCAGGTACAACACACAAACTTCACTCAAAATTTCTTATCTGCCAGAACCTCCATCACATTTTCTAAAACTTCACAGAAGCTCTCCTGCATACCTTGCTGGACTATAGTTGTAGTCAGAAAAAATGATAGTCGAGTTTAAGCTTGTTCTATTTACCTACATCACACATTCTCTAATAGCCAATGAGTGTTCAGTAGTGTTCTGAGACCTCTACTGTAAATGTCGTAGCTAATGTGAGCATTAAACGTGATCGTAGAGGGTTGAACGTGAATTTTTACTCCATTTGTTGCAAGTTGTCATCGCTGATGGCAGTGGTAAGTGACACAATCTACATAAGCAAGTGATAGACATAATTTGCAGTATACACACTTTCTTCAAAAGTGCAAAACACGTGTATGTGTGTACCACAACTCGTGCTTGGAACCAGCAACACCGTAATACTCGTCTGTGCCTTTATCTGATCAAAGCATAATCATTCATGAATCCAACTATAGCACAACTGAAAGAAAATATACTGCAGAGAAAAGGCATAGCCACAGCACACAGTTCATCATGAAGTGAAAGATTCATGACGGAATACCATCAATATTATAATGTCATAGCACACGACAAGGCACTGTGTCTGATCAATACAGATTTCCTCTTTTATCATTCAAACTTCCTATCATTTCAACACTGAAAACTAAACAGCTGCTGGAAGCCAGCAGGGTATAACATTGGTTACCCCAAAAGTGGTTTTACCAATAACAGGAGAAAGCTGTGCTTGGAGTGTGTATAGGATGTGTTTTACTACACAAGTAGTCACAGGATATGATGCATAAGGCATGAAAATGGGTTGAGGAGGGGATAAGATTTGCCAACAATGTTGCAAAGTTTCAAAAGATAACAAAAAGCTGATCTGAGTGGCTTGGAGAAATAGTAGCTCTGGTGCACCTAATTTCAGGAAATCATAGTCTCAGTGGAGACTTTGAATGACAAATTCAAGGTGCACTATTTGCTTGTAATAAGTGGCCTGGCAGACATCCACTGTTTTTATAATGAAAATATGTAGTATCATATTAGAAGGGAGAAAGTGTCCTCACATACCCCACTCACGAAGTTGTTGGAAAATGTTCTGCTCTAAGTACCACCACAGTAATAATTGTTTGGGTTTGAAGCTTTAGCATTAATGGAAATTCAGGTATTTCTATAATGCATCCAATTGTTCTTATTAAATGCCCAAACATGTTTCATATCCTTGTTCCATCATCAATGGGTATCTTTAGACAGTTCTGTTTTAGGTAATAATTATTCTAATGAAATAAGGCCTGAAAACAGTGTCTGAAGAGGTTATTACCTTATTTTCTTGAATGCTGGTTTATTTGGGAACATCTTTACTATTTGCCAGTAACTTGCCATCTGCAGCTAAATGATTTTACTGTGAGTTTGGTTGCTCATGTAACAGATCACTTTATCAATAAGTGCAATTTTATTGTAGACAAATATTTCACTGACTCGAACTCGGGACCTTTGCCTTTCGCGGGCAAGTGCTCTACCAACTGAGCTACCGAAGCACGACTCACGTCCGGTACTCACAGCTTTACTTCTGCCAGTATCCGTCTCCTACCTTCCAAACGGATACTGGCAGAAGTAAAGCTGTGAGTACCGGACGTGAGTCATGCTTCGGTAGCTCAGTTGGTAGAGCACTTGCCCGCAAAAGGCAAAGGTCCCGAGTTCGAGTCTCGGTCGGGCACACAGTTTTAATCTGCCAGGAAGTTTCATATCAGCGCACACTCCGCTGCAGAGTGAAAATCTCATTCTGGAAACATCCCCCAGGCTGTGGCTAAGCCATGTCTCCGCAATATCCTTTCTTTCAGGAGTGCTAGTTCTGCAAGTTTCGCAGAAGAGCTTCTGTAAAGTTTGGAAGGTAGGAGACGGATACTGGCAGAAGTAAAGCTGTGAGTACCGGACGTGAGTCGTGCTTCGGTAGCTCAGTTGGTAGAGCACTTGCCCGCGAAAGGCAAAGGTCCCGAGTTCGAGTCTCGGTCGGGCACACAGTTTTAATCTGCCAGGAAGTTTCATATCAGCGCACACTCCGCTGCAGAGTGAAAATCTCATTCTGGTAAATATTTCACTGTAAGTAGCAGCATAACTTACATCAAAATATAATTATGAAATATTTTTGTACAACCAGCTTAAGTTTACAGATGAATTAATGTGTTACATCACCAGCCAAATCACAATAACATCATTCAGTTGCAGATGGCAAGCTATCCATATCCAATAAAGTAAAGAGGGTCCCTCAAACACAACATCCTAGAACAGAAGGTAATAATTTTGTCAGGCAAACCGTTTTTAGGTCTACTTTCTTACAAATAATTATTACGTAAAACAAGTGTGCATTTTCCAAACTGTATAAATACTGTCCGAGAATGGCACAAAGGTGTTGAAGTGTGTTTGGACATTTAAAAAAAACAGTTGTTTGCACAATAGGTGGTCCTAAATTCCATAATAGTATCAAAAGTCTTTCTTAAGATTGAGGATGACTCCTACAATGTGTTATTTGTGGAGGATGACTCCTGATATTGGCAGGGTGGTGTTATCAAATGTCGAGTAGTGTCCCCTAAACCCACATTGGGAGCAGCTAAATAGCTCCCTGGACTCTAGAAGCCACAGTAGAACACAACTGGCAAGTCAGTTCGGGCTTTATCATGTGAGATGTCAAGGAAATGTTACAACAGCTGCCAAGGAGGGTACTGTCCTCCTCCAGTTGTAGGAGGTGTAATAGAACTACCTCTCTCCACATGTCGAATAGTGGCCATCAGTCCAAACTGCATTAAATAAAACAAAGGAAGCTATTTTTTGTTGTAGTCTGAGATTCTGCAGCATAATCTAGTGAATCTTGTTTAGTCCAAATGAAATAGTGTGCTGACAGAGCTGGTTCCATGTCACACATTGTGACAAATCAGTTGTACAACTCTGTACATTCAAGGTAAAATTCAGGCTGTTTCTTATCACAGTTTCACGACACTAGCAAAACATGTAGGACTCTAGTTGAGCTGTTAAATTTGTAGAAATGTTTCACTATATCTTGGGCTACAACCTCTGTTGCAGAGGCAAGGGAGCTATTTGTCACTACATTAATGAGTGGATATAATTGTTCTTTTCCAGAAAGCTTTGTATACTCCCATACTTTGGTTGATGATACACAACAGTTTATTCAGAAAAACAGCTTATGCAGTGCCCATTCTTTCTCTTCCCAATGTTGATAGGTATAGTGATTTGTTACCTTTCCGACAAAACTCACAATAACCTATGTACTCCGACACCTATTAGTCGGCATTACCGGTAATATGGAGCGACCCTTTGAGTTTACGATCCCTTGAACTCTGCTGGAGATACCTTCAATAAGGTGTCTAAATGTCTACGGAAGAATGGAAGCCCATTCTTCCTCAAAAGTCAAAACCAGAGAAGATAGTGTTGATTAATGCTGTGTTCTGGAGCGAATTCGACATTCTAACTAGCCCCAGAGGTGTTTCCTAGGGTGCAGGTCAGAACTCTGGGCAAGCCAGTCCACTTCAGCAATGTTATTGTGCACAAGCCATTGCCTTAAAGACACTGCTTTACGACAGGGGCACTGTCAAGCTAGTACAAACAATCATTGTCTCCGAATTGTTCCTGTACTGTATACAGCACACAACTCACTTAGCATTTTTTGAAGTGCAGTAAGGGAACCACAATCTAACCATGACAAACACCTCCATACCGTAACAACAGCCCCTCCGTACTTCACTGTAGGCACTACACATGATAGCAGGTAACATTCTCCAGGCATTTGCCAAGGCCAAACCCTTCCATCAGATTGATGCAGGGTATAACATCATTCATTACTCCAAATCACTCATTTCCAGCAGCCCACAGTCCAGTTGCATCATCCTTTACATCATCTCAAGCACTGGTTACGACTGACTACAGGTATGTGTGGCTTATGAGGAGCTGCTTGACCACTGTGCCCCATTTTTAATTCCATATGCACAGTTATTGTGTTAGTCAGACTGCTGACAGCAGTTTGGAACTCACGAGTAATTCCCTCCACTGATTGCATGTGAGAATTTAGATTCACCCTCTGCAATGCTCAGTGGTCACTGTCCTTTTGTACATGAGGTCCACCTGGTCTCAGTTTAGATGTCTTCGTTACTTTGTGTTTGCAGTTCATAATTACATCACCAACAGTCGACAAGTGGAGCTTGAAAAGAGTTGAAATGACCCTGATGAATCTGATAGCCAAGTGACACCCAATGACAAGACCACATTTGAAGTCACAGAGTGCTCCTGACTAGCCTCTACTGTTGTCGCTGCTTCTCTACTAATAACACAATACTCCCACATCATTTTATGATGGTGGACCCACCTATCATGACATATAGTGGTTAATTTCACATTACATATGGTTTCTGGATACTTCTGATCAGATTGTGTGTGTGTGTGTGTGTGTGTGTGTGTGTGTGTGTGTGTGTGTGTGTGTAGCTCTTTCTGACTCAACCACTGCTACATTTTCTGTACACAAATGATTCTGAACCTCCACAGTGTAATCTGCTGATCCCTCAATGCAGTCGGATAATCATGGCCCCATCTAGGAACAGTCTGTCTCCTAAAACAATCAGCAAATTTTTGATGTGGATGGATCAATAGCTTTTTGGACGACCTCTGCAACCATGTGGTCCACCCTCTCCTGGCAGCTATTGTAAAATTTTATCGCGATCAGTAGGCAGTATAAAAGCCAGGTCACCATGCTAAGTATTCATTTTACACGTCTTCTTTCAGATAATGTTGTCCCAGTCAACTTGATTAAAATACGATGTGTTCAGTGAACACATTGACAGTTTCACATAATCAAAACTCTGTAAAAAGCGGATAGATCTATGGCAGAGAACAACCACACAGAAGTTGTAAATGGCTTCATTTTACATGTGTACAGAAGACACAGTTCTTCTGGTAGAAAGCAAACCCTCAATATCTCTTCCCCAAAAACAAATGCCCGAGGAAATCAATAACACACAAAGTATGTTAACATCTCCAATTAATAATAATAATAATAAAAGGTGGGAGGACCTGTTGAATGACGTCTGTGAGATTTGACTACTGATATGTTTGTGATCATGTAAATCGAAATTGCACACTGTTGTTGCTCAAGCAATGTGCACCAATATATTTATTGCTTGTAGTTGAGTGACTCCACACTTCATCCTTTCACCACTGAGGGTCATCCTTCCTATGGAGTTTGTAATATCTACAGACAGGCTGCATTTCAGATGTTTCTCTTTCCCCTTTTCTCTTTGGTGTGGAGGTGACACTATATGAGAGGGGATCGAGCAGAAAGGGTATATGGTTCTGTTACTAATATGTCCATAAACTATTCCAGTAGTTGGTACATGTCGGATTTGCAGATGCATCATAAAATCAGCTGACATAATATTTTGGCATTCCAACTGGTTGCCAATTGCAAACACCACTAAGACATCAGAATCATAACCCCCAAACAGGGCACAAAATACCCATAGTATGTGGGCCAAAAGCTTTACTAAAGTGTACAAGCACAGGCACACTATGAATTATTACGCTGGGAAAGCCTATACTTCTCCACAAGTTATTGGTGTATTCTGTTCTTATGGTTTGGTATCCATTTCCTTGTTTTTTATGTACAGGACACTTAGCCAGTCTGGGTTACTGGAAGTAATGCATTAATATTTTATTGATCATCTAAATTTACTTTCACATTTGGAGCTTTGACAAAGCTACCAATATTTGTTCCAACAGTGGCATATTGCCAAGCCACCCTGTCTTTCAGGACACAAGCAGCAAGGGTTGCTGACAGGACACACTTCCCAGTATTCTGCTGAATAAACTAGTGCCACATGCCATCCAGATGACCAACAGGGACTTGTGACAAAGGAGTCACACTGTGGTTGCTGACCTCATCCTCGGGAGCAGCAGACCACAAAGACGCTCTCTTGTGATCCAGCTGTCAGACCGAGCAAATGGTTTCCCACTGAACACCTCTGTCTCTGCACTCCATGACTGGCCACCAGTGAAACTTGACATTAACAATCTTCTCTGTCCTTCCTATTCCTGTATTTTACCTTCACCAAATAGGCAGACACCTCACTGTTCTGCCTGGACAAGCCCTTATGTGACCTATAATTTCAAAATATAATAAAAATTCAGTTTCTCTCTCTCTTTCATTTCGAACCTCCCATCCAATAGCCTCCCTCTCCCATCTCTGGCCAGACTACCACTTCTTGTGCCTGCATATTTCATTTTTGGGTGCAGCATACCCCTTATTTTGCAAGAGAGACCCAACATTTAGCTGCGAAAATATTATCTAAATTCATACCTTTTTTGGCCATTACTGATTAATGGACTTCTTTGGTTGCCAGAATCGGGTGTGAAGCAACTATCAAGTTCTTATTTGTGGATTTGCATCTGTAGGTGATATTCCAGCATTCTTTGTTCCTGCCTATTTGAAGCATTGGTTTTTTTATTTGGTTTCTGGAGTACAGATACAAAAAAAAAAAAAAAAAAAAAAAAAAGCGCTATAGCTGGTTGCCTTAAAAACCTTCCGGATTCAGCATACAATATGTGACTTATTAGTAACATTTGTGTTTCCTTCTTCATTAAACTTTGGGAATTCCTGCAAGGCTGTGGAGGGGGGGAGAGAGGGGGGGGGGGGAGGGAGAGAGAGAGAGAGAGAGAGAGAGAGAGAGAGAGAGAGAGAGAGAGAGAGAGAGAGAGAGAGAGAGAGAGAGAGAGAGAGAGACAGAGACAGAGAGCATGAATTCTGCAAGGCACAATTTTGACACTATAGCTTCGCAACAAGCAGGGTCAATGCTTCTTGCAAATGAAGCCAGTGTTATAACTAAGGATTTTAGATTGACAGCACCATGAATAACGTTTCTGAAAGAATTATTGGGCAGGTCTTGACTATATTCAGTGCAACAAAATAAATGGCATAATAAGCACATGCAACTGTAGCACATGAACAGGAATTAGTAGAGAGAGTACAATTTTCTTAGAAAATGTAAGAAAGATGTTATGAACTTCTCAAGCAGCTAAGTTTAACAACTTTAATAAGATCTTTTCATTAATTTTAAGCCACTGTACCATTTGATAATGTGTAAAATACCAGCATGCAAACACACACACAAATCAATTGTGTACATGGTAAGTCATTAAGTTTTAATTATACTTTGAAAGACTAATATTACATAATTATTTGTTGTTTGCAGGTAAATGTCTGTAGTTCTGAGACACATGAAAAGCTCTGTGTCACAGTACCATAGCACCCCAGTACAGGAGCAAAAAAAAAATTATGGACATCCAACAGTCATAGAATCTTAGAACATGTTCTGAGCCCAAAACATAATGAGGTATCTCAAGCAGGACAATGTCCTTCATGCTATCCAGTATGGACTTTGAAAATATCATTTATTCAAAACACAACTTATGTTTTTCTCAGATGACATCCTGAGTGCCATGGGCCAAAGCAATCAGATAGACGCAGTAGTTTTGACTACTGATAAGCATTTACTCAGTATCTCGTCAATGCTTTAACAAAACTATGATCGTATGGAAGTATACTGTAAATATGATCTTATGGACTACCAAACAAAATATGGTAGGGAGATGAAGCATATTACATCAGTTGGAACGAAGTAACTTCAAGAGTGTTTCAGAAAAGTGTACGGGTACTCTTTCTGTTCACAGTGTAGCTTATGTTATAGGTCCAGCAGCCAATATTAATAGTAGTCTAAGTCTTCTCGCAGACAATGCAGCTATCTGTAATTAAGTACTTCCTGAAAATATCTACAGAAATACTCTGATCTCGGTAAGTTTTCAAAGTCGTGCTGACACTGGAAGTTTGCTTTTGTTGTTGAGATATGTAAAATTGTGCACTTCACAAAAAAAGACAGTATTGTATGACTATGATGACCATGATTCACAAGTGAAATAAGTCACATCACACAATTTGTGGGGATGTGAAATATAATGATCAAATACAGTCAGTCATAGGTGAAGTAGGTGACAGACTTCGGCTCATCGGCAGGATTCTGGTAAAATACAATCAGTCCATGAATGACACTGCTTGCAAAGCACTTGTGCACTAGTGCAGCCCATTCTACAATATTTATGAAGTATGAAATTACAATGAAAGCCAGACCATTAGCTGCTTACAGGCATTGATAAATATGAATGGGGAAGTTGAAAATGTCTGCCCCGACTGGGACTCAAACTGGGGATCTCCTGCTTACATGGCAGAGGCTCTATCTGATTGAGCCACTGAGGATGCCGAGGATAGTGCGACTGCATGAACTTATCTGTGGTACGCTCCCCATGAGACCCACATTTCCAATTTACTGTCCACAGACTACATTTGTAGTGCCCCTGCCCACTATACGCATTACTTGCGGAAGTCAGTCTACTGATTCCCGTAAGAGTTTGAGCAAATGTGAGCGCACCCGCACTGAAGAAGATCTTTGGCTGGCAAGCTTTATTTATATATGAACATGGTATTTGTTCTTTCAGACATATCCAAACAGATACCATCTTCATATATAAATAAGGCTTACTGGCCAATGATCTTCTTCAGTGCGGGTGTGCTCACATTTGCTCAAACTCCTACGGGAATCAGTAGACTGACTTCCGCAAGTAATGCGTATAGTGGGCAGGGGCACTACAAACATAGTGTGTGGACAGTAAATTGGAAATGTGGGTCCCACGGGGAGTGTACCACAGATAAGTCCACATGTGGTCGCACTATCCTCTGTGTCCTCAGTGGCTCAATCAGATAGAGGCTCTGCCATGTAAGCAGGAGATCCCGGGTTCGAGTCCTGGTCAGGACACAGATTTTCAAGTGTCCCTGTTGATATTTATCAATATCTGTAAGCAGCTAATGGTTTGGATTTCATTGTAATCTCATTCTTCTAGAGCTGCATTTTTTCGGACATGTATGAAAGAAAAGATAACATCTTCATATATAAATAAGGTTTACTGGCCAATGATCTTCTTCAGTGCAGATGCACTCACATTTGCTCAAGCTCTTATGGGAATCGGTAGATTGACTTCTGCGAGTAATGAGTATAGTGGGTAGGGGCACTACAAATGTAGTGTGTGGACTGCAAGTTGGAAGTGTGGCTCTCACAAGGAGCGTACCAGAGATAAGTCCCTGGAGTCCCACTATCTTCTGTGTCCTCGGTGGCTCAGTCAGATAGAGCATCTGCCATGTAAGCAGGAGATCCTGGGTTCGAATCCCGGTCGGGGGCACACATTTTCAACTGTCCCCTTTGATATTTATCAACGCCTGTAAGCAGATCATGGTCTGGATTTCGCTGCAATTTCATTCTTCAAGAGCTGCATTCTTTTGGACATGTCCGAAAGAACATATACCATCTCCATGTATTTATGAAGTATGCCTCAGATTATGTGTAGCAGGAGATATTGAATGTACACACAGAAGAATGGCATGAATGGTAAGAGGGATATCTGGATGATTCTACTCAACCGTCAATGTATCCTGTCAAGTGTAACATCATGTTAAGTACTTGGCAATCACAATGTTTTTGTTTGTATGTTCTAGATTTAATGTTGTTTGTGTTCAGTTATTGTGGATTGCAGCTTGCACTGGTTGTTCACTAGACCTATATAGGTCTAGAGCAAAGGACGAGTTTACTGAAGATCTCAGTACTGTTGATCAGTTCTGCTTTTTTAACTCAACTTCTACATTTATACCTTTCAAACCACTGTGAAGTGCACAAGCAGTATGTCTCATTTTACTAGCCTCATATAACTTGCTATGTTATCCCTACCAGAAAATCCCCAATTAAGTCACAAATTTCACTTGATACCCCATATGATTGTACTTTCAATAATAAGCATAGATGTGGTACTAAGTCACTTACATTTTGGAAGCCAAGAAATACTGCATATACCTGGATGTCTTGCTTCATATCTTTCAGTATGTCGTGACACATAGCTTTCACTTGATCATAGTTTTTGAAATCCACACAACTTCACATATGAGATTACTCTGTTTGAGGTACCTCATTATGTTTGAGTTCAGAATATCTAGTACAACAAATAGATGTCAAGGGTATTGTGTATTGGGTGTGACCTATGCTTTCTTCCAATTATTACAGATTTTTGTTCAAGGGATCTATGGTTGATTATTGTTAAAGGAGGGGTTGACTTGGCTGCAAATTAACAATAGAATCTGATAGGGACATGACCATCAGACCCTGGACCTATGTTCTGTTTTGACAATTTCAACTGTTTCTCAAGACCATTGGTTTACCTGGATCAGTAATGCAAATATTGTGATGGTTACCTAATGAAGGCCATGGCTGACCACCTGTCCTATCCTCACACACTACCTGTCCTATCCCCATAACGCATGTTACTGTGCTGTGTGTTGTATATTTTGGCCTATTGATTTGCACTCTATTACCTTACCAATCCCATATCATTGTAAGAGGATCCTTGGATGAATAAAAGATAAATAAATAAATAAATGTTTATAGAGTTGAGGTCTAGTTTTTGTCATTAGATCTAATATATTTCCAGCATGAGATTGTTCTAAGTAGTTTTCAGAGAAGGCATTACATAATGTTTCACAAGATGCCTCATCAAGTCCACAACTAACAAAATTGTAATCATCCCCGAGGTTTCCTCGGTAGTTTTTTGAGGCAAGTCTGGTGGTCACCAGAAAGATCCAATTACAATTTTATGCTCACTCCTGATACTGAGCCTTGCCCAAACAATCTAAGCTGCAGCTTCAATTCCTATCTCAGTACACTTGAGTTTCTTGTCTACTATGACAAATACACCACCTTTATTTTCCATTGGCCTACCAAGCAAAGTGATGCAATGGTCGGCACAATGTACTCCACTACGGGGACGACAATTCAAACCCCATCTAGCCATCCTGATTCTGGTTTTCCGTGGTTTCCCCAAATTGCTCCAGGCAACTGCCAAGATGGTTCCTTTGAAAAGGGCATGGCTGGTTTTCTTCCTCATCCTTTCGTAATCTGTGCTTGTGCTCTGTCTCTAATTACAGCAGGATGACAAGGCATTAAACTCTAATCTTCCTTTGCATTAGCCTATCCTTTCTATATAATAGTTAAATCTACCACAAAACTCTCACTGCTGTCAGCTGTGGGTTTTAACCAGCTTTCTGTATCTACTATTATGTAGGCTTTTTACGGCCGCTTGAATCTCTGGCACTCTACAATGAATGCTTTGTCAGTGAACCCCTAGGATTTTACTACTCTCATCTAGGTGGGGGGAAGGGGAGGGGCACATTTCTTTGGATTTACACTAATTCTTCAAGGTCTTCTACAGCTATCAATATCTGGATTGGATGGAGATGCGCCTAATCCGAAAACAAAGATCCTTGTGTGAACCTCACACACAATCAGCTATCTGGTTTCCAGCTGATGGCAGCAGCTGTGTTGTTAGACTTATATGTAGCACAGACTGACGTCTTGAGTTCTATTTGTTCTAGGTTGGAAGGTGACAGAGTTGTGAGTTGACGAAGCCAAGGAATGTGGTACATACAGTTTGGCAAAGAGTTATTTAACTATTCATTGTTCCAGCACACCATATCTGGACGGAACAAGAAGAAACTTTAACATGTGGTACAATGGGAAGCCCCTCTGACATGTACATGGATGTATTTTTAACATTGCATTGACAAAATGAGGTCCATCACAACCAGAGCTTAATCAGGCATGGTCATTCTAAATAACTACCCAGATAGTCACTTTGAGATTTAGCTAAAGGATAAAACAAAAACTTGCATCTGGATGACTGGACAGGAATTTCAATCACCTTCCTTACAAATACAAAAAAAAATAGGGAGATTAGATTCTAGTTTAACCTCCAACTGATGACTGTCCACAAGCTTGAGTAGGAGAGAAGCAAAGGGTGGGGTGGGATGGGGGGGTTATGACTTGGATTGCACATGGATGTGGAGGGAAGTGATTTACAGAAATCAAATAAGACCAAATCCAAATATCTATGTGAGAAAATTTGCCATTGTGAGACATTGCACTAGATACAGTAGAATGGTGCATCAAGCTAAGAGTTGACAGGCTTACTACTAATAAATGAAAATACAAAAGTGGTTTTCTATTTGACCTACCAGGTATATTGCTATTCTACGGTTCTAAATTTGCCAATTTTTTACTTTGGTAATGAATGAAATACTAGCAAATATGTACATATCTGTTCCTAACCGACATCCTACAAAATCAAAAGCCTATCAGAGATCAAAAGTTGTCAGTCAATGGTTGATCTAGGCTTTTCTTACGGCGTCAGAACATAACTTCGAAGTCAGAAACTCTAAACTCAAACAAAAAAATCAGAGACTGCGCCAGAATGAGGGCAGAGATATAACATTCTGGATAGTTTAAAATGAGTGGCATGGGCGGGCACTGAAGAGTAGATAAAAATATTGTTTTATGAAATGAAGTGATATAATATCGTCATATGACATCGTAAGAGATAACTGAAAATGCGTCTATGTAAAGATACATAGTGTAGTTCTCCTGATGTATAGTATTCGCCGTATATGCCATAAGATGGCCAATTCAAATACATAGTGTAGTTTTCCTTGATGTATGGTATATGCCGTAAAATGGTCAATTCAAATGTATCTGCGGTATTGAATATTTTATTCTTAAACGATGTTCTAATTTTTTTACAGTCATTTTGTTAAGTGCCTCTCAACAATAACTTAAAAAATAAATCACCTACGAGCAAGAGATAATCCATAGAATTCGTCGAAGTCTTCGTGTGTTACAATATCTTGGGCAACGCCATCACTAATAAGTCTCTCTTCTTGAACATCTAGAATTATAGGCGAATCCTCATCCCTAAATATGCGATATTTGCCCGCAAAAGCCCCCGAAATCTTAGTCTCTTCATTTTGTTTCTTTGAGTCTCCAACAGAATTATTCCGGTGTTCACAGAAATATCTGCAGATTTTATATGATGAAGGTGCGAAGTTAACTACAGGCTCAGGTGCAAATAAACGTCTACTTCGAAAAACAAGTCGGCGCAGCATCATTTCATAACAACACTAAAAACATAAACAAACAAACAATTCAACGCACCACAGTAAATCAAAGATCCTAGTCGTAGGCAAACACACCGTAAACGTTACAACACTAAATGAGATCGCTACTTATTAGTACGAAGGAATAATTTATTAGAATTTGTCCATCTCTAAACTTCATAAAGTGCTACATTCGCTTGGAACTGTAGCTCTTCTGACGTTATGGTCATGCTAAAGATGTAACTGTTAAACCACATGTGCGTAACGTGCCGAGTAAGTTGGCGATAACAGTTGAACGAGTCAAGATGTATGTTATTCAAACGTTGGTATTTGTGTACTGTTTACGTCTGTGTATGGTTTATGTGGTTGTCAGAGGAATTGTACAGTAGAAATTATTTTCCAGTCACAAATCAGACATTTTGATTTGAAATAAGGTAATGTTTTTTTTACTGCAGATAACGACCACTTGCTGTTCACATCTTAAATTTAAAAAATTACGCGCAAATTTTCGTCATTTTAAATTTTTCTTGTGTTGAATGTTTCGAAATTAGCCGGTCTAGACCCTATCACAGCGACATTGTTTCCTATTTCTCTTTAATTAATTTGCCAATAATTCACAATTCTTTCATGTAGTTAATCGAATTCACCCATGGTTACTCACTGTCCACTCCAAAACCACACTTCAGAGTTCCTGTCAGAATTGGGGTTCTTTTTCTTTTGTCCCCTTTTTAACGGTACAGTGATATGTGCTAATGGTGAAATTCACTGTACGAGATATAAAAAGTCTATTTGAGGATTACTGAGGTCACAAAGGACAATCTTATCACTCTACCAGCCCATCTAGAACATCAGTCCTTTTCTGAAAATGACGTTTTCTTTCGGAAAATGAGGTTTTCTTCCTGCTCATAAGGTCACATTTACTATTGGTTCAAAATGTTTCCGTGTGTGACAGGGTATAAAGCATTATGTTCTGCATGCCAATAAGAAAGGAGTCATTTATTAACTGTGGGTCTCTTGCCCTGTTTTATATTTCACACAGACCCAGATCATGAAATAAATCAGTGGGGTTCAAGATATGTGATTCAGCATTGTTAAAATGTCATTTTAAAGAATAAGGAGAGTTTAGCAAAAATTATATCAATAAACGAGAAAAGAGATCATGTCAGAAGTATAGGCTTTATAACTCAGAATGATTCAGGTAACTTAAGCTACAGACAGATGTGTTTCACACTTTTGAAGGTGCATGCAAATAATGAAAATTAAGTTACTTCAGGGAATCTTATAACTCTCTTGGCAAATGCCTTTCCGAGATTGCTGTCTGAAATACTCCTTTGTGATACAGACAAGGGGGAGATTGAGACAATAATTAAATCACTGAAGTCTAAGGACTCTCACGGATATGATGGAGCACCTAGCAGAATATTAAAGTACTGTGATGCACATGTTAGCTCTGTATTTAGTCGTATTTGTAATTTTTCCTTTAGTAATGGTTAGTTTCCCGAACGCTTAAAGTACTCAGTAGTAAAAGTCACTTTATGAAAAGGGAGAAAGGGATAATGTAGACATTTTTGATGTATTTCTATTCCATCAGTGTTTGCTAAAGTTATTGAAAAGGCTTTGTATGTAAGGATAATTGAAAATGCTGTATTCTCGTTTCTCTTTGAAGTACTGGGTGGGTTAAACAAAAGGTTTCGAACACTAGACATATTTTTTGATTTAACTATGGCATTTGATTGTGCTGATCAAAAAATATTGCTCCAGAAGTTGGACCTTTGTGGAATATGGGGAGTAGCTCACAATTGGTTCACCTCTTATGGTAGCAACGGACAGCAAAAGGACATGAGGAGCCCTGCAGCCAGGCAACTAGCACAGATTTTGGTATTCTCGTAAAGATAAGTCATTTTAAAGGTTATAAAAACATATAGTTTAGTACTGATTACATGGTAAATAGGTGTATTAGTGTGCCTTTTAAGCATAAAGGTTTTATTTTTCTTTATGTAATATAGCAGAAAACGTGAAAAGATCACACAGTCATATTTTCTGTTTACTTTTTGCTGCAACAAATCAATAGAATTCCCCCTCCAGCAATTTAACAGTAGCGTACCTCTTCCTTGTTTAACTCACATTTCCGGAAAGTAGTGTAAAGATTAAGTTGTTGTTTCAGTAACTTTGCACTGTTGTGTGAAAGTTGTGAAACTATATTTTCATGTTTATCTGTAATTTAACTGACTTATTCTTGATAAAGTATTACATTTATCATGAGTGTAAAGTGCTTGACTGTAGAATTGTTAAGTTGGGGCTTAGGTGTGATGGGTGCTGTAGTTTTTTCCATGTGGGTGACTGTAGGGGAAGTAAATGAGACTCATCAGTGGTTTTGTAGAATATGTAGTAGAGATAGGAAAATACTAGAACAGGAGGGGAAAATTGCCGCCCTTCAGGCTGAGTTACATAAGGCCAGGGGAGATCTTGACAGGTTAAGGAGGGAGAAGGGTAACGAGAGGTGGGAAGTGGCAACAGGCAACAGGAGGAACAGGCCTAGAGGTTTGTCTGACAGCTTCGTGGTGAAGGTGAAAAATGGATTTGACTTGTTGCTTCAGTTAGAAGCTGGTGAGCCTCAAGCAGTTGCAGGTGTAGACAGGGCACAACAAACTTTCAACAGCAAATTGAAAAGTAAGAATGTAGGGAAATCAGTAAAGAGAAAGAAAGTGTTGTTGTTAAGTAGTTTTCATGGAAGAGGTGTTACCCAACTTTTGCTGGATGAACTTGGATGAGAATACCAGGCCACCAATTTTTTTAAACCTATTGCAGGTCTGGAGCAGGTGACAGAGGATTTAGGATCACTTTGCAGATTTCACTAAGGAAGACACCTTGGTGGGGCAGGTAGACCTAATAGTATTGACAGAGATCCTGGGTACAGTATAGAGTGTGACCTGGCAAAGATTGCACCAGCATACTAGTGTTGAGTTTGTATCTGTGCTTGAGTGCCATGACCGACCTCGTTTGAACTCTTCTGTCAAGAGAGTTAATTTGGAGTTGGAATTGCTGCTTATGTCAGATGCAGGGTCACATATTGGTGTGGTTCCTGTTGATTCTCTCAGTAGGTGGTATCATACTAGGCATGGCCTTCACCTTATCAGTAAATGAAAGGGTAAACTGGCTGGGAAAATAGCAGGAAAATTAAAGGGGGGAGGCACTGCCATGAGCGATAAAATACCAGTGGTTATAGGGTTCAGAAAAGACTGTTTTTAAGGGTAGAGAGCACAAAAAGAAACCAAATTTTAAGAGAGGTTAGGACTGAGACAAACCTTCAGTTTGAGAAAGAAACCAAAAAACATAAATCTATCTTATTACATCAGCATAAACAGCTATTGGTTAAGAATTTTCAATAGTCAGCAGATATTTTAACTTTACCCAATTTTAACTCAGTCAATGTGAAATCTCAGTTATCCTTATTGCATCAAAATATTTGAGGATTGAGAAATAAAATTAATGAATTAATTATCTGCATAGATGAATTAGAGTCCTCAAACCTAGCTGACATAATCTGCCTCCCTGAACATCAGGTGACCACTAGTATAGAACTTTTAAGTGTTACAGGGTTTAGTTTAGCATCTCACTTTTGTAGAGCAGAAATGGAGAAAGGTGGAGTTGCCATATTCATCAGGACCTGTCATAAATTTAAGAACATAGACATTCTTAAATTTTGCCTAGAACAGCACATGGAAGCATGTGCAATAGAAGCAGAATTTTTATAAAAAATCCATCATAATATTAAGTGTATATCGAGCACCTGCAGGTAACTTTAATCTGTTATAAACCACCTTGAAGCTGTAGAGGCCCATTTAACAACCAAAAACAAAGAAATAGTGGTTGCTGGTGATTTCAATGTAGGTTTCCTTAAAGACTCTCCCAATAAGAAACTTATTTGAGTTAGTAACACTATCATTCAACTTAATTCCCACTGTAAAGTTCCCCACTAGGGTAGCCAATTGTTCACAAACAGCCATTGCTAATATCTTTATAGAAAAGTCCAATGAACAAAATTATATGACAAAACCAATAGTCAGTGGCCTCTCAGACCATGATATGCAGTTCCTTCTGTTAAATGTCAATACTAAACATGATATAAAATCTGTTAAATCTGAGCTCAAAAGGGTAATCAATAAACCAAAAATTGATTATTTTAGGACACTCGTCAGAAACATTCACTGGTCTGACGTTCACAGTGCTCATGGCATGAATGAAAAATATAACACTTTTCTAATGAAGTGCTTACCTTATTTGAACACTGTTTTCCCCCAAAACTAACCAAGGTTAGTGCAAAGTCTACAAAGAAGCCATGGATTACTCAAGGAGTAGGGGTATCTGGTAAAACAAAAAGAAAACTGTATCTGTCAATCGTAAACAGTTCTGATGTTGATGCTATAGTACATTACAAGAAATACTGCTAAATATTAAATAGTGTAATACGGGCATCAAAGCAAATATATCGCAAAGAAAAGATAGTCATATCAGATAACAAAATAAAGACGATATGATAAATAGTGAAGGAGGAGACAGGTAGAACCAGAAATTAAGAGGGACAAATAGCATTAAGAGTAAGTGATACATTGGTGATGGATGTGTATAGTGTTGCAGAACATTTTAACAAACATTTTATAACTGTTTCTGAAAAGATGAGGTTGTCAGGTTCTGTAGATGCTGCTATGGAATACCTCAGACCAGACATTTCAAGTAACTTCCATCATATGAATTTGACCCTCACTACCCCAGCAGAAATGTCCATCATAAAATCTTTAAAATCAAAAACATCTAGTGGGTATGATGAAATATCAACAATGTTAATTAAAAATGTGATTCTGAATTAAGTAACATATTAAGCTATCTGTGTAACCAGTCGTTTATCAGTGGAATATTTCCTGAATGGTTGAAATATGTTGAAGTTAAGCCACTGTTTAAGAAGAGAGATACAGAAATAGCATCAAATTTCCATCCAATTTCACTTTTGTCAGCATTCTCAAAAATTTTAGAAAAAGTAATGTACAATCAGCTTTACAACCATCTTATCTCAAGTAACATACTATGAAAGTCGCAGTTCGGATTTCTAAAGGGTTCTGATATTGAGAAGGCTATCTACACTTACAGTGAAAATGTGCTTAATTCATTAGACAAAAAATTGCAGGCAACTGGTATATTTTGTGATCTGTCAAAGGCATTTGACTGTGTAAAGCACAATAGCCTTTTAAGTACATTAGAATATTGTGGTGTAACAGGAAATGCTGCAAAATGGTCCAAATCATATCTCTGCCAGGAAACAAAGGATGTTATTAGGAAAGACACATGCATTAAGCTATCAGGCATCATCCAACTGGGATCTAATTACATGTGGGGTCCCACAAGATTCCATTTTAGCGCCCTTACTTTTTGTTGTGTATATCAATGACCTATTATCAATAACATTACCAGATGCCAAGTTCGTTTTGTTTGCTGATGATACAAACATTGCAAAAAAATAGCAAATCAAGTGTAGTTTTAGAAAAATTGGCTAATAAAATATTTGTGGACATTAACCACTGGTTCCTAGCCAATTCTTTGTCACTAAACTTTGAAAAAACACACTACATGCAGTTCAGAACTTGTAAGGTGTGTGCCACGAGTATATGCCTAACATACGATGACAAGCAGATAGAAGAAGTGGACAGTGTTAAATTCTTGGGATTACAGCTTGATAATAAATTCAACTGGGAGGAGCACACCACAGAACTGCTGAAGCGTCTTAACAAATCTCTATTTGCAATGCGAATTGTGTCAGACATAGGAGAGATAAAAATGAAAATGCTGGCATACTATGCTTACTTTCATTCCATAATGTCGTATGGGATAATATTTTTTGGTAATTCATCAAGCAGGACCAAAGTTTTCCGGGCACAAAAATGTGTTGTACGAGTTATATGTGGTGTGAACTCAAGAACATCCTGCAGAAGCCTGTATAGGGAGCTAAGGATACTACCTACTGCTTCCCAAAATATTTATTCCTCAATGAAATTTTTCATTAAAAATATATCACGTTTTCAAACCAAGAGCTCAATTTATGGAATCAATACTAGAAATAAGAATAATCTTCACAAGGATTTAAAGTGACTTACTCTTGTACAAAAAGGTGTGCATTATTCAGGAACACATATTTTGGAATTTCTCAGTAGAACCAACTGATTTGTGTGTGTGTATATATAAGTGCAATATAACTTCTGCACAATTTCAGTGCAGTAATGTTTTCAAAGTAAATAAGTATTGTAGTAGTTCTATTACATGTTTATTACCTTATAAATAAATAAAACTTTTTTTTAATTTTAAATTCAGTGCTTTAGTGTTTGTAAAATGATTCTTTGATATAGCGTTCATTAAAAAAAATGATGATCATTCCACTTGGGACCTGTGAAAGGTACATTCATTTATTTGTTTCAGTTGTAAATATTTGTCATGTGTTATTGTTTTTCTGACATGTTCTACATTCTGGAGGAACTCCTCACTACGGAACAATTGGAATGAAAGTAAATCTAATATAATCATTATTCACTGTGTTGAGAATGGCTGTGATGTGGGGTCTGAGTGGGATATGGTCAAGTGGGGGGTGTCCCAGGGATCAGTGTTGGGACCACCTCTGTTCCTTATTTATATAAATGATATGCCCTCTTGTATTATGGATAACTAAAATACTTCTGTTTGCTGATGACACTAGCTTGGTAGTAACGGATGTTGTGTGCAACATTGGCATGGTTTCAAATAGTGGAGTTCATGATGTAAGTTCATGGCTTGCAGGAAATAAACTAACACTAAATCACAGTAAGCCTCAGTTTTTACAATTTCTGACACACAATTCAACAAAACCAGACGTTTTACTTTCACAGAGTGGGCATATGATTAGTGAAACTGAACAGTTCAAATTTCTAGGTGTTCAGATAGATAGTAAACTGTCATAGAAAACCCACGTTAAGGATCTTGTTCAAAGACTTAATGCTGCCATTTTTACTATTTGAACGGTACCTGAATCGATATGGAAATTAGTCTACTTTGCTTATTTTGTAGGGTATTATATTTTGAGGTAACTCTTCCCATTCTAAAAGGATATTTTTGGCTCAGAAATGGCAGTTCGGGCAATAAGTGGTGTAAGTTCACGAATCTCTTGTCGACTCGTTTTCACGAGTCTGGGTATTTTGACATTGGCCTCTCAATGTTTATATTCCTTACTGTCATTTCTTGTTAACAGTATTAGCTTAACCCCCAGGAATAAGCAGTTTTCACTTGGATAATACTTGGAGAAATCAAACCTGCATTTTTATCGAACTTCCTTAACTCTTGTGCAGAAAGGTGTACAATTTACCGCTGCATCCATTTTCAATAACCTAGTACTAGAATTCAAAAATCTTAGCAATAATCCATGCACTTTCAAAGCAGAACCGAAGAGTTTCCTCATGGGTACTCCTATTCTGTCAAGGGGTTCCTTGAAAAATTAAGCTGATTCCTGTTGCATTGTTGATTGCTTATACTTAAATTTATGGACTGACTTTTTTGGGGTTCATAAACATTTAATTTTTATTTGTTTTTACTTTTATGTTGTAATTTCATGTGATGACATGTTCCATGATCTTGGATTTGCTCTTCAATCTGGTCCTACGGAACTTGACATGTAAATAAATAAATGATTGATTTTAATAGCATGAAAGTATTTTTGCTGCTTGGCATTCCCATGTGTATACCTATACTACTATATATCTAAAAACAAAGATGATGTGACTTACCAAACGAAAGTGCTGGCAGGTCGATAGACACACAAACACAAAATTCAAGCTTTCGCAACCAACGGTTGCTTCATCAGGAAAGAGGGAAGGAGAGGGGAAGATGAAAGGATGTGGGTTTTAAGGGAGAGGGTAAGGAGTCATTCCAATTCCGGGAGTGGAAAGACTTACCTTAGGGAGAAAAAACGAGAGGTATACACACACACACACACACACACACACACACACACACACACATTTCAATGCTTGAATTTTGTTTGTATGGTTGTGTTTGTTTGTGTGTCTATCGACCTGCCAGCACTTTCGTTTGGTAGGTCACATCATCTTTGTTTTTAGATATATTTTTCCCACGTGGAATGTTTCCCTCTATTATATTCTATACTACTATATAAAGACAAAATGTCGTTTAACATTATTACCAAAAACCTTGAGAACTTTGTGGCTGATTTACTTCAGATTTTTACATGATGCTCTAATGAACATCCAGGCAGGTATAGGCTATACAATTTTTGATATATGTAGTATAGAAAGGGAAAGAGATTTTTCCAAAAAAACATGAGAATTTCATGACCTATTTACTTCAAATTTTTGTGGTTATCTGTAATAAACATAGGCTGAACATTTTTAATATATATCACATAGAAATATTAGTATGTGGTGGAAACATTGTTGGCAACAGTCTTCAAAAGTTCTTGAATGATTTACTTCAAATATTCCTACAATACTCTAGGCAATTTCAAGAGTAATTGAATGAAAGTCAATGAATATTTTTTCCCACTTTAAGCTTAAAAATATCAAGAATCACTGCTAAGGACAAATTCTGTTACTGTATTTTATACGTAAGCAAAGAAATATAATTTTTTAGTGTAACAGTTTGTTTCATTCATATAACGAGACATACGCTATGAACAACTCGTCTGTTGCCTGTATAAATTCACAAAGATCCTGTTATAGAGAGAATGAATGGGAAACAAAATGGTGTAGAAGATAAATGCATTGAACAAATATTGTACTAATGAAATTTTTAAAAAATCCCTGATAATGCAGTGATACTTTATAGTAACTGAATGACACTTTCACTTGAAAATTGCTCGTTTCATTTGCATTGTTGATTGGGTGGGAAAAATGGCACTTATTACTCAGCTTTACCGTAGGTGCAGCCAGTTTCTCTACACACACACACACACACACACACACACACACACACACACACACACACCGGAAAACATTTATCTTCCTTTGAGGGAAATATTAGTATCTTTCCATTTGAATCATTTTTTCTACAAAATGAAATTCCATAGCCATCTAAAACATAAATCAACTACCCACAAAAAATTTTGACCCTTTTTTATGAGCACAAGCTGCCAGAGGAAAAGCCTCTTGAAGCAAGGCATTGCGATTAATCATCCTGCGAATGTGCTTTGGTTGGCAGGTCATTCCACATCAAAACACGCAATAATTGAAGGATTTGTAACCCTCTGTCTCAGATTTTCACAAAACTTTGCACATTTGCTTATACTTATAACACAGGAACTTCTGCAAAATCTTTTTGGTCTCAGACTGCAACCGTATTTTACATCGAGTTCTAAATGTAGTGATATTCTGATAACAGGGCTCTGAAAGAATGTCAATGCAAAATGGTTCTATATACATAAATGCCCATTACTTAGGTGTTTATGAAGCTTTTGATTTGGAATTTTTTAGGAAGTTTAGTATGGCACATAATTAACAGATATCCAGTTTTCAAGCAGTAAAGTTGAGGAGAAATGTTTTTAAAAAATATTAATGTATGCCAATTTTCGATTTCAGAAAAATTGTGGGCATGTGCTTACATAACATTTCTTAAACCTGGCAGGAACCCTATTTTGGTCTTAAATAATCCCACAGATTGTAAACTTTCTAGTCATCATCATCATCATCATCATTTAAGACTGATTATGCCTTTCAGCGTTCAGTCTGGAGCATAGCCCCCTTATAAAATTCCTCCATGTTCGCCCCCTGCGGGTTCGAGGGTAAGAATATGCCCACGGTATTCCTGCCTGTTGTAAGAGGCGACTAAAAGGAGTCTCAAACGTTTCGGCCTTATGTGATGGTCCCCTTTTGGGCTTGACCTGCAGTTTTCGAAATTTCCGTTGTTAGTGCGTGCCATTTGGGGAAGGACGCCTTACGTGGTGTTTTTCTATTGGTCCATCGTGCACCACCATCTTGCATGCTATCTATTGTCGTGTGGCGGGATTTACACCCCATGTCTTCTGGGTTGCCTCCTCGTCTTGTGCGCAATCCCCTTCTTAGCACCCACGACAACTGTGGACCCTTTCAACACCTAAAATCCAGCACGGTAGCCAGTCCGTTGTAGTGGGGTCGTCAGGTACCCTCTTGGTGGTAGCCCCCTGACCACGCAGGGAGCTGTTTCCTCCCCATGCATGCCAAGGAGTATGTGCCCATTTTGTCTGGGGCACGGGGACTCTGGGCAATGGGATATCGGCCAGGTACCCGTTGCTTTGGCTGGATGGCGCCCTTGGGGAGAGCCCTCGTTCGGAGTAGGTGGCATATCTAGGCAGATGTGGCGCAATGAAGCGCAATAAATCTCACCAAGCTGGTGGTCGCACTGCCACCAGCGTCTCTAAGCGAGGCAGAATTGAATTTGATGCTGCACAATATGACCCTCAGTCGTTCCCCTCGTTGGCTGCGCCGGGGAGGGACGCAGATCTAGTGCCAAGCCGGAGCCTTATGTACCACAATACCTTGTCGCAGCAGGACTGATGGTGACTCCTTTCTTTCGACAAAGCCTCTGTTTTTTGTGGAACACCTGGAGGATAAGTTTGGGGAAGTGGCGGGGTTGTCTAAAATGAGGAATGGGTCCATCCTCCTCAAGACGTCCTCCCCAGCCCAGTCACGGGCATTGCTCTTGTGTGATAAGCTGGGAGACGTCCCTGTTACCGTCACTCCCCACAGTAGCTTAAATATGGTCCAGGGGATTATTTACCATCGCGACCTCTTGTTACAATCCGACGACGAGCTGAGAGCTGACTTGGAACGACGTGGTGTGCATTTTGTCCGTCGTGTACACAGAGGACCCAAGACTAACAGGGTGGCCCCCGGTGCCTTTATCTTGGCCTTCGAGGGTGCTGTATTGCCTGAGAAGGTCAAGGTAATGGTTTACCGTTGTGAAGTCAAGCCACACGTCCCTCCCCCGATGCGGTACTTCCAGTGCTGGAAGTTTGGGCATATGTCCTCCTGTTGCCCATCCAGCACCACATGTCGAGATTGCGGACGCCCCTCTCATCCCGATTCTCCATGTGCGCCTCCGCCTGTCTGTGTCAACTGTGGGGAACACCACTCTCCATGCTCGCCAGACTGCCCCGTTCTTCATAAGGAGCGGAAGATAATGGAATTTAAGACCCTGGACCGGCTTACTTATCGCAAGGCAAAACTTAAATTCGAAAGGTTGTATCCTGTCCCGCTTCGAACATCCTATGCTGCAGCCACGTTATCGTCGCCCTCGCGGGCGGTAGTTGTTGCCTCATCTGTGCCGCCTTCAGTGGGCTCTCGCGGCCGTACACCTCTGTCTGCCCCCCTCGTGTCTGGGGGCAAGCCTTCCTCTGTTGCCCCTTAGCATTTGGGGGCAAACCCTCTTCTGTCACTCCCCCCGCACATGCTTCGGGAGTGACATCTGCTCAAAAACCAGGGGGCTTGATCCCTCCCCCTCCTTCTCCGCCGGCGTTGCCTCTGCCGGTTCCTCTCTCGCGGAAGGGGTCCCTCGGGGCCCTCCCTTCTTCCGTTTCTTCTCCTACCCAGCCGGATGTCAGCCAGTGGCTGAAGGTTCCGCCACCTGGTCGTAGGGCTTCTGCGTCGCTGTCAGCCTCCGACGCTCCTTAAGAGAAACTCTCGCAGCCCTCTAAGCCAAAGGACAGACGCGAGAAGAAGGAACGGAACATGTCCAAGAAGAAGGACGTTCCGGCGGTTTCAGTACTGCCTGCTGTACATATTTCTGGCTCTGGGGATGAGGTGGACATCCTCACCTCTGCCGCGGATCTCGCCCTCACTGAACCCTCGGGGGCCTCTCCTATGGACGCAGCTGACTCTCGCCCGGTGGCGGCCGTTGGCTCTAAGGCGCCGTCTGCCTCTTAGTCGCCTTCACGCCCTCCCAGTCCCTTCCTGCTTCCATTCTCCAGTGGAATTGCGGCGGTTATTTCCGCCACCTGCCTGAGCTCCGGATGCTTCTGAGTGTTTCCCCTGTTCTCTGCATTGCTCTTCAGGAAACTTGGTTTCCAGCAATGCAGACCCCTGCCCTTCGCGGTTATTGGGGATACTATAAAACTGCGCTGCCTGTCAACGAGCTTCAGGTGTAGTTTGCCTCTTTGTTCACCACTCTGTCTGTAGCTCGCCAGTACCCCTTCTGACGCCTTTAGAGGCAGTCGCTGTCAGTATTGAGCTCTCGCCGGCTGTTACTGTTTGCTCTGTTTACATTCCTCCGGATGGGGAGCTCCCCCGACATGTCTTGGCTGCGCAGCTGGCTCAACTCCCGCCACCATTGCTGCTTCTGGGCGATTTCAATGCCCACAACCCTCTATGGGGTGGGACTGTCTCCGATGACCGCGGTCATGCCGTGGAGCATGTGTTGGCTCAGCTCGATCTTAGCCTCTTGAACACCGGTGCTCCCACGCATATCAGTGTGGCCCAGGGCTCGTTCTCGGCCATCGATCTCTCTCTTTGCAGCCCCAGACTTATCCCATTCCTCCACTGGAGAGTGCATCCTGACCTGTGTGGTAGTAACCATTTTCCCACCTATTTGTCACTGCCCCAGTGTCATTCTTCTGGGCGCCTGCCCCGCTGGGCTCTCAACAGGGCTGACTGGCCGGCTTTTACTTCTGCTGCCACCATTGCTTCTCCCCCACAGGGTGACATTGACGAGGTGGTCCGTGTCTTGACCACGTCAATTATTTCTGCGGCCGAGGCTGCCATCCCCCGCTCTTCTGGACTCCCTCGGAGGAAGGCTGTCCCCTGGTGGTCGCCGGAGATTGCTGAGGCTATTCGCGACCGTAGGTGGGCTCTCCAGCGTCATAGGCGGCATCCGTGTCTGGAGACCCTCATCGCCTTTAAGAAGCTCCGTGCCTTGGCCCGTCGTCTTATTGCACGGCGTAAGCAGGAGTGCTGGGAGAGGTATGTTTCATCCTTGGGCTCCCGTGTATCCCCGTCGCTCGTGTGGTCCCACATCCGGCAGATTTATGGATACCAGACCCCTATGGGTGTCCCTGGAATCTCCCTGGACGGCGCTGTCTGCACGGACGCCGCCACCATTGCTGACCACCTTGCCACGCACTTTGCTACGAGCTCTGCGACTGCAACTTACCCTCCCGCCTTTCGCTCTCTAAAGGAGCGCGCCGAGCGGATGCCGTTATCATTCTACACACGTCGTTCTGAAAAATACAATGCTACTTTCAGCGAGAGGGAATTCCTCACTGCCTTCGCCGATTGCCCTGATACAGCACCAGGACCGGACTGCATCCACGCGCAGATGCTGAAGCATCTCTCCAGGGACTACCAGAGACACATCCTCACAATCTTTAACCGCATTTGGAGCCAGGGCGTGTTCCCGTCGCAATGGCGAGAGGGTGTTATTGTCCCCATCTTGAAGCCCGGTGCGGACCCTCTGGCGGTGGACAGCTCTCGTCCCATTACCCTCACCAACATTTTGTGCAAATTGCTCGAACGTATGGTGGGGCGGCGTTTGTGTTGGGTCCTTGAGTCGCGCGGTCTCCTCGCTCCATCCCAGGGTGGCTTCCGTCAGGGCCGGTCAGCTGCGGACAATTTGGTGCGGCTGGAATCTGCTATCCGTACGGCCTTTGCCCGCCGTCAGCATCTCGTTGCTGTATTTTTTATCTGCGGAAGGCATATGACACAACATGTAGTCATCACATCCTTGCTACGTTGCGTGAGTGGGGTCTTCGTGGTCAGCTCCCAGCTTTTCGTCAAAAACTTTTTATTGCGCCGCTCTTTCCGGGTGCAAGTCGGTGCCGCCTCTAGTTCATCTTCTATACAGGAAAATGGGGTCCCGCAGGGCTCGGTGTTGAGCGTTTCTTTATTTCTAGTGGCCATTAATGGTCTGGCTGCAGCCGTGGGGTCGTCAGTGTCTCCTTCTTTGTATGCCGACGACTTCTGCATCTCATTTAGCTCAACGACTACGGGAGTCGCCGAACGCAGGCTGCAAGCAGCCGTTCGTAAGGCGGCATCATGGGCTCTGACTCATGGATTTCAATTCTCTGCAGCCAAGACTCAAATTATGCACTTCTGCAGGCGTCGGACGGTCCACCCTCATCCGGAATTTTACCTCGACGGTCACCTACTTGAAGTGGTGGACACTAGCCGCTTCTTAGGACTCGTCTTTGATGCCTGGCTCACATGGGTTCCTCATATTACTCAGCTGAAGCAAAAGTGCTGGCGGCACCTCAATGCCCTCCGCTGCCTGAGCCACGCGTCTTGGGGTGCAGATCGCTGCACGCTCTTGCGATTGTACAGAGCTCTTGTGCAGTCCAGGCTTGATTATGGGAGCCTGGCCTATGGGTGTGCATCACCCTCAGTGTTGACGTTGTTGGACCCCATACACCACTGTGGGGTTCGGCTTGCAACTGGCGCTTTCCGTATGAGCCCCATGGATAGTCTACTGGTGGAGGCCGGGGTTCCCCCGCTGCGGATTCGCCGCCACCGACTGCATGCCGACTGCTCGCCGACTATGCTGTCCACGTGCATTGCTCACCGTGCCATCCCAATCATTGCCTGCTTTTCCCTGCCAGGGTCTTCCCTCTGCCCGACCGGCGACCTAGGTCTGGGCTTTCCATTGCTGTCCACGTCCAGTCCCTGCTGTCGGAACTGGGGTCGTTCCCTCTTCTGCCACCCTTCCGGGTCCGTGCACCCACGCCTCCCTGGTGTATGCCCCGGCCGTCCGTCTGCGTGGACTTGGCACGGGAACCCAAGGACTCGGTTCCGCATGTGGCCCTCCGTCGCCGTTTTCTTGCGCTCCTCGCCTCATTTTCAGGCTGCGAGCCTGTCTACACTGATGGTTCCCTGGTGGATGGTCATACTGCCTACGCTTTTGCTCACGCTGCCCGTGTTGAACAGTGCTCCTTGCCGGCTGGCTGCAGTATTTTTACTGCAGAGCTGGTGGCCATATTGCGCGCTCTTGAGCATATGCGTTCCTGCTCAGGTACGTCCATCGTCATCTGCAGTGACTCCCTGAGCAGCCTCCAGGCTATCGACCACTGCTATATCTCTTCTCCTCTGGTATCCTTTATTCAGGAGCCTGTTTTTGCCATTACCCACTCTGGTCGTTCGGTGGTCTTTGTTTGGACGCCAGGTCACGTTGGCATCCCGGGGAACAAACGTGTCGACAGGCTGGCCAAAGGGGCGATCGACGCCCCCACTTTGGAGATCGGCCTCCCGGCTCGTGATCTGCAGCTGGCGTTGCGCCGTAAGGTGCTGGGGATGTGGCATGACGAGTGGCGTAGCCTGACTTCGCCGAATAAACTGCGGGCTGTTAAGGAGACCACCGATGTGTGGCGGTCCTCCCTGCGGGCTTCTCGCAGGGACTCTGTCATCCTGTGTCGGCTCCGCATCAGTCATACCTACCTGACGCGCGGACATCTTTTGCGTCAGGAGGATCCCCCCCTGTGTCAGTGCGGGTCCCGGTTGACGGTCGTCCACATTTTGTTGGAGTGTCCCCGACTGTGCACCCTCCGGCAGTCTTTTAATCTCCCAGCCGCGTTGCCTTTGGTTTTAAGCGACGATGCCTCCATGGCTGACGACGTTTTAAATTTTATCCGTGGTAGTCCTTTTTATGGTTCCATTTAGGGAGGTCCTGCCCCTTTCCCTTTCTGTGTCTCTTGTCCTCGAGTCTCTCATTGGTTGCAGATTTTAGTGTGTATTTGGATGGTTGACTCTTTCCCTTTTTTTTGTTCTCATGGCCAGTCAACCAGTCTCCGGCCCTCTTCTTTTCTTCCGTTTTTTTCTGTCCGGTGTTCGTCTGCACTCTTCTTGTCTCTAGTGTTCGCTGCCACATTGGTGTTCTTTCAGTGACTGGGGGGAGGGGCGTCTCCTCCCCCCTTGGGGTTTTACCTGCTACGTAAATTTTCGTCTCGCCTGTTTTTGGAATGGGGGACTGATGGCTGTTTATTCCCCCTTAAACATCCCAACAACCACCACCAGCATCCTCCATGTTCCCCTATTCAGTGCTAACATTGGTGCCTCTTCTGATGTTAAACCTATTACTTCAAAATCATTCTTAACCGAATCCAGGTACCTTCTCCTTGGTCTGCCCCGACTCCTCCTACCCTCTACTGCTGAACCCATGAGTCTCTTGGATAACCTTGCTTCTCCCATGCGTGTTACATGACCCCACCATCTAAGCCTGTTCGCCCTGACTGCTACAACTATAGAGTTCATTCCCAGTTTTTCTTTGATTTCCTCATTGTGGACACCCTCCTGCCATTGTTCCCATCTACTAGTGCCTGCAATCATCCTAGATACTTTCATATCCGTAACCTCAACCTTGTTGATAAGGTAACCTGAATCCACCCAGCTTTCGGTGCACAGATAACTTAGTCTTGGTACTGACTTCCTTCTTGCAGAAGAGAGTAGATCGTAGCTGAGCGCTCACTGCATTGGCTTTGCTACACCTTGCTTCCCGTTCTTTCACTATGTTGCCATCCTGTGAGAATATGCATCCTAAGTACTTGAAACCGTCCACCTGTTCTAACTTTGTTCCTCCTGTTTGGCACTCAATCCGTTTATATTTCTTTCCCACTGACATTACTTTCGTTTTGGGGATGCTAATCTTCATACCATAGTCCTTACATTTCTGATCTAGCTGTGAAATATTACTTTGCAAACTTTCAATCGAACATGCCATCACAACTAAGTCATCCGCATATGCAAGACTGCTTATTTTGTGTTCACATATCTTAATCTCACCCAGCCAGTCTATTGTTTTCAACATATGATCCATAAATAATATGAACAAAATAAAAATTTGAATGGGTCTTCTGCTAACTGACATACACATGTGAAATCAAAATACATTTTACTGTGGTGGATAAGGGTCATAAGTAAGTTCATCCACTCACTGCCCCCCAGATGCAGGGGTTTCAAATTAGCATATTTAAGTGATAGCATAGAAATGAAAGTGACACAGATGACCCAGAGGTGACATTTCATGAATCAGTGCTAAGAAGCCAAAGTATTGAGGATGTGAATAACACTTTCATTATTTGGGGTGCTCTCCCCTAAAACTTCACTTGATTCCAATTCACAGCGAAGCTTCGTGTGACAAGAAGCAGTCAGAAAAAGTGAGGAATGTTTTGGAAAAAAAGTGTTCAGGCATTATATTGCAGTATTGAAGATTCTGACTATAGAGAAGAACAGTTTGATGATGAAATTGTAAAGAAAGCCAAAGATTATGATGTCATGATATTGTTAATGAAAAAAAAAGTGGCTAGCGTAAGTGTACCTCAAAAAATTCAAATTTATCTTTAGCTCCATCCTCTTGGGCACAAGAAAACATAGTGTCAGAATTCAGTGTTAATGAGTATGTGGTTCGACGAGCAAGGAAACTGAAAACAGAAATGGGTAACTTGTCAATTCCTAAACCAAAAAGGGAGAAGATATTGCTGATGAAGTGGTAAAAATTGTCACAATTTCTACCAAAATGATGAATAAACGCGAGTGTCACCAGGAGCAAAAGAGAAAGTTAGCATTCTGGAGAATGTATATATTTTTTTTTTTAAAAAAAAAAAAAAAAAAAAAAAGGTCTCAAATTAAGAGAACTGTACTCTTGTTTTAAATGGGAGAATCCAAACATTAATACCTTTTTAAATTTTATTTGCCAAGACCGAAGTTGTGTATTTTAGCTGGTGTAGCACTCATTCAGTGTGTGTGTGTGTGTGTGTGTGTGTGTGTGTGTGTGTGTGTGTTGTATCTACCAGAATATAAAACTGGTTTTAGATGTGGAACACATTGAAGAAACATACAAAGAACTTATATAATTTCTCGTGTGTGACTCTGAAAACGACAGCAGCATGCTTAATCACTATGATAATTGTCCCAGTGATGACAGACTATCAGAACTATTAAACAGAAATTAGCTTACAATGATGCTGATGATGAAATTGGGTTTAGCCAGTGGATAAATACAGACCATCAAGCAGAATTGGTAAAGCAGTCTGCAACTGTTAGTCAATACATAGACTTGTTGGTAACAAAATTACATGCACTTAATCACACTCACTTACATATTTCAGTCACAGTCATTGAAAAAATTGAAAAGAATCTAACCCCGGAAAAAGCAATTCAGTTAATAGACTTTGCTGAAAACTACAGTTTTGTTATTCAGAATGAAATTCAGAGTTGTCACCAGACAAGGAGCAGCTGTACAATCCATCCCATGTGTGTTTATGTGATTAATGAAGAAAGTAAATTGGTAATAGTGAACCACTGCTTTATAAGTGATGATAGGAAATATGATGTAGGATTTGTAAATGCTGTCCAGAAAGAAATGGGTAAGCGGCTGGCAGAGCATTACCCACAAGCGAAGAAAGTGTGTTATTTCACTGATGGATGTGCTGCTGAATATAAGAATCGAAAAAGCTTTAAAAAATTGTGTGAGCACAAAAACGATTTTTCTATTGATGCTGAGCAGTCCATTTTTGCTACTAGCCACAGTAAATCTGTGTATGATAGTTTGGGAGGAACTATAAAATGTATATCGAGAAGAGCTAGTCTTCAACTAGCGGATGATGCACAAATAACAACTGTATATAATGTTTATGATTTCTGCAAAGCTAATATTGACAAATGTTTTTTTTTCACGTCTTAGAAAAAGTCAGTGTAGATTTCCTATGCAAGAAGCTCGAGAAGAGATTTTTGACAACCCCCACAATAACTGGTGTCAGGAATTTTCACCATTACAAACCACTTCTGTGGAGAGTAGAAGAGTAACTTCTTCTGAAAAGCCTTCCTTGATTTTTTTCATTCAATGCAAATGCCCGTCAGTTGACATGAATTGCAAAAACAGACATGTCTAATAGGATAGCAGCAATCAGTGAATTTTACAATGTTACTTATAATCCGTCTTGATTGCAAAATTTTTATTCATATGACCGGTTTTGGTTCATCTAGAACCATCTTCAGATCTGTAACAATAATGATACTAATTTACTATTTCACGAATGCAAATCTTTTTCATCCTATCTAATCAACATCAAATGTACCAGAATGTACCTGATATTTTGGTTACAGGAGTAACCCGTCCCAATCCAGCAACTTCCACATGCTGCATCACATAAAATTGGTTGGCAGAATGCACGTCATTTATATTAATTGTATTTTGTTATAAAGTGTGTTCATGTGTAAGTTTTTTAATTTTTTTTTTTCTTTTAGGTGCAGTTAACTGTTTTCAGTGATGGCTGACGTCAGAGACATATTGGAGCTTGAAAGGCCTCCAACCCCTGAAATAACAAAAGAGGCTATTTTGGGACCTGAGAAGGTAAAGAGAAAGCCATTCACTCCAAAGGTCTCAAAACGGCCAGAAGGAATGCATCGTGAAGTATTCGCTCTACTTTATACTGACAATAAGGATGCTCCTCCAGTCTTCCCAACAGACATGGGTATGTCTTAACACTTTTCCTTACATGATATTTGTCATTTTGATCTCTCTTCATTATATAAAATTTTGAATGCTTTAACGATGGGAATAAAAAGAGCAACATACCTTCATACAGCTAAAAAATGTGGTTATTGTTCAACGGTATTGAAATTGGGAAGGAAGTAAAAAATGTCGCCCTGTGTAAGGCGAAGTTTATATTATTTATCAGTATTATTATTTGTCATATAATGAGATGGATGGGGGAAGAACTGTTGGTCTACCTCCACATCCTATATGTGAACCTGTCATGGTCATTATGTGAGATGTATTTGCTCCCTGAACATCATGTGAACACTGGTATACGTATGTTAATGGTGCATGAGGTAGGTTAGCATCTCACTTGTGAGTAGTAGATATAGAGAAAGAACAAACTGCCACATTAGAATGGCCAGAATTTCAAGGAATGGAATCTCTCAAGTTGGAATATCAACAATATAAGGAAAAGATAAGTTGCTGCTTACCATAAAAGTGACACATTAAGTTGCGGATAGACACAACAAAAAGACAATTTTACATTATCTTTGAGCCAAAGCCTTAGTAACAAAAGGACACACACACACACACACACACACACACACACACACACACACACACACACTCCTGTCTGAACTGCCAGAGGTGACTGTCATGTGTGCATAAGGTGTGCTTGCTTGTATGAATGAATGAATGAATGAATGAATGTGTGTGTGTGTGTGTGTGTGTGTGTGTGTGTGTGTGTGTGTGTGTGTGTGTGTGTGTGTGTTTCTTTTTCTGACAAAGGTTTTGACTGCAAGCTAATGTGTAAGTGGCTTTTCGTTGTGCCTGTCTGAAACTTAGTGTGTCATGTTTACAGTAAATAGCAATATATCTTTTCCTTATAGCAACCACATTGATGTCGATAAATTTTATTTAGAGCAACATCTAGAAGCGTATGTGACAAAAGAATAATTTAATAAGAAATCCTTTGTAAAGTTATCTGTGTATTGAAAATGTCTAGAAAACTTTAATGTTCTCATAAATCATCTTGAAGTTATTTTGATTTATTTAGTATTTTAAATTATAAAAACAAGGCAGGAACAGTGACCACTGGTGAGTGTGATATAGCTTTTCTGAAGACTCTCCCAGTAAACATTTATTAGAATCAGAAACATGGTCATTCAGTTGAGTTCTTACTTGGATAGCTAAATGTTTTAAAAAGACACTGGTAATATCTTTAGATACAGATCTAATAAACTTAACTTGCAGCAGGCAAAGTTCGTAATACTGCTAACAGACCCATATTAAAGTACAAGAAAAATCCTAGCATTTGGGACTAATATTTCTTTTCTTGGGAAGGGAAGAGGGATAGGTTGTGGGCAGAATAGGAAGGAAAGGAAGTTGCTTTATACCATAGAGTGAGAGGAACCCACTCGTAGTCAGGATGATGGAAGACAAAGGTCTTGTACTTGTGTGTGTCTGTTGACAGTACTAAGAATTTTGCCTGCTGATGGTAAGCATAGGCCAGCATTTAAGTCTCATAATTATGAAGTTTCTCATGTGAATTTTCCTATGGATACAGATTTAATGAACTTGTAAAACTAGGCACGTTGTTCTTCTTGTTGACTTATAATACTGATCAAGATACAAAATTTATTGTCTGATTATGGGAGGGTAGTAAATAAACCAAAAATTAATAATGTAAAGGGACTGCTCATACATGTGAATTGGAGAGATTTCTATAGTGCTCATAATGTGAATGACAAAACAATTTTATTAATACAGATATCATCTTGTTGAACATCTGTTTTCACCTACATGAGTGGAATAACAATATCAAATCTATAATGACGCAAGAGATTCACAGGATGCTCCAGAACCCTAATAACGTACTTGAGTTACAGGTACTTAAGGTTTTTAGTACTTTATTCTCTCTTTCGACTGTTCTTAACATGACACCGTAATCCTCTGGAGTGTAAGTACTTATTTAAGTATAGGAAACAGATGCAGTGTGACTGAAAACACCCACTAAACTGCATTGTATCTTCTCAGAATTTACGTTGCCATTCTCTTTTTTCATTACGACAAATTTTGTGTCAAATTTCTGCATCAAAAACTCTGAAAGATCCATCGTTGTACAATAAAAGTAGAAATGTCACATAAAATTAGTGTATATTACAGTCAAAATAACAGTAATCGTCAATTGAAATGTTGCTTTAGTGCTACAGTGCTCTCTATGCGAGGGCTTGTTGGAGGTAATATGCCTTTCCAGCGTGTGGACGTGCATATACCAGTGGTCACATGATGTTCGGGGGGCAAATACATCTCACGTAATGACCATGACAGTAAAATTAGTGTATTCCAGATTCACAGACAGGATGTGGAGGTAAACTAACAGTCCTTCCCACACTCATTTAATAATACAATAGAAGGACAAATAATAATACTGGTAAATGATGTAAACTTTGCCATATACAGGGAGACATTTTTTACTTCCTTTTCAATTTCAGTACTGTTGTACAATAACCACATAGCAAGCTCAATCAGTTACTGTCTTTCAGTTAAATGTAGAATTCACATCAAGTGCACTTTGTATTTTGCATTCACAAAATATTACCAGATATAGAAATCATAATAATTCTCCAAAAATCCCCAGGATTGCACAGACCTCAGACTCTGGACCTCTGGCTTCCTAGCACACTACTTGAGAAACATGCTATCAAATTTAATCCAAACATTTTTGCAGCCTTACTACTGCTAAATAAAGCTGTCTGATATCTGTTTTAGGGCAGGGCTACAAACAAATGAAAGCTAAACTTGGAATGCGAAAAGTACGTCCATGGAAGTGGATGCCTTTCACAAACCCTGCGCGCACTGACGGAGCAGTGTTTCATCACTGGCGTCGTACTGTTGATGAAGGAAAGGATTACCCATTTGCCAAGTTTAATAAGGTAAGTGTTTGTGTTTTGTTTCAGTCATTGTACTATGTGATAATATTGAAGCTGCTAATAGTTGTCACTAATCCCTATAAAGTGTTATAGTATTCCTGTAAGAACTCACTATAGCATCATTTTTCTACAGTATTGTCACATAGAGTCCAGAATCACATTATAGTTTATAGAGCATGGTGGCCAACAAGAACCAATAGTTCAATTTGAAAGCATGTTTAGTGAGCACATATGAAGCACTTGCAGAGCTGAACAAACTGCTTAAGCATAGTGTGCTCCTTCTTATACACACAAGTAATGTTCTAGCAAATTACAAAATTTCACAAATAAACAAGTCTCACAAATCAGAAGCATCAAGTGGATATGCACAGCACGTGGCATTTCTCCCCTTCCGTGCAAACAGCACCATGCTAATTCAGACTGAAATGCAGATTCCTGGTTCTGGATCTAACCAGTCATCCTTAGTATGGCAGTGCTGATGGATATTTGCATTCTCATTCAATTGTTATGTCCTTATGGTCACCGCAAAGATTAAATACAGTTGCTTCCATTGTGGCATCATGATTGTTGGACAGATTTATCTTTCTTGTATGGGAAGCCCCTGCTGTTGAAATGCTCCTCAGCACTATGATAGGGCTTTATGCAGAGGACATAGACAGTGTCTCTGCACTTTTGTCGCCTCACTGTTGGATCGCCGTCTTTGACTTTAGGGGTTAGGATCCAATATAGGTCAAAGCTGCACTGTAATTATTATTATTATTATTGTTATTGTTCTTGCTTTTTCAGTTCTGGTGATGAGTGTTTTATTATAATCATCATGAGCATAATTGGGTTTAAATGGAAACAAAGTTATTTCAACCTCGCAGCAGCAAATCAGGAAAAATGGTGAGAAGCTTGTAAAGCCCTGTTGTGCCCTGTTGTATATGAAAAGTCATGACAGACAGTATTGTCACTCTATCTTTCTGTTTGACATCATTGTAATTTGATGTAATATCTGCCAACATGCTATTAAAATGTCTTGTCATGTCATTTGTCATTAGGTGGTAGGCTGTTCTCATTCTGTGGACCACATTGCATAGCAAAACTGCTTCGACACGAGTCTCGATTGAAACACTTTTTTACAATCAGAGATCACACGCATGGTGCTTCATGCTTCAAGATTATGTCTTCTCCAATGTACCTGGTGATCCCTGGAGCTTCAGCAGTGGGCACAGCTCTGGTGATAGTGTAGTGGGTCGGGTAGTCAATGTATGCTATCATGCATTTATTCCCATTTGTTGACTAGAGAAACCTCTCCAAGAGGTCAAATTCTGATCTTGTGAAATGAAGGAATTGGTGCCAGGCACATGTTTTCATCTTTGGCATGCTCTACGGTGGCTTACAAAATGTCTGACAATTTGGTAGACCACTAGCTAATGACATCTGATTCTCATTCTGTCAAGGGTCTTCATAAATTCCAGGTGACCTGATGTTGGAGCATCATGAAAATACTCCAGAATGAATAGATGGAAATGGGCTGGGAGCACAAGCAACCATTTTTATCCTGTTGAATCGTAATTCCTTTTATGAAATATTCAATCTAAATCTATCTGATTACTCTGCAATTCACAATTAAGTGCTTAGCAGACGGTTCACTCACCCACCTTCAAGCTATTTTTCTACTGTTCCACTCATGAGTGGCGCATACAAAAAACGAGCACTTAAATCTTTCTGCGTGACCTCTGATGTCTCTTATTTTATTATGATTATCGTGTCTCCCTATGAAGGTGGGTACCAACAGAATATTGGTGATTGAACTTTCACGAAACTCTCTCCCCTATTTCGCAATAAAACAAAATGAACTGCTGCTCTTTGAAGTTTTTTGATATTCTCTGTCAGTCGTATCTGATGGGATCCCACACCACACAGCAATAGTCCAGAAGAGGATGGTGTATGTGGTGTAAGCAGTCTCGTTAGTAGATCCGTCAGTCGCATCTGATGGGATCCCACACCACACAGCAATAGTCCAGAAGAGGATGGTCATATGTGGTGTAAGCAGTCTCGTTAGTAGATCTGTGGTACTCCCTAAGTGTTCTGCCAATAAATTACAGTCTTTGGTTTGCTTTCCCCATGATATTACCTTTGTACTTAGATGAATTATAGCCTTTAGATCTGTGTGACTTATCATTTACCAGAATTGTGGTACTTATGTGAATTCCAATCCCAAAGAAAGCAGGTGCTGACAGATGTGAAAAATACCGAACTATCAGTTTAATAAGCCACGGCTGCAAAATACTAACGCGAATTCTTTACAGACGAATGGAAAAACTGGTAGATGCAGACCTCGGGGAGGATCAGTTTGGATTCCGTCGAAATGTTGGAACACGTGAGGCAATACTGACCTTACGACTTATCTTAGAAGAAAGATTAAGAAAAGGCAAACCTACATTTCTAGCATTTGTAGACTTAGAGAAAGCTTTTGACAATGTTGACTGGAATACTCTTTTTCAAATTCTAAAGGTGGCAGGGGTAAAATACAGGGAGCGAAAGGCTATTTATAATTTGTACAGAAACCAGATGGCAGTAATAAAAGTCAAGGGGCATGAAAGGGAAGCAGTGGTTGGGAAAGGAGTGGGACAGGGTTGTAGCCTCTCCCCGATGTTATTCAATCTGTATATTGAGCAAGCAGTAAAGGAAACAAAAGAAAAATTTGGAGTAGGTATTAAAATTCATGGAGACGAAGTAAAAACTTTGAGGTTCGCCGATGACATTGTAATTCTGTCAGAGACGGCAAAGGACTTGGAAGAGCAGTTGAACGGAATGGACAGTGTCTTTAAAGGAGGATATAAGATGAACATTAACAAAAGCAAAACGAGGATAATGGAATGTAGTCTAATTAAATCAGGTGATGCTGAGGGAATTAGATTAGGAAATGAGACACTTAAAGTAGTAAAGGAGTTTTGCTATTTAGGAAGTAAAATAACTGATGATGGTCGAAGTAGAGAGGATATAAAATGTAGACTGGCAATGGCAAGGAAAGCGTTTCTGAAGAAGAGAAATTTGTTAACATCGAATATAGATTTATGTATCAGGAAGTCGTTTATGAAAGTATTTGTTTGGAGTGTAGCCATGTATGGAAGTGAAACATGGACGATAACTAGTTTGGACAAGAAGAGAATAGAAGCTTTCGAAATGTGGTGCTACAGAAGAATACTGAAGATAAGGTGGATAGATCACGTAACTAATGAGGAGGTATTGAATAGGATTGGGGAGAAGAGAAGTTTGTGGCACAACTTGACTAGAAGAAGGGATCGGTTGGTAGGACATGTTTTGAGGCATCAAGGGATCACAAATTTAGCATTGGAGGGCAGCGTGGAGGGTAAAAATCGTAGAGGGAGACCGAGAGATGAGTACACTAAGCAGATTCAGAAGGATGTAGGTTGCAGTAGGTACTGGGAGATGAAGCAGCTTGCACAGGATAGAGTAGCATGGAGAGCTGCATCAAACCAGTCTCAGGACTGAAGACAACAACAACAACAATGTGAATGACTTCATACTTTTCAGTATTTTGAATCAATTATCATCTTTTGCACCATACAGGTGTGTTGTCTAAATAATTTTACAATTGGTTTATATCATATGATGACTTTACAAGACAATTAATGACAGAATCATCTGCAAACAGTCTGAGAGGGCTGCTCAGACTAGACTGTCCCCAATGTCATTTATGAAGATAACTTTTTCTTGGGGAATGCCATCTATGGCTTCTGTGTTACTCGAGACTTTGCGTCAGTTACTCCAAGCTGTGGCCTTTCTGACAGTAGCTCACAAATTTAGTCACACAGTTGAGGCGGTACTCCATAGGCACGCAATGTGATTAGAAGTCGCTTGTGGGGAATGGTGTCAAAAGAATCCTGGAAATTGAAAAAATTGAAATCAATTTGACATCGCCTATTGATAGCACTCATTACTTTATGAGAATAAAGAACTAGTTTTGTTTCACAAGAACAATTTTTTTTTATTTGGGGGGGGGGGGGGGGGGGGATCTTTGCAGACTGTTTGTTAGTAAATAATTTTCTTTGAGGTAATTCATAACGTTAGAACACAGTATATCGATCGTAGCCAGTGAAAGCCACGTAACTGCATTTTGTTAAATTTTACAGGAGAAATAAAAATGGTGTCTTAAAGAATAATATGAAGTGATACAGAAAGTTGCTAGATGTGTAGTTATATAATAGAATCATAGTTATTGACAGATTAGAGAAATCCATGCACTTTCAAATCTCCCTTTGGTCACGGAGTTATTGGTTGCTGTAATGATGAGGTTTTCACAGACAGATTGAGTTATGAGGGTTTCAATGCCTAACATCGATATGTTTCAAAATCCTACTGCAGATTGACTTAAGTAATATGGGTCTGTAATTCAGCATATTACTCCTATTTACTATCTTGATTATTGGTGTGACTTTGTCTAAATTGTCTTTCGCCTGCTGGTTCGAGGGTCAGAATCGACCGGAGTTATTCCTGCCTGTCATAAGAGGTGACTAAAAGGAGTCTCCTACTTTCCAGCCTGAAGTATTATGGTTGCCTATTAGGGTCTGACCTCCACATTTTCCAAATTTTTCAGAAGTGCGGTCCATGTGGGGAAGGTCACTTTATGTGATGCATCATGTATCCATTGTGCGCCTAATATTCTCATGCCTCTGTAACTCCACTCATAATCCAGCCATTGGGCAAGGACACCTTACAGGGTGCGTAATCTACATACCTTGTGCATTGTCATCTTCTGCACCCATGATAATAATGAATCTTTTCACACCCAATGTCCAGTGCAGTAGCCAGTCTGTTGTCAAGGGTCCATCATGTACCCTCTTACTTGTAGCCCCTTGACAACACAGGAATCGCACTGCTGCTGTCTGAGCAGCAAACTCCCCGCATATGCCAAGCAGTGGATGCCCAGCTTCGTGGGGCATCAGCACTCCTGACAACAGTCATCGTGCGAGGTGGCCGTTGTTGAAGCTGGATGGCACCTGTGGGGAGTCCCTGGTCAGAGTGGGTGGCCTCAAAACAGATGACCCGCAGTGAGGCGGACCAAGTCATCTTTTGCCGATGGCTGAATAGCTCCAGCAATCTCTAAGAAAGGAATGCTATATTTCAGTGCTGAGAAGTATGATCCTAAATTTTTCCTTTCCCTTGCTACACTGTGAGGGAAACATAGAGCTATAGAAGAATCAAAAGGTTTCGAACACTTGGCATATTTTTTGATTTAACTAAGGCATTTGAGTGTGTTGATCACAAAATATTGCTCGAGAAGTTGGACCATTATGGAATACGGAGAGTAGCTCACAATTGATTCACCTCTTACTTTAGCCATGGACAGCACAATGTCATTATTCACGATGTTGAGAATAGCTGTGATGTGGGATCTGAGTGGAGTTCGGTCAAGTGGGGGTTGCCCCAGGGATCAGTGGTGGGGCCACTCCTGTTCCTTATTTATATAAATGATATGCTCCCTAGTATTACGGGCAACTCTAAAATATTTCTGTTTGCTGATGACACTAGCTTGGTAGTGATGTGTGAAACATTGGCTCAGTTTCAAATAGTGCAGTTCATGACCTAAGTTCATCACTTGTAGAAAATAAACTAACGCTAAATCACAGTAAGCCTCAGTTCAATTCAACAAAACCTGAAGTTTTAATTTCACAGAATGGGCATATGATTAATGAAACTGAACAGTTCAAAATTCTAGGTGTTCAGATAGATAGTAAGATGTCGTGGAAAGCCCACATTCAGGATCTTGTTCAAAGACTTAATACTGCCATTCTTACTATTCGAACAGTATCTTAAGTGAGTTATCATTCGACACGAAAATTAGTCTGCTTTCCATATTTTCATTCTCTTATGTCACATGGTATTATATTTTGGGGTAACTCTTCCCATTCTAAAAGGTATTTTTGAGTCAGAAACAGGTGGTTCAAGCAATAAGAGGTGTATGTTCACCAATCTCTTGTCGACCCTGTGCATGAGTCTGGGTATTTTGACATTGACCACTCAGTATACATATACCTCACTGTCATTTCTTGTTCCCAAGAATAAGTCATTTCTTGTTCCCAAGAATAAGCAGCTTTCACTCAGTTAATACTCGGCAGAAATCAAACCTGCATTTTGATTGGACTTCCTTAACTCTTGTGCGGGAAGGTGTGCAATATGCTGCTGCATCCATTTTCAATAAGCTACCACTACAATCATCTATGCACTTTCAAATCGAAACTGAAGCGTTTCCTCATGGATCACTCCTATTCTGTCGAGGAGCTCCTTGAAAAATTAAGCTGATTCTTGTTGCATTGTTGATTGCGTTCTCATTTCAGCGACTCCCTATAAAATGCTAAATGTGGTCCAGAGGATTATTTTTCATTGAGACCTCCCATTTGCAGTCCGACAACAAACTACACACCAATGTAGTACAACGGGGTGTTCACTTCATCCAACGCATTTATAGGGGACCAAAACATAATAGGGTTGCTACTGGTGCCTTCATCTTGACTTTTGAGGATAATTTGTTACTCCCCCTGTGTGGTGCTCTAAGTGCTGAAAGTATGGGCACGTCTTCCTGGTGCAGTTCCAGCACCACATTTAGAGACTGAGAATGCCCGTTGCATCCAAATACTCCATGTGCCCCCCTCCCACCTGTGTCAACTGTAGAGAACACCACTATACCTGCTCACTGGACTGTATGGTTCTTCAAAAGGAGAAGAAAATTATGGAATACAAGATCCCAGACAGGCTGACTTACCAAGAGGCTAAAAAGAAATGTGACTAGTTGGACCCCATTCGGTTGACCACCTCCTGTGCTGCAGCTACAAAGACATTGACCTTGCCAGTGACGATAGTCCCTTTGTCTCTGCCTCCAACAACTGGCCCTCAGTGTTGTTCCCATAGCACCTACTTTGAGAGCTATATCCCCCCAAACACTGAGCACATCATCAGTCCCCGCCAACCAGAGAAGCAACAGCCTCTTCCCCCCCTCTCACATGGAAAGGGTCCCCCAAGGTCTCACCCCATGCAAAAGTGGACACTAGCCAGTGGCTGAAGAAGCCACAAGCTGCTGGTGAAAGGGCTTCACACTCTTCATCTGTACCTGACGCTACTCCAGAGAAGCCCTCCCAGCAAGCCCCTAAAGAGAAGTGAGATCTGGTGAGAAACAAGAAACTCCAGTGACCCCCATACCACCACTTCCTGCCAGTTCTGCATCTGAGGATGAGGCAGAGATTCTAGCATCCCTCGAGGACCTAGATCTCGTTGATGCCTCAGCATTAATGGTAATAAATACAAGCACTCAACTGGTGGCTGCAGATTACCCTGAGGCATAAACTGCCTCCTCGGTCCCTTCACACCTTCCCAGATTACAGAGAGCATCATCCTCCTGTGAAATGGCGATAGTTTATTTCCTCGCCTGGCTGCACTATAACAACTCTTAAGCATTACACCTGCTTTCTGCGTTGCTCTTCAGGAAAACCTAGTTTCCGGAAGTGCTGACCCCCAACCTTTGTGGCTGTTGGGGGGGTATTACAAAAATCGCAATGACTGTGACAGTATGTCAGGTGGAATATGTACATATATTCTTACCTTTGTCTACAACAAACCTGTGTCGCTTCAAGTAACTTCAGAAGTTGTGGTTGTTAGGGTGAGGACAGTGAAGTAGATTACCATTTGCAACATCTACCGTCCTCCAGTTGGTGAAGTATCATACAATGTATTGGCTGCACTAATTTCTTAAATTCCTCCACCTTTCCTACGTTTGGGTGAGTTCAATGCCCACAGCCTTCTTGGGGTGGAACCAAGGCTACTGGCAGTGGCAAAGATGTTGAGAATATAGACGCCCCACTCATTTCAGTATGGCACATGGCACATACTCGGCCATTGATCTCTTAGTTTGCAGTTCTGGTCTTCTACCATCTATACACTGAAGAGTTCATGATGACTTGTGTGATAGTGATCACTTTCCACTCTCCCTGTACGTCCTCCAGCACCACTCACCTGGATGCTTGCCCAGATGGGCTCTTATCAATGCTGTCTTGGGTGCTTTCATGTCTGCTACCACCGTTTGATCTCCATCGCATGGCATTATCAATGTGGTGATCCGGAATATTACTACGACCATTGTTCCTGCAGAATCAGCAGCAGTCCCTTGTTCCTCAGGCTGCTCACGGCAGGAGACAGTGCCTTGTTGGTTGCTGGAAATTGCTGTGGCCGTTAGAGATCATAGGCAGGCCCTACAACGTCATAAGTGGCACCCTTCAATGTACAGCTCCATACACAGGTCCATCAAATAATCAGAAGACAGAAGCAGGAGTGTTGGGAATGGTACATCTCCACCATTGGAACACGAATCTCTCCTTTCCAAGTTTGGACTGAGATCGGGTGCCTTTATGGATATTAGACCCCTGCAGGTATACCTGTGATTTCCATGAATGAAGCTATAAATACTGACCCAGATGCAATCACAGATCGTTTTGCTGAGCATTATGCATGAACCTCTACTTCTGAGGATTACCAGAACAAAAGCACTTATCTTTTGCTGCACACCATATTGAGCCATATCATGCTCTGTCCAGTTAGTGGGGATTTCTCAGTGTCCTTGCTCATTGTTGTCCCAACACAACCCGGGTCCAGACAGCATCCATCCCCAAATGATTAAACATCTATGAGCAGATTACCATGCCACATCCTTGCCATCTTCAGCTGCATCTTGAGTGATTGCGAATTCCCGTCACAATGTCAAGAAAGCATTCTCTTTCCAGTGCTAAAACCTGGTTAAGACCCTGATAGATATGGATAGCCTCACCAACATTCTGTGCAAGCTGCTTGAATGTATTGTGAACTGGCAATTGTGTTGGCTCCTTGAGTCTTGAGGCTGTCTGGCTCCATCCCAGGGCAGTTTTCGCCAAGGTCACTCCACCACTGTCAACTTCATATACCTGGAGTCTTCCATCGGAACAGTCTTTTCCTGCCGTCATCACCTTATTGTCATCTTTTTTGACCTGACAAAAGCCTGTACACACACCTGTGTGCTGACATTGTGCTGGCTGGGCATACAGTGCTGTGATTGCATGGTGGAAAGTGGTCGAGGGTGCAGTGCGGATTGTGTCGGATGAGGTTGGTAGAGGGAGAGAGAGGTAGGAGGCAGCAAGAGGATTGAGGGTGTGTTCAGAGGGAGGTAGCATGTTTTCTGCCTAGAAATGGGGGAGTGCAAGGTGGGGGGGGGGTGGCATTTACACAGGCTAGGCATATGATGCATAGATACCGGAATTAGTGTGGGTGTGGCACACAAAGGAGACGTGGATTGCGAGGTTGTGAAATGACAGAAGAATGGGAAATAGAGTGGAAAATGTGCGGACAGTGGGTTAAGAGAGACAATCTAAGAGGGCTGCGGGAGTGAAGGACGTGTTGCAGGGATAACTCCCATCTGTGTATGCCAGAAAGGTTGGTGGTGGAGAGAAGAATCCAGAACAGAAGGGATGGGTTGTGAAGATGCCACTGAAATCGAGCATGTTGTGGCCAGCTTTGTTCTTGGTCATAGTTTGACAGGTGTCATCCATTCTGGCGATTAGCTTGTTGGTTGTCATACTGGAAATAAAATGATGACTGGAAATAAAATGAGCGTTTGGTGTCATTGGCCGGGAGGCCCCATACGGGGCAGGTCTGGCCGCCTTGGTACAGGTCTTATTACAATCGGCGCCACATTGACTGACCTGCACACCGAATGGGGATGAAATGATGATGAAGACAACACAACACCCAGTCCCTGAGCAGAGAAAATCCCTGAACCAGCTGGGAATCAAACCCGGGCCCCTTAGGACGGGAGTCCATCACACTGACCTTTCAGCTATCGGGGCGGACATACTGACAACAAAGCTGTGCAGTAATTGGAGCAGAATTGGTATACATCATGGCTGTTTTCACATGTGGCTCTGCCTCTTGTGTAGTAGGATAATGTGAGAATACAAGATTTCCCAGATGTATTTTTGAAATTAAATCATTTCATTGATTGAGGGGGAAATAACACGCCAATTTTGAATGTAAATGAGCAAGTGTTATTAGCAGAAGGTCTGTTTATTTGTTCATCTATTATTTTTCTTGAGGTATTCTGCATGAGCTTTGTGCCATCTCAGGAACATTAAAATGGTGACAGTTGTCATGACATATGGACTGATCGGTGGCGGCAAAGAATATTCTGCACAAAGCATGACGTGGAATACCAATGACCAGAATATTAATAATGTAAATGCTGTATAACCCTAGCTTACTTATTTGTTAGATAGTTTAATTAATTTCTTTGCGTGTTTTTGGGTACTTGCATTGTTTAATTCATATATTTCGGGCGTATTATAGTATTTGACAGTTGTAGCATCGCGCTTTAGTGTTTACTTTGTAGATTCTTATTTAAATTGCGTGTGAGTTTCGTATAGGAGGTGCAATTTCGAGTTTTAGTTACTGTAATCGTAAATTCAGCAGATTGTAGCGCAGTCGTTAGGCATTTGTACAGGTTAGTTGATACATTCTTTGCGTGTTCCGCTTGCGTTATCTAGGCACCGACTCGTGTTTCAGTAACTGTTGTTAAACATCGATTAGAATGGACAGGGACTGCGATTGCTGTGTTCGGATGAGGGCTGACTTGGCATCCCTTCGCTCACAGCTGCAATCGGCGCTGACTTCGGTCGCGCAGCTTGAGGCTGTTGCCAATGGGCACCACTGTGGGGAGCCGGACTCGGGTATCACGGGGATGTCAACCTCATCCCGTCTGTCCCCAGATCGGTCTGCCGCTGTGGTTGCCCCGGTTGCTGCCCGCAGTGGGGCTGAGCCCTCGCCTGTGGTTGATTGGGAGGTCGTTCCAAGGCGTGGCAGGCAGCGAAAGGCGTCCCCGGAAGCTGATCAGAAAGCCTCCCCGGTGCGTCTGACAAACCGGTTTCAGGCACTGTCTCTGGCTGAGCCAGATGCAGCTGCCTGCCCTGTTTCAGAGGATCATTCTCAGCCTTCAAGCTCCGGGCAATCGCAGAGGTTGGGCTTACTGGTAGTTGGGAGCTCCAATGTTAGGCGCGTAATGGGGCCCCTTAGGGATATGGCGGCTAAGGAGGGGCAGAAATCCAGTGTGCACTCCGTGTGCATTCCGGGAGGAGTCATTCCTGATGTGGAAAGGGTCCTTCCGGATGCCATGAAGAGCACAGGGTGCAGCCAGCTGCAGGTGGTGGCACATGTCGGCACTAATGACGTGTGTCGCTTTGGATCTGAGGAAATTCTCTCTGGATTCCAGCGGCTATCTGATTTAGTGAAGGCTGCCGGTCTTGCTTACGAGATGAAGGCAGAGCTCACCATCTGCAGCATCGTTGACAGAACCGACTGCGGACCTTTGGTGCAGAGCCGGGTGGAGGGTCTGAATCAGAGGCTCAGACGGTTTTGCGACCGTATTGGCTGCAGATTCCTTGACTTGCGCCATAGGGTGGTGGGGTTTCGGGTTCCGCTGAATAGGTCAGGAGTTCACTACACTCAGCTGGCGGCTACACGGGTAGCGGAGGCTGTGTGGCGTGGACTGGGTGGTTTTTTAGGTTAGAAGGCCTCGGGAAAGTGCGGGATGGGCTGCAATGTCAAAGGGTGCTTGGCAATTACAGGACGTGCTTGGATCAAGGAACAGTCGGAATTATAGTTGTAAACTGTTGTAGTTGCGCTGGAAAAGTCCCTGAGCTTCAAGCGCTAATAGAAAGCACAGAAGCTGATATCGTTATAGGTACAGAAAGCTGGCTAAAGCCTGAAATAAGTTCTGCAGAAATTTTTACGAAGTCTCAGACGGTGTTCAGGAAAGATAGATTAGGCAGAATTGGTGGTGGAGTGTTGGTGTCTGTCAGTAGTGGTTTATCTTGTAGTGAAGTCGAAGTAGATACTCTGTGCGAATTGGTGTGGGTGGAGGTTATACTTAACAGCCGAATTAAGTTAATAATTGGCTCCTTCTACCGACCCCCAGACTCCGATGATACAGTTGCGGAACAGTTCAGAGAAAGTTTGAGTCTCGTAACAAATAAATACCCCACTCATACGGTTATAGTTGGTGGGGACTTCAACCTACCCTCGGTATGTTGGCAAAAATACTTGTTCAAAACCGGTGGTAGGCACAAAACGTCTTCCGAGATTGTCCTAAATGCATTCTCCGAAAATTATTTAGAGCAGTTAGTCCACGAACCCACGCGAATTGTAAATGGTTGCGAAAACACACTTGACCTCTTGGCCACAAACAATCCAGAGCTGATAGAGAGCATCATGACTGATACAGGGATTAGTGATCACAAGGTCATTGTAGCTAGGCTCAATACCATTTCTTCCAAATCCATCAGAAACAAACGCAAAATAAAGTGCCACTAGAAGCCTTCCTAAAAGACAATTTCCATTCCTTCCGAACTGACTATGCAAATGTAGACGAGATGTGGCTCAAATTCAAAGATATAGTAGCAACAGCAATTGAGATATTCATACCTCATAAATTGGTAAGAGATGGAACGGATCCCCCGTGGTACACAAAAAAGGTCCGAACGCTGTTGCAGAGGCAACGGAAAAAGCATGCGAAGTTCAGAAGAACGCGAAATCCTGAAGATGGGCTAAAATTTACAGACGCGCGAAATTTGGCATGTACTTCGATGCGAGATGCCTTTAATAGGTTCCACAACGAAACATTGTCTCGAAATTTGGTAGAAAATCCGAAGAAATTCTGGTCGTATGTAAAGTACACAAGCGGCAAGACGCAGTCAATACCTTCGCTGCGCAGTGCCGATGGTACTGTTATCGACGACTGCGCCGCTAAAGCGGAGTTATTGAATGCAGTTTTCCGAAATTCCTTCACCAGGGAAGACGAATGGAATATTCCAGAATTTGAAACACGAACATCTGCTAGCATGAGTTTCTTAGAAGTAGATACCTTAGGGGTTGCGAAGCAACTCAAATCGCTTGATACGGGCAAGTCTTCAGGTCCAGATTGTATACCGATTAGGTTCCTTTCAGATTACACTGATACTATAGCTCCCTACTTAGCACTCATATACATAGATACAGTTATGCATTTGGATGACAAGTTTACCCAAGTTGAAAACAGACTGCTGCAAATTGACACCAAACTCATGAATTTAGAAATATGGAAATGAATTTACTACCCAACATAATGGCAGAATAGATACTTTGGAAACAAGATTGAACATGGACTTTGATCATATTTCTGAAATAGACAGGCAGTTGGAGATAGTGGAAACTAAACAAGACAGTACCGTATAGCATGTACATTTTATCAAGGCAGAAATGCCAAGTTAGTGTGAAGAATTGAGATGTTAGAGAAAGAACTGATGGATACCAAAACAGTGTTATATACTTTTACTCACAAGAATATTGATGTTCTATCAATAATATTTAATGAATTGGAACTGAGATTATAAAAACTTGAATTAACTAAGGATGTGCATTGTACAGCAGTACGTGCTAAAACTACAGAACTAGTTGGCAACAAATATACACTTACAATGTTTATTTGTGCATTGTCAGGAACACCAACAGTTCACAGCAATGATAGTTTTAGTACAGACATAAATGCAATGATATAAAATAACGCTTTGAGCTTAGAAGCGACAAAGAAAAATTAAGAAAAGAAGTAGAAGCCCAGTTATTATAGAATGTGATAATACCTAATAACTATGGTGACTACTGTAACACTGAGAAAAGGATTAAATAAGTGATTTCTTAAGTTTTCACCTTAAGGCAATATTCACCCAGTTTTGTTTCTGAAGTCATTTGAGGGCATATTATCCAATTCCTGGTCAGATACTAATAAGATACAATTTGTAATAATCCACTTGACGGACCTCCACAGTGGGGTATGTTACAGGTTGAAGAATTCACATCGTTGATTTCGAGACAGCATTTAAGTCTAAGCATTTGAGTGAGGGGGCCTAAAAGAAACTGAGATTAGAACTTTCAGGATCAAAACCTTACAATAATGGTTCATAGAACAGATATAGAGATTTTTAGAGATATTATGGAGTGGCATCTCAACAAAACGAAATATCTAGATGATCTTATGAGAGAGAAACATTTATTGCAAGTTGTCACTAGCTGATTACCATGGTGAGTAAGGGACAGATTGTTAGCAAAGGATTGCGGGAAAAGTGAACAACTTACTGGAATATTTAGAACACGTAGATACAGTGGAGAGGCAAGCTGAAAGATGGGACACAGGCAGCACAACAAATTATAATAACCAATACAGTAATGTTAAGAGAGGATTCTCACCTCACTAAAGAGGATGCTACAAATTGAGCAAACAGGGTATGCAATGGACATGATTATAATCATTCAGGGAATAGATACAGAAATGCAACAGCAAAAATTATCACAAAAACACACTTAATGGTGCTACTACCATGAAGAGGGAAAACTAATACACTTCCAAGAAGAGGCTTGGTCCTCTGAAGCAATACCAAGGGAGCCACAACAAATCGTTTCAAGCTTAATGAAGTATGACTATGATCACAGTTTAATGTATGTTTTATTATATGACGATGACACACAAATAAAAGAATATATGAAAACAAAATTAACATCCATTGTAAGTAATGTAACTGCGAAAGTTATTTTAGATTCTGGTGGTGACATATGAGTGGTAGGTTCATTTGTTGGATGCTCTCCCTCAGTTACCAGTCATAAGAATAAAGATAACAGACACAACAGGCAAACCAGTATATGCAGGATTGTTCATTGTGCGAATCATAGTGTACTCCTAGATAAATTGAAGTTTTATGGGATTGATGGTATTGCCAACCAGTGGATCATGTCATATCTAACCAAAAGAATGCAGAAAGTTGTACTTCATAGTAATTCAACCAACAAAATCCAGGGACATAATTCTGACTGGGGAGAAATTATATATGGGCTTCCCCAAGGCTCAATCTTAGGTCCACTACTGTTTCTCATGTATGTAAATGATGTAGTGCGTAATGTACAACAAGCAGAATTAGTTCTTTTGCAGATGACACCAGTATCATAATCACTCCCGGTATACGTTCAGAAATGGAAGATATGGTGAACAAAGTTCTCAAAAGTATCATTGACTGGTTTTCTGTGAATGGCCTCATCCTGAATTTCACAAAGACACATGATATTCAGTTCTGCACCTCGAGGGATACTGCACCAGTGATAAATGTAACACATGGTGATGAAATAATACATTGTGTAGAAACTTCAGAATTCTTAGGTGTCCATATTGATGAGAATTTAAATTGGAACTTGCTTGAATGAAAAACAGCCCACAGTTGCACTAAATTATGTTTATTTTAAACCTTGACATGGTTTCTGCTATAATAATATAGCCTTCTTCAAAAGTCATACACACTAATAAATGAAAAACGTCTTAGCCCAGTGTCTGCGTCAAGACCAGCCATTGGGCTAAGACAATTTTCATTTATTAGTGTGTGTGACTTCTGAAGAAGGCTATATCATTATAGCATAAACCATGGTCAAGGTTTAAAATTATCATAATTTAGCACAACAGTGGGCTGTTTTTCATTCGAGACAATTTCTTAACGGTTGCTGTTGTCACTGCCACGATGAAAATAATGACATTTTGGAACTCCTAAAAAAACTTAGTTCAGCCAGCAAATAGCAAATTTTTGGGAGAGAGAAATCAGTAAGTTGACATACTTTACTTTTTCTTCATTTGGTAATGTCATATGGAATAATGTTCTGGGGTAACTCATCTTTAAGAAAGAAGGTCTTCATTGTCCAAATACGTGCTGTAGGAATAATATGTGTGCACTTGTAGACATCTGCTTAAGGAGTGGGGCATTCTGACTACTGCTTCACGGTTTATTTATTCCCTCATGAAGTTTGTTGTAAATAACCCACTACAGTTCAGAAGGAACAATGAGGTATATAATTACAATACTAGAAGAAAAAATGATTCCAGAATGAAATTTTCTGCAGAGGAGTGTGCGCTGATATGAAACTTCCTGGCAGATTAAAACAGTGTGCTAGACCGAGACTCGAACTCGGGACCTTTGCCTTTCGCGGGCAAGTTGTGCACATGCCTGAAAAAGGCAAAGGTCCCAAGTTCGAGTCTCTGTCCGGCACACCATTTTAATCAGCCAGGAAATTTCATAACAAAAAAAACGATGTTTATTACCCAGCATTATGGTTGTCTTTAGCATAGAAAGGGGGAGGGGAATGCTACAACAAAAAATTTTGACCACTTCCTCAGTGATATATTACGTCTAACAGAGAGCAAGGTAAAATGCGAAAATAAATTTAAAAAGTTTCTCCTTGACAACCCCTCCTATGCCGTTGAAGAATTTCTATGTTTGTAATGTGTAAAAGGTGGTGGGTAGGAATCGCTAACACTATCTGTATATCTTGTTTTCATTTTGTGGGAATAATAATAATAAGAATTATTATTATTATTATTATTATTATTATTATTATTATATGGTCATGTTTAGAGTACAAAGAGATGTACAAATTAATTTGCAATATCAATGTAAAATGACTCTTTCCACAGCATGACAATTTATCGTGCAAATGATCTGTGGGACATGAAAGTAACTAACTTAAGTTTACATTAAACAAATACACATTTTAACAAGCTGTGCTTGTTGTGAAAGGTTTAAATGTATCTATGATTTTGGGTATAGATTGAATGTCAGACAATAATGTATTGTTAAACTTCCAAAATGAGACAGCAACATTCATATATGGACATGAAGATATTTAGCTGCCATTCATTTTGAGCAAAGCAACACATCCAGATTAGGACTCACTTTAATGACAGGAAGTACACTAGAACAGGATGACAGGCACCAGTTAGTTGTAGATGTGAACAAGTGAATGAAGCAGATATAGTTGATAACATTAACAGATCAAAGAATCTGCATATTCATGAAAAGAAGGATATGATTTCTTTATTACATAGACATATAAATGTATTTTCAACGTGCCCAGGCATTATTAAAGACTTTATTTGTGGGTTGAGGATTAAACCACACAATCCATTTTATGGCATTCCCCTTCTCCATATCAGTATTGAGGAAGCCATTAGTACAAAAATAAATTGAAAGAATGTTACAGTGGAACATTATATAAATGTCCAATAGTTGTTACAATAATCCATTAGTAGTTGTTAAAAAATCAGATGGCATTTTACTAATAGTGGTGTGTACATGAACTGTAAATAGAACAATAGTGCCAGAGAGGGATAGGCTCCCTGTAATAGAGGAACTGTTAGCCAAGTATGAAGAAGTGAAGTGTATCTGCACAGTGGACCTGATGGGAGGTTACTGCCGTATTGCTTTATGCAGTGATCCATGGAAGTATATGGCATTCCTGTTTGAAAGAAGGTTGTATCAGTTCGAAGTGCTACCATTCTGCCTAACAATTCAGTCTCTGTTTTCGCAAGAGCTTTGGATAAAGCAAGAGGCAGTGAGTTATGAAGTTAAGTGTTGCTATATGACAACAATGTAGTAGTAATATCCACAACATGGGGAGAACACCTGAACACTGGATAAAATTTTCATGAGATTAAGTTCCCTGTGTATCACCGTGAAATCGTCAAAATCACAGTCTGGGAGAAGCAGTGTTAAGTAATTGGGACATCTTGTAAATACTAAAGACATTAAGCTTGAGTCACACAAATTGGGTCCAATAAGACTGTGTCCAGAAACAACTAACAAAAAACCAGCTATAATAATTTTTTTGAATGGTGAGTTTCTACAGAAAATTCCTTGCCAATTCAGAGCTTAATGCACCAAGTCTGATGAAGTTATTAAAACAGAACACAAAATGGAGATGGGATATAAACTGCCTTGAAGAATTTTCAAAAATAAAATAAGCATTGGCAGGATGCCAACTGCTGGTTTACCTGAATTTCACTCTTCATTTTCATATGGCAGTGGAAATATCGGATTATGAGTTGGGCTGTCACATATTCCAGGAATACGTGACTGATCACACATTAGAGAAAAAACCAATAGCTTTTGCTAGTAGAGTGCTCACTCAACATGAACACAATTACAGCATTACAGAAAAGGAAACATTATCAGTAGTGTGGACATTCAAGAAATTTAAATACCTACTAGCGGGAAATGCTATATGTACAGCAACACGTACGGACCATAGCATGTTGATATTTCTATTAAAGAGCAACACAGTGGGCTAATATGCTGTGCTCTCTTTCTACAGAAATTTCATTTTACTATTAAATATATAAATGGGATAGATAACATAATACCCTATGCATTGTCTCAACTACCTGTAGGTCTCCAGTCAAAACAAAATGTAAAAAAAAAGGGCAAAATTGATGTTTATTTTCTGAAAGTAAATGCATACAAGAAAGACAAAAAAAATTTTGCAAAAACTTAGAAAGTGAACAAAAAGAAAATAGTCACTTACATTTACAAATTCGTGCCTTGCACCAAAGTCACACTGACAGTTGGAAATTGTGCAAAGGAATATTGTTTCATAGTAAAAGCAACACACAGAGACGGTTACTATGCATCCCACAAAATAGCCTTAATTTAATGACTTGGTATGTATGTATAGGATATGCTCATTTCAGACCAAAAAAGTGAATCATGCAAATTTTACTACTTTAAGAATAGGAATCATCTAGTTAGAAAAATTCTGTGATCCTGTGAGATGCGTCAGGAAGTAAAAGTACAAACTATTAGTGTGCACACTACATCGTACCTCATCATTACATTCAATTTGTGGGATTTATCGGCCGTGGGCTTCTATGGTCCTCTGCCTAGGGGCAGCAGAGAAATGATGTATGTATTTGTGGTATTTGAAAGCTGGGACAATCTAGTAAAATTATACTTGTTAAGAAAGGCTGCCTCTCATTATGTTGTAATGATATTAATAAAACATTTTAAAAATGTGAGTAAGTCAAAAAATTTGCTTTTGGATAATGGAACTCAGATTCCAACCAAACAGTTTAAAGAATTTTTGGCATGGGAAGTCATGAACCGCATCTTAATTTCTAAATTTCACTCTCAAAGTAATGCAGCAAAATGGGTCATGTGTGAATTACGTGGTTAGACTTTCAAAATGGACCGACATGGTGATAGAATTTTTGAAAATGTTAAATGAGGTGCAATATTCAGTTACAAATGTTGCCCCAATGGAATAGTAGGAAAGCAGATAGAAGGAGACTCACCTGTGAAGTAAATTGAATGACTACAGGGGGATGTTGGACCACAGAAGTCACTGAATAATGATGTGAATAATTTACTATTAAGAGAGGCTGAGAGAAGGAAAAAGAGATGGAAGAAAGGTACACCCACACAGTACAATGTAGGGGATTTAGTTTTAGTTGAGTCATAAAGAGCCAAAAACTGAAAAATTATAAGTAAGTTTCACCACTTAATAATGAAGATGTCATACCCAAAAGTAGCCATATTAACTGGCCTGGGGACAGGAAAGGATAAAGGTATGCACAATAAGGCTTGAGACCATTCATTAGCGAAAAAAAAAGAGTAATAATAATCGACATAGTTTCAGAATTGTCTATAGTATAATTAAACAATGGAAAATCCAGGCTGTTACAAAACTTCAGAAATTTATGGGAGGATTTGTTTACTATTCAGCAGAGTCAAAAGATGTGCAAGATTATAACTATTTTGTGATGTGTAGTAAGGGAGTATAAGAGGAAAGATAGACATAGGGAAGAGACAATTTGTAATATTGCTTCAGTGTAGGACTATGAAGGAGCATGTTTTGAAAGGAGACCCTGGAAAAGAGGTGGTATGTTGTTGATGCTTAAGGTATTAAAGTTGTCATTATGGATCTTCACAGGCAACTTTCATGTTATATTGTTTTGGGAAGTGAAGTAATTGAGATTATTTTAAAGTTTGGTGTAAAACGCTTAGCGTACTCGAAAAGTAATCGTCCGCAGCTTGTGGTCTCGCGGTCGCGTTCTCGATTCCCGAGTACGGGGTCCCGGGTTCGATTCCCGGCAGGGTCAGGGATTTTCACCTGCCTCGAGATGACTGAGTGTTTGTGTTGTCCTTATCATCCCATCATCATTCATGCAATTGGCAAGATTGGACTGAGAAAAGGCTGGGAATTTGTACGGGCACTGATGACCACACATTTGAGCACCCCACAATCCAAACATCATCATCATCATCATCATCATCATCATCATCGTCACCGAAAAGTAATGATTGAGTGTAAGTGGAAGTGTACTTGGAGACAGCAACGATTGGAAGAGAGGCTGTCCTTGGTGTTGAAAATGACTTAACCTGTCATCCTATCATGAAGAATACTAAAGGTGTGGGTAGTAAGGTTAAATGTAAATGTTGATAGTAAAGGACCTGGTAACATGGAATACCAGAGCTGTCGTAAAAACTGTGTGCAATGAAAATGGATAAAACCTTAACCTTTCCATCTTTCCATGGTCTCATCTATGAAGGTTGTGAAGTGGCCATGTAATCTAGAATATTAGGCTAAACCTATTGATGGGTCATCAGGAAAGATAAATTTTTGTGTCACTTTCAAGTCTGTAAAATTTTGTAATTTATGAATGGTTGTCTCACTCCTTTTCGAACACTGGGAAATGGTTAGTATCTTTTCTACGGGAAGCTAATTTTAATTTGAATACGCTTTGCAAGGGAAAGGTATGAGTGAAACTTTCAGTACCAAATTAGGTAACATGTCTTCTGATATATTGTGGAACTACTACTGTACAGTGGACAAAAAGGACTACTTGTTTCTAATTGTTGCATTGATGATTTACCTGATTCATTTGGTGATGCCACTTATGTTTATGCATGATTTTGTATATACTGCATTATAGACTTTCGATTAGTCTAAAAAGGAAGAAGAAAATCATTGGCCAGAGTGAAATTTATAGAGTATAACATGATTAATTAAAAGTTACTTTCAAATTGGAAACTGGTAAGTAGTCAGACGCTTGTTGATTTATAAGGGGGCGACAGGTGTTAGGGTATGAGATTATGAGATTTCCCAGACGTTTTGTGGCAAAAGTGTTTGAAATTAAATAATTTTGTTGATTACAGAGGATATGATATCCCAATTTGGAATGTAAAGCAACAAGTATTTTTAACAAAAGATCAGTTCACTGTTCATCTAGAAAAATTGTACAGAGGTTACAAATTTAATTATTTTGTGGGAAGATTCAGGAAGGAGAAGGTCTTCCAGAAGATGATAATGTAATTGCTGATGTATATACTCTTGTTTTTCTTGCTTTGTTGGCTTGGAGTTGGTTCATAGGAGATGTACCTAACTGATGAAGTTCAGGTTGTAATAAAAGGCACAATAAAAGCCTTCATACAAATCAGAATTATTGTTGTTCTGGTTTTGGATACAAGTCAAATTCTTTGACTGACATAAGTAGAGTTTAACAAGTCGGTGGTTCACAGACTTCTTGAAGTTTAAGACCGGTGACAAGGTAATAAAAACACTAGCTGAACCCTCACAATAAGCCTGTGACAGGATTGGGATAGGAATTGCTGAGTGGGTGGATTGGGCAGGTCTTGCACCTGGTCTTCCACAGGAATATGTTTCCTATGGCAAGCAATTGGGAGTGGGAGAAGCCTGGGGATGGACCATGATGTCATTTAGGTTGTATGGGTGACAGAATATCACCTCAGGAGGGATAGAAAAGGTCTTGGATGAAGTTCCCTCCTTTCTCTGTTGTGTGTGCCTGTCAATAACTCAGTGCATCTTCTATTCGGTTAGTGGCCACCTTTACTCCTAAATTATATACCTTCTACCAGAACTTACCTGCTATATATCTGTATATGTGTTTGACAAGGGAGTAGGGCTCTGGGTAGTCTTATGTCACCATATTGCATCTCAGCATCTTGACACCTTTGCATCTAAGAAGGAAGTTTTTCATACATCTCCTCTGTACTGAAATGAATCTGCCAGTTTATACTCTTTCTTTGTTGTAATAGATGTCAGGTACTTCTCCTCAACGATCCATGCTAAAAAGGCATCAGCATCATAAAACTCACTAGCTGCTCTTCATTTATAGTACAAATGTTTGATTTTTTTGAAGTTTCCATCTTCAAGTTGGCAGCCACAGATCCAGGTGGAATTTTGGCATCACATATCAATACCACCTCATGGCATATCAAGTTGATACTAGAGCGGCAAGTTTCTGTCTGACATCAATAGCGGTTGTGCGGGATCTGGTGGCTGCTGAGCCAACCTCCAGCAGCTCTCTCCTATAACCATCCTCTGCCACCACAATATAGGACAACCAGCAGCAGCCGTTCGACCTACTTGCACTTGGAACCACTATGCAACAACACCTCTGTTTGTTATCCTTGGTGACACAGATAATATGGCTCAAATGGCTCTGAGCACTATGCGACTTAACTTCTGAGGTCATCAGTCGCCTAGAACTTAGAACTAATTAAACCTAACTAACCTAAGGACATCACATACGTCCATGCCCAAGACAGGATTCGAACCTGCGACCGTAGCGGTCGCTGAGCTCCAGACTGTAGCGCCTAGAACCGCACGGCCACTCCGGCCGACAACACTGAGATAGCTGGACGGTGATGCTTGCTGCAATATTTGTGTTGAATCTTTGGATGCCTAGAGAAATACAAATTAAGCAAATCTCCTGTTTCTTCTGACAAAAGTTGCTATATTACACTGTTGTCCAGCTCTCTTACTGTTGTATACAAACAGGAACTACTATACGCTCAATTCTAAATGCCATAGTAATATTAAGCTTATACAAACATGCAAGACTGTGCTTGCTTGGATCACTTAATTCTTCTCTTGAGTATTTGTGGGACCAGCTGTTGGACTGTACCAAAAGTGAAGTAAATTTGTATGGCATTATTATGTGGGAGTCCCTTAATTGGACGCTATTTCAGTTAGTTGTGTGACCTTAACCAACCCCTGTAATGTTACTAGAGAAAGGGGACCTAACAGTTCAATGAGGAATCTGAATACTATGTCATTCCTGGCATATCTTCACATCAATGAGAACCAATTAACCATGATATACAGTGTCTTCAAAAATCAACAGTAATTTTAGTAAACCTGTAGCCTCGTATTCACAAAATACACAATTTGACAATCATTTGCTACAGGGTACAATGTAATTATTTAATAAGAATAAATATGTGAACAATAAAAATGTTAATAATTTGTAACAGATCCTCCATTTTACATTACGTACCCATTCAATATGAGCTCTATTTAGCTCAAGAAAAGGTTAACAGAAATTGCTGTCAGACAGCTAATCATGAAGTTATAGTTCTCGGTTGGCATGTTCAGCTTAATGAACACTGAAAACTTTGAAACCTTGTAGTTGAGTATTTTAAATACTAGTATGAAAACTTTAGAAATAGTGTTGATGTATTCTGAAAACTCTTGTGTAAAGTAGAGTCACAGAACCTTCACACTCTTATTTAACCAGCAGCGCAGCTTTTCCAACTAGTGTACATTGTTCATATTCAGTTGGTGCACTCTGTGATGACCATTATTGTCCAGATGATAGTTTGCTTTCCATGAAATAGAGTTTGTTATCGGTATCCTACTTGCCGCATGGCTTTTCTGTCTGTCAATTTATTGGCATTACAACAAAACAAAATGTTAAAGTTCATGGAAGCAGTTGCCTCAAAATCATTCATATAGGTAGCAAAAGCCTCACTTCAATTTGTGGATGTCTAAAATAACAGTGCACACAATATGCACTGTACCAGTTGCACAAAATTTTTGCAAATTCTAAGTCTGATCACTCAGAACCAACATCCAAAACACAGAGACAAAAGACACATTTGTCATCTCAGCTCACAACCACAGATAGACTTACTGACTGATTACTCTGTATCCAAATCTTCAATGACTACACTGTTACTTGAGTGACGGCCTGTGTCAACTTTATAGTAACATCATTCTTTCAAGCACATGGCAGTCAGTGCTAAGCATTCACAGCATACAATATTATACAGTGGGCTGAAGGAGAGCAACCCAGTTTGTATAAACAAATGTGAAACATCTTACCAAAATCAGATAGTCAGTTTTCTCTGATTGCTTTTCCTTCGGAGAGGCTCATCTGATCAGTGAAATTAAGCAAACTCTACCAATCTCACTCAAAAACAAAAGCTTCTCATTTTTCCTAAAACACTATGAGTGTGATCAGACATTCCACGAAAAATAAGAAAATTTTATGCAATGATCGAGAATTTACTTTACAATTATCCTTTCCGACATAGTTTCATACTGTATTAATATGAATTTGGTGTTGCAATATCTCATGTAAACTCCAGTAACTTCTATCATTTAATTTATAATGCAGTAAGTTTGCATAGCAATAAAACACAAAATTTACAGTGCCTAAAATAATTGGTTGCTTCACTTGGGAGTTGAGAGTGATGATGTTTCCTTATAACATAACACCTGTGGACACTCATGAATAAATCTCTTATTTATAGAGTGCCCATGAAATTTAATATATTCCCTTTATAATTCAAAATCTACCAACTAGAATGATATGAAATTTGCATTCTTGAACATACAACATAAAATCTGTAGGTTTTGTAACATCTCTTTTTTATGTAAAAACTGAAGTCACTTGCATCTGTCTCTATATCCATTATAATCTCAGGAACTGCTGTAGGGACTTCTATCCAGTGTTGTCTAATAGATACACAGATTCATGAGGAAGGTATGTATGTAATTCATAAATGCTTTGTACAATTATGATGAATTAAAGTTAAGTTCTGAAAACAATGCCATTGCCACCTGGTGAACAGTTGCAATAACTAGAGAGAGCAGCAGTGCCTCCAGAATACAACAAGTGCGATCTATTTCATATCTGGTGTGGTGGTCTAGTGATAAAACATGTGGCTGAAAACTGGAAGGGTGTGGGATTGAATCCTGGTTGGATCACTTTTCTCCAGTTTGCTTTGTAACTTAGAATTCACCTGCCAGTGATATGGAGATACACATTTCAAAATATGATAATTTCTGACTGTCAATTTCTGCTTCCCTCAGACTATTAATAGCAATTTGCATTCTTAATGCATCGCAAATTCTTCAAACAATGGGCAATGAGTTACTCAACTGTAAAATATAGTAATACATATAACCAATAATGAAAAGATAATGACATCATCATTGGGTTGTGTTGTGAAACCTACAGTTTGAAATAAGCAAATATTTTTAAGCACTATCTTCCCTGCTATAGTTTGAGAACATCTGCATAACGAAGGAACATGTGACTCCAAAATATTTGTTCTGAAAAACTACATCAGAAACTTTGTTTAGACTATATGAGTACAGCCCTCAAAGCCTTGGTATTCGTTTACTGAGGACAGACTTGACGACCCTGTGGTTCCTGAACTGGGGACTGGTACACGTCTCCAGTCCTCTGTTACCATAAGCTGTGGGCATGTTTCGGCAACCATGTATGGCCCGGCAGTGGAGCATTGTGTGTCAAGGATCTTGGCTTGATGGCCCGGATTGTGAGGATGGTAATATATAACCCTCAATCTCAAGGTGGTGCTGTGCGCACTGATGAGATGCATGGCTGTTGACATGGAACAGTTGTTAATGAACAACCTCTGTGGAAACTGCCTGCCACACCTCCGTTATATGAGGCTTACCTAGGCACATGGGGCTCCGTCTAGATGGACTTTTATCTCCATAGTTGCTCGTTGGACCAGGGTGGATCCTTCGAACTTTTGTCTGCCACCTCTGCATCACATTGAACTACAGTAAAGATGTTGTGACACGCAGAGACTTTGTGGACATCCCCAAAGAAGGCTGGAAGTTTAATGGGCCCAAAAGGCATTGTAGATGTGCAGAATAAGGCGGGTTTTCTTTGCTTAACCGTGCAGCACTATGTTCCCAACCCAATACTCTGTTTTAAATGCCAGCTCTTTGGGCATACCACTCTTGATGTAAGGGAAAAGCCACTTGTGGCAAATGTGGTAAGGCTGCCCACGAAGGAGCCAGATGTTCATGTTCTCCAAAGTGTGTGAATTGCTCTGGCTCTCCCCATGTCTGGAGTAGGGACTACTGTGTCTTCCTTGAAGAACAAGGAAATTAAAACAACAAGATGGATATCCTATGGTGAGGCCAAGAATATTTATAAGAACATGCAGCCCCCGACATTCTGTATCTCCTTTGCTTCAGTTGTTAAACAGCCAGTACAGAAAACCAATGCTGCTACACAAACAGAGGTAGCTAGTGTTAGCACTAGTACCCGTGTTTGTCAGTGTACTTGTGCTGCTGCAGTTTCTTCACAGCCTACACTTTCTTCCAAAACATCAGAAGAATCTGTGGTCACTAATGTTGCAGAGCTTCTTGCTCCCCCAAAGGTTCACTCTGGTCCACCATCCAGCACTGCTGCTACCACTACTGTGATTGTAGCTCTGGAACCTACCCAAGGCAAAAAATCAAAAGCCAAGCCCACCACTGATGGAGTCATGAAGTAAACAGTCCAATAATGTCGATGTCATCCTGTCGAATGTCTCTGCTGAAGGGTACAGCTAATGAACCATGATGTGGGACAGGGGCAATCATCTCGCCCCTACCAATTATGGGCTCCCCTCCCTGGTGGAAACACAGGCCGAAAGTACATCATCTGTGATAGATGGCTCCTACATTACAGTGGAAAATTAATGGGCTCAGGACACATGTAGAGGAACTGAAACTGCTAGCACAGAATACCCCCTGTGCCTGTGTTTACAAGAAACACGTTTAAAAAGCCACTGACACCACTGTGCTACAGGGTTATAGCCTTCACTGACAAGATGATGTGACTGGGAACAGAACCAAGTAAGGGGTTGCTGTGTTTGTTGATGATACACATCTCTCCTCTGCTCTCCCTCTGGCTACTGACGTGCAAGGAGTTGCTGTTGAAATTCATGTGTGTCAGAGGGTCACTGTTTGCTCACTTTGTCTACCTCTGCAAGATGCAGTAGCCTCTGAGACTCTTCTAGATGTTGTGGAACAACTCCCGTGACCATTTTTTGTCATGTCTTGTGTGACTCAACCTCTACGTGCCCTCAGGGTCAGGTTTTGAAGAGCCTCATGATATCTCATGACCTATGCGTCGTCAGCATGGGTACTCTCATCATTCCTGTGCTGCTACTGGGTCATTCTCAGGCATCAACCTTTCTGCTCTCCAGCCCTCACAGACTCTCTTGAATGACCTACAATCTAGTGACCATTTCCCACTCTACATTCACCTGAGGAGAAGCCACCAGCAAAGCTAACTGGACACTGGTCAGTCAGCTGGCTGTGTTTAAACATTGTAATAGCATCCAGGAATGGGTAGACCACATCATACGAGTGATCCATCATGCCACCAATCTATCAATTCCAAGGTCTTCAGTTGGTAACCTGTACCTTGGTGGACCGGCGAGTGCCATTCAGCAATTTGGGGCAACTGTGTCGCTCTCCAATGCCTTAAATGCCGCCCAACAACCACTTGGCCTTTCAGGTCACAAATGCCATTGCTCTAAATAATTAAGGAGGGCAAGAAAAGGATGTGGCAAGTGTTTGTGGACTTTATCAATCGTTCCACTTGTTCTACAACAGTATGGGAAGCCATCTGGAGGATTTCCGGTAAACACAATCTTTTACTGATGGCAGCAGTGCTGAAACAAGGATGTCTCCAAACAACAGCTGGAGGTATCTCTCAGATGGTGGTAGAGCTTTTTTGCAAAAACTACTGCCAATGCCAGCCAAGATCCGGCACTTTGCTGCTACCATGTGTCTGTAGAGAGCTGCAAGTTGGGCTTCAGATCCCACAATTCTGAATCTTACAAGGGTGGTTTGAAAAGTTCTTAGAACAGAATAGGAAAAAAAGTATTGCATCACAGAAACTTTTTTCATTTTGCAATGTAGTCTCCTTGTAGATTAATGCACTTGATCCAACAGTGTTCCAGTGCCTTGATCCCATCTCAAAAATGAGTTTGTCAACTCCGGCTATCAATTATTCGTTTGAAGTGAATCTTTGTCCAGCAAGAAAAATTTTCAGTTTTGGGTAGAGATGGAAGTCTGGCGGAGCCATATCAGGTGAATAAGGCAGCTGTGGCAACAATTCCTACCTCAGTTCATGTAATTTTGTCATGGCGACGGCAAATTTGTGCGGGCGCGCATTGTCTTGATGGAAGATGACATTCTTCCTTGCTAAACCTGGCCTTTTTTCGCATATCTTTTGTTGCAATTTGTCCAGGAGGTTAGCGTAGTATTCTCCAGTAACTGTTTGCCAAGTGGGGAGATAATCTACAAACAGAATCCCCTTCGCATCCCAGAACACTGATGCCATGACCTTTCCTGCCAAAGGAAATGTCTTTGCTTTCTTTGGTGGCAGTGAATCAAAATGTTTCCACTGCTTTGAGTGTTGTTTTGTCTCTGGGGTATAGTGGTTCATCCAAGATCCATACATGGCATACACTTGAAGATTGCAGCACTTCTTTCTACTATATCATGGGACTGGGTGGATAGAGTGACTTCAGCCAAGTTCGACTGGGTATATAAGGCTGCTAGTTCCCAGCAGATGTCGAAACTTGATCGCTTCATGCCACAACAGCTGATGCCACAGGAAATAACTGCATGACATTCCGTGGTTAATTTCACGGAGAAGATTTTAGACGATGCAACACTGTCACTTTTGGGCAAAGATTTTAATTTTCCACCTACACCAAGTGCAGTACCTCTTATAAGTTTCGTAAGTGGTGTTGAACAAGCTGTACATCACCTTCCTATGGATGTTGCTGAAGAAATAAGATGGGAAACTGGTTGGGTTCTTCTGAAAGCTCCTCCCCAATGCAGTAATATAACCGCTGAAGAAAGGGCTGCACTACAGAACCTTTGAGAAGATCCGGAAATAGTGGTGCTTAAGGCTGGTAAAGGTAATTCTACTGTTTTGTTACCTCGTGGGTTGTATTTGGAGAAGATGTGTAGTCTACTTAGTGATACTATGTATCGGAGAATTGATCAAGACCCAACAGCACGTTTGCAACGGAAGACGTGTGCACTTTTGAACTCTTCCTTGCTAGCTCCAGAGACCATCAAGCAGTTAAGACCACATGGCAGCGTACCACCGAGACTGCATGGTCTTCCTAAAGGGCCTTCTCAACTAGAGCCAGGAACTGGGAAATGGATAAAGAGGAGAATGTGCCAGCCAAGTCCCTAGCTTTTCTTCCCTTTGTTGGAAATATCTCCTTCAAGATAGTGAGGATTCTTAATAATTTTCACGTGAAAGTGGTTTTTTGCCCGCCTTCTAAGATTTCGGATTTGCTGGGATCGGTGAAGGATGATTTGTTACTGTGGAAGGCGGGAATTTACAAAATACCGTGTCAATGTGGTATGGCCTATATAGGAAAGACAACGCGTACAGTGGAAGAGAGTTGTACAGAACATCAGTGATGCACTCGCCTACTGCAACCAAGTAAGTCTGCCGTTGCAGAACATTGTATTTCTAACGGTCATTCAATGGAGTACGACAAAACTTCGATTTTGGCCACAACAACAACTTTTTGGGACTCCATTATCAAAGAATCTGTTTAAATACGCATTGCGGGAAATATAATGAACCTTGACAGTGGTTACCAATTGAATAACGCATGGAATCCCATCATCTCTGAAATTTGCTCGAGACAAAGGCGCCAGAAGACTTTGATAGCTGCGGCCAGTGATGGTACCGATGGCAGCTGGGCGGTGTGGCCCATCTGTCCCTGCAACTGCAATGCATGTGCGGCAGTACTATCAGTGCACTATATAAGCTGGAGCGGAGAACGTCTACATCAGTTGTCGTTCGGCTCACCTGAAGATGGCTGGCAGTTGTCCAGCCGAAATATCGTGCAATGAAGTTTACGATGACCGGCTGCAAGCCCGAAATCTTTTTGAATAATGTGGGATTTGTCTGATACCTGACAGTTGTAGATGTGTATGAAAGCAATGATGTACCAAAGAACATCCCAGGCATGCAGTCCTATGGGTTCAGTCATGTTTTGGGCTGGTATCATTTACTGATGTCAGACACCTCTCTTTCCTATGAAAGATCATTTGAGGGCTGTGTATTAGCTAGACAGAATCCTCCACCCTGCTGTCCATCTAAACATGATGATAATTCTTGAGCATACTGTGCACACCTCATGAACATCGTCCTTCAGAAAGCAGGATTCAGCTAAATGGAATGAGCTGTGAAATTTCTGAACTGAACCCGATTGAATGTGCTTGGGACTCATTTAAACTTTCTGTGCAACATACCAGGTACCCTCATAACACACTGAATGATCCTAGGGGGTCCACTGACCACTGTTGAAGAGTGGGACAGTATGCCAAGTGAGATTCAAGCATAATACAGTGTGGGAGTTGAAGAAACGTGGCGTTGAATGTTACCCACAAGCAAAGTTTGATTTCACAGATGCTCTTTCAGACAGGCTGCCTTTATTTTTGTTGTTTTGTTTTAATTTACTGTAAAGCTGTTTCATAACCCAAATTCTTTCATTCTCTACTCCCTTTCAATCAAATCCCAGACACCTTCTCAGACAACCAGGTTGAGCAGTTTCGATAATCTTTCAAATAAATAAAAGATCATTTGTTCTACACTGATTGAGTACACAAGCTTGATTTATAATCTGTAAGTGTTCTGTACTATAAAGTTAAGCTACTTTGGTCTCACATGTGTACAGTTTGTTCAGATTTAATTTTCAAGTTTCTCTATCTAAGCCTCTTGGTAGGGAAACAAATTTGGTTTTGTTGTTTCAATCAAAACAAATTTGTTAATGCTCTAGAAAACATGTTTGAGATTGGATTATGTGTATTGGTGTTGCAAGAGAAAATTTGAATTTGTAAAATTTTATCAGCACTCGGTATTAATTTGCTTTAATAATTTCATTGAAAATAATTGTGCTACTATGAGTATGTTGGGTTTTTGTTGATTAAATTTGTACCCTGTATTTATTGTTGCTCATAAAATTTCAAGAAATTTCAATAGTGTTGGCCTGATTCGTTTGCCAAATATATTTTCAATTTTCCATGGGGAAACAGTTTTGTTGTATTCCTATTAGTACTTTTTCATTTGAGCAACATGACTTAAGTTGAGAGAGAAGTGATCCTTATTTCTGGACTCTTATCATGTCAGTATCCATAGAATGGGCTCTGTTTTTGGTCTGAATATTACATCCCCCCCCCCCCCCCCAACCAAAAAAAAAAAACCTTGAATGTACTCAAAGTATTAACCCCACCAGCGACATGACTTATAAATAACCTAGGTCTTGTGCACCTTACACTGACCTGTGTAACAGAAAGAGAACAAATTTCATGAAAAACAGTTGTTGTTGCTTCCAGCAAGACGGCTTTGTCACGAATGTATGCTATAGTGTGTTCTAGTTTTATGAGATACAGTAAATGCTGGTATTCAACTGTCCCCCCACAGAAGGAACCAACAGAGTCAACAAATAGCTGCTAATCAGTACAGTAAGGACCTGTCCCCACCCAACCCCAACCTGCCACAATCAAATCCAATCCACATACCTCCTTACATGCAATAGTAAGGAATGGCCAAATACGAAACACATGAGTGTATTGGTGTGCAGTCATTCATAACTTAGCCCACTAAACATATGACAAGGAGATCTCTTCCAGTAACATTAGAAGTTACATTCAGAGCAGCGGACGCACACTGTAGAGGAAAGCAGTGCTTTCTGAAGTTGTCATTGATAGTGTTACGCTGTGCTCCAATGTCTATTCTTCTAGAGGTTTTATCTGGGATGTAAGGTGAGCAGCTCTCCCATATTTCCCAGGATCTCCTGTATAATAGCAATATTTTCATAATCCTGCCAGCTTCATTACTGACCACCAGTTTCTTCCATGTATTTTGTCAATAATCACTGCTGCAAGTATTAATCCCATGAACTACTATTGATAGTTCAAGTTCCCTGGCTGGCCGCTGTGGTCGAGCGGTTCCAGGCGCTTCAGTCTGGAACCACGTGACCGGGGTCATGGATGTGTGTGATGTCCTTAGGTTAGTTAAGTTTAAGTAGTTCTAAGTTCTAGGGGACTGATGACCTCAGATGTTAAGTCCCATAGAGCTCAGAGCCATGTAAACCATTTTCAAGTTCCCTGAATGACTCACCTCGAACAGTTTTGTGTGACTATCAGTATGGTTATTGACATATGAGAGACCACTGTCCTGCTTTGCATGCTCTCCTGTTTTCATGTATTAAGGTCTGTATGAAATACTTGCTAATTTTCTTTTCAAAATTACAATGTTAAAGTTCCTACATTAAGCACATATCGTTAAACCATCAGAATGGTAGAAACAAACTCACCCCACAGAACTTTATTATTCAGATCATTCATTTTGTTGGCCTGATTGCAATGAGCTAGTTAGTTTCATCAGAAATAATGGCCATCAAAAGTTACTGCAGTTATAAAATTTTGTACATTTATTCATAGGGAAAATCTTATGAGTTAACAGGTAAATTCAGAAAGAAAGACCAATTTCAAATTAAAGAGGCTAGTTTTCATCTTTGTTTCTAATAATCAAAACCTAATTAGTTTAAAAGATATTGTTAGTTAGAGATTTCACCTGGTCATAACTTCCAGTGTTAGTTATAGCCAAAGTAGAGCGAACTGTTCACTCCATCTGTATTGTGTGAAATTTTAGTTTTGAAGAAATAAGAACTATTATGCTCCGTGTATGTCCAAAATAACTACCTATTTGTAAACATTAGAGACTGTAAGTGACCTGGTCATCACTGGTAGGATCTTAAAGACATGATAAAAGACTGGTAAACTTCTGAACTTAAAAAGAAGTGTCTGGCTATTTATTTTAATAAGTCCTACTACAGCACTTTCGGGTGATGATCCAGCAAAATTGCTCAGCTATAGAGTCTTATTCGGTAACAGGTAGGACTGGTTTACATGACAGACATGATCTGTTTTTGGCTGCTACAGAAAGAAGACGGTTTGGCCCAAGGGAATGCGAGGAGTGGAGAAAGAATGACATAGTGTAGGCATCTAGAAGGTACTTGTTAGAAAATATAAAATAAGAAACATGTTTTAAACACTTGAGTGTTATAGTCATTTCTTAATGTATACCACATGTGAGTCTAATTACATGCTTTTGCACTCTAAAAGCTTTCTCTCAGTTTACCGAGATACTCCAGAATATGATACCATATGACATGTAGAGTCAAAGTAAACAAAATATGGCAGGATTTTTATTATTATTATTATTATTTTTATCTCCATTGCCACCAATTCCAAGATAATGTGACATAGTTGTGCAGTGGAAGTTTATTATGACTAACACTAAATCTCCCTTAAAATCTTGTTCAGTTGTTGGTCATCTCCCCTAAAACCATGATCAAATGTTGGTTGCCTTACTGCTACATATCATCTGTCATTTAACTGTACCTGTTTGCAACTTGAAGCTTCAAGGCAGGGATAAGAAGAATGCCTATTGCAAGCAGTCCTTTCACCTGGTACACCATCCAAACATGCCTCCAAGCATGACTCAAACTTTCGATGTCACTTATGATTTGTGTGCAACTCCAGTGACAGTGGAAGTTTACGTTGGTCCTGGACATGTGTTCAGATAGTCCCACTTCTTAAGGTGATAGTACCCAATAAACAGTAAATAAGTGTCCAAAACCTGGTCTGGGTCACATGTAAAGTTGTATTAGATGAATAAGATTGTGACAACTATGTTAGTGAACTAATTTAATTGATTTGAGTGGGTAACATAGACAGTACTTCTTGACATAAAAATATGATGCCTATTGTGATCCACTCCTCGATCGTGGCCTCATGTGGTAGCTGTTTGGAAGAGCACAAGAGAGGAACTGTGAGATTGATGCTCTGAACTAGTTGTGAAATGTGCTTGGATGGTTCATTTGGTAAGAGTGATAATGACCAAGGCTAGAGTAAAGTCCCTAGTCCAGCACACATCTTTAATCTAGCACAATGCCTTATGATAGCCTTCACATCATCTGTGAGCTACAGCTTCATTCTACCTTATAACTTGACTATTGCTTTGTTGTTTTATACAAAAGTCATGCACTTTCTGATTTACTGTGAATTTCTTTAGTGTTTCCTTTTCTAGAAAGTTCCTGTTCCAACGTACACGGATTCAGAGTACCTACACTATTTACATAATGAATCATGGAGCCGACAGGAAACTGACCACCTATTTGATTTATGTAGGCGATTTGATTTAAGGTTTATTGTGATGAAAGACCGCTGGGATCGCACTCGCTTCGGTGATAGAAGTGTTGAAGATCTAAAAGAGCGCTACTATGAAGTCTGTGCAATTCTTACCAGGGTATGTTCATTGTTCATGATTCTTCATTTTGAAATTATAATGTGTTTCTTCTGTAGAGTTAACAGATTTATATGTTCTTACCTATACTACTCATTCAGGTGCGGGCCAGTTCAAGTGCAGAAGCAAAAGTTTACGTGTTTGATGCAGACCATGAACGGCGAAGGAAGGAACAGTTGCGGCGGCTTTTTGAAAGAACACCTGAACAGGTAAAATTATGTCTTAGAAGAATTATAAATAATCTGTATGTTCTGTAACAACATATTGACTTTCCAGTCACATTTACATATTATTAACTTCACAGTTGAAGTGAGGGTGTTAGGAAATTAAAGTTGAGTGCTTTGAGTGAGGCTCAGTGAGTTCACTCAGCAGCAGTATGAAGGCTCGTTTCTCAATTGTTTACCATTGTGAATGCTGCTTCCTAACAGATAATGCAGAAGTATGAGAAGCCATGGCACTTGTAACCATTTTTTATTTATTCTGTATTTTGTCATAATTTTCTTGCTTTTTCTATACACTGTGGGATATCTTTTAACAACTAGCTGGCTCTGCAAAAATCATTTTTGTCATTGTGGGGTGGTTTCTTAATTAAACATGTTTTGCCTGCTCATATTAGGCATCTTAATTGTATTCTGCAGTTGATAGAAATGTGTTTTTCAGTTTGTGAGCAAACACTGTAATGAATAGAGACAAATAGTCTCTATTGACATGAGACGTTAAGTGATGGATAGCCATACAGACAAGGCATTGGACAGTGTGTGAATACAGTCAGACCACAGAGGTGATAGAATGTATGCTCTGAAAGAGAATGCATTGAGTGTGAAAGAAGCTATTTGCCTACTCTTCTCTCTCAACTACGTAGCAGCTAAAGTAGCAGGATAGGGGATCACAGTTATCAAAACGAGATTTGTTGACCGAAATCTGATAGGCATTCTTCTCAATTTCCCTGAATAGATAGCTCTATCGTTAGTAGGTATCATGCAATAAACCACATATGCACAAAATGTGGAAAAGTTTCTCAACTCTGTCAGAGCAGCATGTACAAAATAAAATCAGCGTTATTTAATCTTAGACAATGAAGTACCATAGTAAGACCAACCATATTGTATATTTCAGGATGATCTAAAAGAGGCAGAGTGGAAAATGATAACTGAAAGACTGAAATATACTATCAAAAATAGTGGGACCTACAGTTACACAATTTGACACAGCAAGAATTGGTTCAGTTAAATAGAGCATTAAAACAGAAATGAGAAAGAGGATACAGTATGTAGCATTTTACATGCTAGTTTTCGTTATATCGTATTCATCACAGGTGCATATGGAATAACCAAAAAGACACTGGACACATATTTTGTAGGCCAGAAGTTTAAATACTCATTGTGCCATTCAGATTTAATTTGTTCACTTTGTTATGTTTGATAGAGAGTCATAGTAAGTACACTTTTTAACAATACATTTTATTATCCAGATTATTATGTAAATTGGAGAGAGCAATTGCCAGGATCACTTGTTTGAAAGGGACAGTTGGTTTACTCTCTCCTTTTATGTCCTTGCAAGGTGACAAGGATACAGGAAGTAAACAGCAATTCCCAGTAACATTTGCAAGAGTTTATTGCACAGTGGTTAACAATACATATCATCTGGTATCACAGACTGAAGGCTTTACCGGAGCTGTGACAAACACAATGTAGTGCTCTGATGTGTGCACAACTGATGCCTGGTGATGCTCGGCAAGGCACAGCAGCTGCTTGGTGATTGGTGCTGCAATGAGACTAACTGTGTGAGCGGCCTGATGAGGGCAATTGATGCTGTGGCAAGAGGGGTGTGCAGGCACATAGTGAGACAGGCAGTGTCTATAGCCCAAAGAGCCATCAAGGCCGTGACAGGTACTGCTCAATCAGCAGTGACAAACTGGGGCGCAGTGGGGCTGACAGCCCTGTGAAAGTAGTGGTGGCAGCTGGGAGGTAACTCTTAAGCGTCGGTATGACCTGAGACGTCAGGATACCAATGGAGTGCGCAGTCTTAGGAGCTAGTGAGCTGGCAATGATGTCATCAGCTCTTGGGGACTGATGGAAGTAACAGCTTGACCAGCAGTGGCCCATGATATGGATGAGCCAGTGAGACAGATGGTGAAAATCTGACTGATGGTCAAAAAGTGGCGAGCATAATTGCCCAGAGCTGGAGAATCTACTGCCTGGTAGTGGCCTCATTATGAGTTATAAAGGCAGGCAGGTTGATATTTGCATAATTATGTGATTGATGCAGTGGTGCTACAGACAGTGTGTACTGGATGAAAAAGTTGTTTCGCAATCGCATGCCACTATAGGCTGTGTGTGCGCAGTTTAGCGTGAAACTAGTGCTTCTAACAAGGAAATACATGTGGCTCAATTATGAGACAACCCACAGGATGTGAGGTAATGTTGGTGGTTGTAGTGGCCTGTTTAATGGCCAGCTACAATAGCCCACCTCCTCAGGAGGAGATGGCAGGGCCGAGATAGCAGAGCCATCTTGGCCAAAACGAAAGATGAAGAAGGAGAGAAGTAGAGACGCGAACCTAGGCAAACGGGGCATTAGGAGCACCAAAATGGGTGATAAGGAAAGGATGGGCCAGAAGATTGTTAGTTCCTGCAGGAAGTAAAGGCTAGATTGATGGTGATGGCGACAGCCATCTAGTAATGAGGGCTTGCAAAAAAGTACATGCTATGATGAACAGAGGAGCATGTCAGGGGCAACACCAAGAACAAGCACCATTGAAAATAAGAATAGCATGACATCCATGCATCCAGAAAAGAAGCATGAGCTGGAAACACAATTTACTTCACAAGGCGGACGACAGGTGCTGGGTGTGGAAGTGCCGAAGAGACACAGAAGAATGCTAGAATGGACTGAACGGCGTCCTGTGACGCGGGAAACAGAGAGACAGCATTGGCAGGCCATCGGCGGCCAATGGGAGACTAGCTCGACCAACACCGACCACCTGAAACACAGTAATGCCTGTGAGCCATTTAAGTATTTGAAGGGTCAGTAGCAGCCAGTGGGAGCAAGGAGCTCAGCCATCAGTGGCTGCTGGAGATGTGAAGGTACTGACAGGATGTCAGCACAGAGCAGGGCATACATCGAGACACTGGTGGCGTGGCTAGATGCCAGTAGGCCAGTGGGACATCAACTGGGACACCAGTGGGCTCAGCCAAAACCAGATGGACCATTGGGACATTGATCAGATGTCTGCAGCTGCCATGAGGTTGACTTGACAAACATGACTGCTGGAGTCACCATGATGTTGACTGGCTCAGCCAGGAGGACACAGCAGCAGCCACGTCCAGATGTAGGCTGCCTGATGAAGATGCTGGGGTTGCTGCAACAACCGCTTCACCAGCTTATGTGTCTGTACAGTGCCGGTCGTACAGGACAGTGGCCGCAGATGAGGCGATGCGTGTGGGATCACATTGCCTGCTTTTGACTGAAGGTGGACAAGCTGCCAGTGATGGCCTTGAGGACGATGAAACCTGTGGGACATAGGGAAGTGACAGCTGAAGGAAGCACGGCTCAACCAGTGGTGGCTGCCAGGCTTCAGCAGTGGAGGGGAGCGTGGCTCAACATGTAACAGCTGCTGGTTACGTGACTGGGTCTCTGGAAACTCTGTCCATCAGCAGCCGAGCAAAACAAGTCACTATCCACAGCAGCTGGCAGGACGACAGGTGTTTGGTTCGTGAGGCAGGGAGATGCACCGAGTGAGACAAGATGTGTTAATTCATTGAGACAAGATGTTTGATTATTAGTTGACAGCCATACCTGCAACTGATGTATTGTGGCAGAGCTGGAACACCTCATCACCAGCTTTTATCTCCTTACACAGTGGCAAGATCATAGGAAGTAACTAGGAGTTCCTAGTGAGATCTGGTAGTCTGTTGCACAACAATACATCTGGTACAATAATATTGTAGGTTCTTCCAGATCTGGTCTGGACCCAGTATACTGCTATAACATTGAATTGAAATTGTGTGTTACAAAAATTGTATAACATTCCCTGAAGCCTATGAGGTGTGTCAGAAGTGCTGCTCAGCATCCACTTTTGTTATAACAACTGTGCTTTTTATCTATAACTTGGCAGTGAATAACCTCCTTCAACAATTACCTTCTTTTTTATACTCATTCTGAGAGAGATAATACATAATATTTCCATTGTATCTCATTGGGATGTAATGTTACATACCTTAACTTTTAATGTTAACATGCTATTTTACATTTTGCAGAAAAGACATTTGTCTGCATCACGTTATTTCCTTGTATGTGCTGAATATTAATGTTGTTGTTGTGCCTGAGACAAGCTTGTGTTCTTTCATTATTATGATTATTATTACCCCCTGCCCTGCAGTGATTGCCAGGAGAGAAAAATGTAGGTGGTGTATGATCCATATGAGCTGCAACAGTGAGTGGTGGTAGACTGATATTCATGTGCACCAAGATGGAAGACAGGGCAGGAAAACATTCGATGGAAGTTGCATGACTCGTTCTGGAGCAAGAGGGTTTGCTGTTTCATGAAATATAAATCCAAAAGCATGGAAGAGTATGTCCCAAAAATATTATCCACTTTGGAGTCAGCTACAGCTAGAAAATTTACTGGATTAGCGACTCGGTTGTTAAGTGAATAAAATTGGAAGTTTTCCTAGTAAGGACCCATATTGATGTCCATAGGACCAAAGCTTTGTCTCAGCTCTGCAAGGATAGTGACTCTAAGTAAGTGGACCAATTACTGAGAAACCACTCTCATACAGGTGTGTGATTCCAAGCATATTGTTAAACTGAGCAGTTATTTTAAACAATTGCAGCACCTGTTCATTAGGAAATTTTTGTTGTAAATTCCCAAATTGTCTGCAGTATGAAAGTTTTCTCCATCATATGGAAGAGATTCCTTCACCTTTAGAAAGTGCACCCACAAACTTTCTGAAAGTTTCTAACTTTCTCATTAACCCCAGACTTGCGACCAGTCAATGCGACAACTCCATCTGTTGCAATCAAGGAAAATTTTCACAACAACAATATTGCTTTCTAAGCAAGAACATTTATTGTCAGCCACAGTTGTCGTTCATTGGGATCAGATCAAGGAGTTCCCCCCACAACATTGAAATCAGTGTCAACACCACTCATGAAAATGGCAATCTGAGTAGCATCAATTCTAACATTGCTTTTGTCCAAAGCTGAGGAGAAAATAACCCAATCTTTATCTGTATTTGAACTGCACTTCCATGTCGCTCACAGTTTTTTCAGTACATCTGCAAATGCTTCACATTGGCAGAAGAAATACTTTGAGAAGAATGATTTCAGCTGTACATAAAATTTTTGCAGTATTCACAAAATATTCTTTCAGAAATTATCCATTGCTGAAAGAAAGTGCTGTTTTTGCTCTTTTAAGAGCTATGAGGCAGTTCTGTTTCATTTCTGTATTAAATTATTTTCTTCATGTAAATTTGTTACAAGAACATGCTTAATTCTTTATTTTTGTGCAGTTTTGCTTTCTTTGCTCAGTATTCTAATTGATAGCTAATGTCTCATGAAGCAATTGGAAATGTCATATCACATTATACTTCTTCAACACCAACATTACATCAAAAAGCAATCACTGAGGTCCCCTCTGTTTCAATAAAAAAGTAATTTTTTTCTCACTGTAGGTTCAAACATCAAAAAGATTCATTAGATTTTCATTTCAAGGATCATAACTTCTCTTAGACCATTTTCAACTCACTAGTTGTGTCTTAGTACCTCATACTAGATCTCAACATAGACAGTGCTGACAAGACAAGGTCAACAATCTGTACTGCTGAGCTTATGTCTATTTAAAATGCCAGAACTGGAATGAGTAGCGAGGTGGAGAACAACTTGTGCTGACAGAGTGGGGATGAGCCTCTGCTTGCACCCATACCTCTCAATATTCGCATTTGCTCAGCCTGGTCTAGATTGTGATCAGATTTTAGCCAATATTACTAATATAATATCTGTAACAACTAGGTAAAAATACTGTAGACGGAAATTTGGGGTAATTGTATTACATTGTACTTGGCATCAGCAGCTAGAGACTGTGGTCATGTGTGTGAGTTGTTGTGCCTATCTGCAACTCAAAATCACTATATGGTGAGTAGCAGCTATTGTTTTCATAATATTGTTGTATTACATTATAAGCATTAGGCAAAAAGCATTGAATCATTAACTTTAGGCTTAGTTTAGGACATCAAAGCAGGAGTGTAGGGCTTGAAATTTTCCCAAGGCCTTTCCAGTGTTGTCTTAGGTAATGGGAAATTCTTTTCTGTTATATTTTCCAGCATGAGTTAATGTTATTCCATTTAATTCAGTAATGTTAATGTTGCAGAGCATAAACACAACAAATTTCATAAGATTGAATGATGCACTTGGCTAATTACTTTCATGTTATTAACCAATAAACATTCAATTCGAAGTAGGGATGCTGAGTCACGATACGTACAATAAAAAGATTCACACAATCATAGCTTTCGCCCATTAAGGCCTTTGTCAGCAGTAGACACACACACACACACACACACACACACACACACACACACACACACACACACACAACTTGCACACACATCTGCAGTCTCAGAGGGCTGAACTACAGTGCAAGCAGCAGCACCAGTGCATGATGGGAGTGGCGACTGGGTGGGGGTAAGGAGGAGGCTGGGTCGGGGAGGGGGAGGGATAGCATGATTGGAGTGGTGGACAGAAGAGTGTTGCACTTTAGGCGGAGGGCAGGAGAGAAGGTGCAGGGGGAGGGGGGGGGGGGGTTATGTAGCAGAAAAGAGAGAAATAAAAAGAAATTAAAAGACTGGGTGTGGTGGTGAAATGATGGCTCTGTAGTGCTGGAATGGGAACAGGGAGAGGGCTGGATGGATGAGGACAGTGACTAACGAAGGTTGAAGCCAGGAGGGTTACGGGAACATAGGATGTATTGCAGGGAAATTTCCCACCCGCACAATTCAGAAAAGCTGGTGTTGGTGGGAAGGACCCATATGGAACAGGCTGTGAAGCAGTCATTGAGGTGATTGACCGTAATTATCCTCCCATTCTTGTACAAAAACAAATCTCCCATGGTTTATCTTTCCAGTCCCCAACCATCTTCCAAAGTCCCACTGTCTGGCCACAGAGGAGCATTCCCCTCGTAACTCAGTACCATCTGGGACTGGAGCAACTGAATTACATTCTCAGCCAGGTTTTTGATTACCACTCATTGTGCCCTGAAATGAGAAATGTTCTACCCACTATCCTTCCCACCCCTCCTACCACGGTATTCTGCTGTCCACCGAAGATAAACAATATTCTCATCTTAAACTTCCTGGCAGATTAAAAATGTGTGCCCAACCGAGACTCGAACTCGGGACCTTTGCCTTTCGCGGGCAAGTGCTCTACCATCTGAGCTACCGAAGCACGACTCACGCCCGGTCCTCACAGCTTTACTTCTGCCAGTATCTTGTCTCCTACCTTCCAAACTTTACTGAAGTTCTCCTGTGAAACTTGCAGAACTAGCACTCCTGAAAGAAAATCTCATTCTGGAAACATCCCCCAGGCTGTGGCTAAGCCATGTCTCTGCAGTATCCTTTCTTTTAGAAGTGCTAGTTCTGCAAGTTTCGCAGAAGAACTTCAGTAAAGTTTGGGAAATAGGAGACGAGATACTGGCAGAAGTAAAGCTGTGAGGACCGGGTGTGAGTCGTGCTTCGGTAGCTCAGATGGTAGAGCAGTTGCCCGCGAAAGGCAAAGGTCCCGAGTTCGAGTCTCGGTTGGGCACACAGTTTTAATCTGCCAGGAAGTTTCATATCAGCGCACACTCCGCTGCAGAGTGAAAATCTCATTCTGGAAATATACTCATCCATCCTTACACAACCCCTGCTCCCAATCCCTTACCTCATCGCTCATACCCCTGTAAAAGGCCTAGATGCAAGACCTGTTCTATACATCCTCCTACCACCACCTACTCCAGTCCAATCACTAACATCACCTATCCCATCAAAGGCAGGGCTACCTGTGAAACCAGTCATGTGATTTATAAGCTAAGCTGCAACCACTGTGTTCCATTCTATGTAGGCATGACAAACAACAGGTTGTCTGTCCACATGAACGGCCACCAATAAACTGTGACCAAAAAACAAGTGGACTGCTTCACAGCCTGTGCCATATGGACCCTTCCCACCAACACCAGCTTTTCTGAATTGCACAGGTGGGAACTTTCCTTGCAATACATCCTACGTTCCCATAACCCTCCTGGCCTCAGCCTTCGTTAGTCACTGTCCTTACCCATCCAGCCCCCTCCCTGTTCCCATTCCAGCACTACACAGCCGTCATTTCACCACCACACCTAGTCTTTTAATTTCTTTTTATTTCTCTCCTCACCTTCTCTCCTGCCTGTCTAAACTGCAACACTCCACTGTCCGCCACTAACCACCATACTATCCCTCCCCCTCCCTGACCCAGCCTCCTCCTTACCCCCACTTCCATCATGCACTGGTGCTGCTACTCACAGTGTAGTTTCAGCTCTCTGGGACTGCAGACGTGTGTGCAAGTTGTGTTTGCGCGTGTGTGTGTGTGTGTGTGTGTGTGTGTGTGTGTGTGTGTGTGTGTGTCTACTGCTGACAAAGGCCTTAATAGCCGAAAGCTGTGATTGTGTGAATCTTTTTATTGTGCCTATCGCGACTTTGCATCTCCGCTATATGGTAAGTAGCATCCTGGATTTTCCATTGCTCAATTTGAAGTAGAATTAAACCTGGCCTGTCTTTCCCTAGGTGGCAGGTTATTTATAAATAGGAGTAAATATATAAATAGTAAAATGTGGTAATTTGATATGAAAAATTTTGCTTATTAGATAGTACACTTTGTAAGGTATTGTCTGTTGAGTGTTTTCATAGAAATTTAAAGATCATTAGTTTCATCACTGTACAGTCTTTTTTTTTTGTACATGTGCAGATAGAGGAGGAACAAACTCTTTTGAATGAACTGCGGAAGATTGAAGCAAGAAAGAAGGAAAGAGAAAAGAAACAACAAGATCTTCAAAAATTAATAACAGCTGCTGACAGCCAGTCTGATGTCCGGCGAACAGAAAAGAAAATAACAAAAAAAAAGCTGACTCATCAAATGAGGCCGAGGCTAGATGCTAATGTAAGTGCACAATATAAGAGCGTTTATACATATGTTGCAAAAATAGTGCTTTTGGGATTATTCTCTGATGTATGTTACAGATGGTGGAAACTGCAGGAATAAAATTCCCTGATTACAAGGGTAGTGGTGTGTCTTTGCGCTCCCAGCGTATGAAACTACCAGCAAACATTGGCCAGAAGAAAACTAAAGCTATTGAGCAGCTGCTTCATGAACTTCACATTGGTATTGTAACATTAGATGTAGTACAAACAAGCATTTTTTTTACTGGCTGTTCCAGAAACTGTAATGTTAACCTGTTTATCGTGATGTCGCATAATGCATGCTAGTGAGGTGATGTCTCTTCTCATCATAGTGCAGGAATAGTAAAATTTAAATGTCTGAGAAAATTGTTTTAATGCAATGTAGTATTTTCACAATACTTTTCTGCATAGAAATTAAAGTAATTCATTGCAAGGGGCAGTACATTTTGATTTATAATATCAATTTTATCAGAAGCAAATTCAATTGAGAAAACTAATAAATTATGAGACAGAATTGCTGGCCAGTACGTACCTTGTTGTTGTTGTTGTTGTTGTTGTCTTCACTCCTGAGACTGGTTGGATGCAGCTCTCCATGCTACTCTGTCCTGTGCTAGCTTCTTCATCTCCCAGTACCTACTGCAACCTACATCCTTCTGAATCTGCTTTGTGTACTCATCTCTCGGTCTCTTTTGACAAATATTTCTACAGCTAATTACTGAATAAGTATCTTGAATGTGTAATCAAACAATTCCTCTGAATGCATTTTAACAATTAATTCCTTTCATCTGTCTTTCCTCTGTCATACACATATAGCATTGCTATTTCAGTCATTTACATGTCCGCAAATCACAAAGTCTCGACAGGAACAACTAGGTATCGCCCAATACCACCTTGCAATATATTGTGCTAGGATCAATATTTTTAAAGCTCTGAAGTCTCCTTCAGTATAGTGCACAAACTGCCAATACCTGTTTCAGACTGTCAGTATTATTTGCAATAAATATTGAGTAAAATTCAAATGGTTCAAATGGCTGTGAGCACTATGTGACTTAACTTCTGAGGTCATCAGTCGCCTAGAACTTAGAACTAATTATAACTAACTAACCTAAGGACAGCACACACATCCACGCCCGAGGCAGGATTCGAACCTGCGACCGTAGCAATCGCTCGGCTCCAGACTGTAGCGCCTTGAACCGCACGGCTACCCGGCCGGCCAAGAACAAGTGTTTATAACGATCACAGCAGAGAGATTCAATAACAAAGGGAAACTCTTCTCAATAAAAAAATAATACAACTTCTCAGACACACAGTGAATACACATACTGGGGCGGGAAGACTATGCTACTGATTGATAAGTCCTAATGACGGAGGGTTGAGTGTGATCTTAGAAGTTAAGTCCCATAGTGCTCAGAGCCATTTGAACTTGTTCTTGTTTACCTGTGCCTTGTTATTTCTTACCTGTGGGAGATATAACAGCATTGGTTTAGGTTTTTTTAACTAGTTCCTTGGAGGAAGAAGCAGCTTTCTGGCTTAAAAATCACTTCATGGTTAACTTAAAACACTGTCATGTATAAGTTTCATAATCAAGTTAAACTTCTCATCACAGTTATAGTAGTAAAAAATTAGCTTTGTAATACAGTCAAATCCCAGACACATGTTTTCTTCATACCACACTGCCACTTAATGTAACGCCCAACAGCGTGACAATAACAATGAGAAATTGTGCACTGTGTTATGACTACTGCAGTGTCACACATTTGTACATTGCATAAGTTAGAAGCAGCACAAAAACTTCCAAAAAACAATCAACAAGACTGTCAAAACAAGATGAATTATTCCCAGCAAAGGCAGTGTTGACTAATGAAGGGAAGGGTGGGGAGGCAACAGTTCGAAACAAACATTTTGCGGGAAATTCATTTTGTTTAACATTACACATATACTAATTTTATCAGTCAGTTTTCTCACAATCATTTTAAGTTTAGAAATAAGGTTATGTAAATTAATAATTTTACTTATTTCAATATGTTTTTTGTTTACTTGTATGCATACTACCTGCAATATCCTTGCATACCACCAGTGGTGCAAGTACCACTGTCTGGGAACCCATAGTGTAGATGATAGAATTCTGATAGGGAAATGCAAATAGTATAGCATTAAAGGTCTTTCCCTTCTGTGAATGGAGTCATAAACTATCAATAGAAAAGCAAGGGTCACATCAGATATAATAGGAACACGATTGAATTCAAATTGGTGAAACATTAAATATGGTGTGTTGCAAGGTTCAGTGCTTGGCCTGCTCCTGTTCTTGATCTACGTAAATAATTTATAAAAGACAATGGAGGACTCATAAAAAACTGGAATGTTCACTGATGACACAAGTATATTGATCAAAGGTCCATACAAATTCATATCAGACACAGCCAGGAGGATAATGGAACAATCTTACAACTGGTTCACAGCCAATATTTTAATCCTTAATATTGCAAAACTCTTATTATGCTATTCCAAACAAATAAATATGACTTACAGGTACTAGAAGTAGAGAACAAGGGGCTTACACTGAGTCCCAGTATGTGAAGTTCTTGGGCATCAAGATGAGTGTTAAACTAAGGTGGTGCCAGCATGTGGTCAAGTTAACCAAAAAGTTCAGTTTAGCAGCTTTGCACTCAAAAGTCTTCTCTCACAGTGTTGTTAGCATATTTTGCACGTTTTTGCTCAATTCTGTCCTATGCAGCAATCTTCAGGGGCATTGCAGTGAAGGCGGATAAACAATATTTATTCTGCAGAAGCATAAAGTAAGAATATTGTGTGAAGTTGATAACTAAACACCTTGCAGCAGACTTACATTTACATGCCAGTACACATTCTCCCAAACAGTGTTTGTGGTTAATATGAAAAAGATTACTGTCACTATCCTAGAAGTAGAAATAATTTCCATATAGACTGCATCCCCCTCTAGGGTTAAGAATGGAGTTTTATGTTCCAGTGCAGAAGTCTGTAACACATTGCCAGTGGGCATATGGTAGAAAATTGAAAATCCCTAAATACTTAAAACACAAAGTAAAATAATACCTCATTAGCCATTACTTCTACAATCTGTCTGAATTCGGGAATTTAAATTCTGCCTAATCCTAATATTTCTATCAGACAGATTCTAATATTGCCAGTATGTACAAAGCTGATAGTGGTCTGAAAAGTTAAAATGCTTTGTGTGAAGTATTAGGTCAGTGTTCGTCAAACTTGCTGCTTATGTACTGATCTTATTATTCATTCAGAACTTTCATAAATTAGTAATTTATGAGCCATCAATGGACCAGCCATAGTAAGGGTGTGGTAAGTTAGCTGTCAGCCCCCAAGAACTGATTGTTTAAAAGTTGACACTATTCAAACCACTTCGTGTTGAATGTTTTTTGTTTTGCAAAGGTGCCACATGCCAGTCAAGATTTTTGTAATTTTTTTACATTTATGATGCATGAAGTTCAAAACTCAAAAATACCTCCTTCAAAGCCATTCAATGCAATCGTCAAAAATTCTCGAGAAAATGGACTTTTTAAGTTTTCCAGTCACATTTAATATACTAAAATAAGATGAATATACAAATGTGAGCAGTGTGACTCTGTGGTAGAGTGTTTTCTCACTGTACGGGGCCTGTGTTCAATTCCAGGTGGAATCTTTTTTTTTTTATTTTTTCCATTCGGTTGAAACACTAATGTCATTTAAATATAAAATTCATTAATTATATGCTAATTAAACTTCAGACTATTTGGGCATAGCTTCTGCAATCTTATACAGTGCTCCAAAGCTCAGCTTTTTCATTTACTAAGTGTACACACTATTAAAAATGGAGACACCTTTCTGCATTTGTGTTGTTTATGTGTAGCCTTATATTTGGTAAGACAGTACTATGTATTAAGTATCGCATATGATATATCCTGCCTTCCCCAGCACACACATTTTCCCATTTTTTTTTATTCTACCTCCACAAAAGACACACATTTCTAAATGTTTGAAATTCTCTGCTTACTTTTCAGTTTGCACTTGTATATTCTATTCTTGTCACATGTATTATTATGTTATATGTTACAGAATTAAACCCCATGCCAACAGAAGACATTTGCCAACATTTTAATGAATTGCGTAGTGATATGGTTCTTCTGTATGAATTAAAAATGGCACTAGCAACATGTGAATTTGAACTGCAAACACTTCGTCATCAGTATGAAGCCCTCAATCCAGGAAAGGTTAGTACTCCACAAATGATTCATTATTATTATTATTATTATTATTATTATTATTATTATTATTTCAGAGTTTGTGTTTGTCAAAACCATTAAATTATGTCTTTTTTGAAAATGACAATGCCCAGAAGAAAATAAGAGAAATACTTTCTTCGAAAGAAGTGACAACAAGATGACAAAGCCTTTTCCTTTATTTCAGGAAAATGTTCTTCACATAATACTGTATAGTGCAGTTTGTTTCAATAGCTATAAATTTTCAACAGAAATAGCTTTGATTTTATTTATATCAAGAGGAGAATTTACTTGAGAGGACTCAAGAGTCCTACTTTTGGGGTAGACATAGTAGTATTCACTAACTGAAAACTCCCCACTCATCAATAGCCTCCTAAATAAATAAAAAACTTAGATTCAAAATGAAAGATTTAAAGCTAGGAACCAAGGGAACCTTCATATAGCATCATAGACAAAAGGACTGAAGAAAATGGGGTTAGTCACAATTGTAGTTCCAGTTTCACTTTCACAGTAAAATCTTACTGTGTATGTGAGACCTTGTATCCTGTCCACATCTTGTGGCTCCATGCTAAATATCGTGTGGGTTATTTCAAAAGTTCTGCATTTATTTTACAAAACAAAATACCTATACAGGCCTTCGACATAATCTCCATTGGTGCTTGAGACAGCTTCCCAACATTTTGGCTATTTCTGTATTCTGGGTAGGGCACCTTCATTGTTGAGCTGTCTGGTTACTTGGGAATCTTCAACAGTTGTACCAGAATGTTTTCCATAGACTTGTTGCTTCAATTTGGGAATCAGATCAAAGTCTGGTGGTCTCTTATCAGAACTGTATGGTGGAAGGGGAAATATTTCCAATCCATATCTTTTGAGCATTTCTCTCACTGGTAGGGTAATATACGGACTCGCATTATCATGTAAAATGAGGACACCAGCTGCAAACATGTAAGGCCTTCTTTGACAACTTTTTAGGCATGAAACCTTTTCCAGTATGCACATGTTACATCCCCTGTGGTGCTTCCTTTGTAGCTACGACTCCATTCATGTCATACCAAAAGATCATTATCAGTTTCACCTTTGGAATTTTTTTGGGCATGCAGAGTCGGAACATTTCCATTGCGATGACTGAGACTTCAGTTCTGGCGCAAAATTTTGTATCCACATTTTATCGAGTGCAACAATCCTTTTCAGAAACTGTTCTCTTTCCATTCAATAAGGCTGCAACTTTTTCTCTCTTCAACTTTTCAAGTATGAGTCTGTAAACTGAAGTGACAGACATTCTGGCATTGTATGCAATTGCCTCATGTTTCTCATCAATCCTCTCTCAAAGTGTCATTAACAATAGCATGAGATGTGTAGTCTGTTGCATTGATGGTCATCTGCTTTTGGGTTGTCCTCAGTGTTTACCCGATCTTGGAAATGAGCAGACCACTAAGGCCATGTCCTACATGAGCGACAGAAGCGAGCAACAGGTTCAGGCTATAAACCACAACCGCAGGTGTAGTTACGGAAGTGTCCTGTGTGAGCGACATCTGTGTCGCTGCCTGTCTCCCGCTGCAACTGGCGACGTTTGAATTCAAACACGTTTGAAGCTTGTTGCTGTAGCATGCACGACATAGAGCGACAGCCATGTGTCAACTCGGCACAGCAGTGGAGCGGACACGACGGCAGCTATGAATTACTTAACATCCGATTTTAAGAAAACTATTCGGTGAAAAATTCGATTCTTCAGCAACCTATAGCTTGATATCTTTAAACGATAAAGGTCTTAATTTATTTTTGTTATTTGTCATTGTTACTGTGCTGCACGAAATTGAGTACATGACTGCACGAAATTTTTAAGAATTTGCAGAGGTAAAATCACATTGTGTAGACTTTCTGTATAGTTCATTTAAGGCCATACATTATTGCATATGAAATATAACCATTGTATGTAAATTGTATTTAAAGTTGAGGCCGGAATGATCTCTCTCTTCATTCTTGAGATATTGGTTGTTATATGCGCGGACAAGTCACTCGTAGCATGTCCGAACCTTTCCTTCAGGAATCAAGTGGTCGTAAAAATCATTGTATCTCATAAAAGGTTCAAGATATCGAAACAATGAATTTTGGAAATGACAGCACGCAAATATGACTATTTTATCACATGATTAATATTTGATGTGTTTTTGTAAATGCGTGAGCAGAGCAAAAACAAGACTCCCTATAACTTACACATGAGATTTTGTCCAAATTTTTGAATAAAATTTGAAAGTAAAAAATGAAAGAAATCAGTCAAATATTTTATGAAGTGATTTGTGTAAAAGAAATAAGTAGATCGGAGAAATATTCTACGTGCCTTTGAATGATGCTCAAAATCATGAACAGAAAATGAGGTGCACCAAAAATTTCCCTAATATTTTTTATTCCATACTTTCAGATAAATCACTACACAAAATGTTTGACTTTCTCTTCAAAAATCTTGTAAGCTTTACTTTTACAGACTATTGATAGTAGTTGAAACACTTTGCCTAACTATTGACTGCTGATGAATTATGCTCGCAACATCGAATATCTGTAAAATTTCATGGTTCATTGTAATTTATTAGGAACTAAATGTGTGTGATTTTTAAGGTCTTGCCAAAGAACTTGATCTTTACATCTATTCTAGTGTTCTTTGGCAAGACCTTAAAAATATACTGAGCAATGCAATGTGAACAGTATACATAAAACTTAGTATACAGAATTGTAACTGAGTCAGTAAAAATATAAAAATGATCCATAATTGAACCCAGGACCTTTTTCTAGCACGTAATAATGAACTGCAAACACTGACTCTACACCACAACTAGCTGTTGTTTACTGGTATCAATCTTTGTACTTGTTTGTATTTATCGTAGTCGTCCGCATTTATTGGCTGTTAAAATTTCTTGATCATATATATATAATGGAAAGAAACATTGCACATGGGGAAAAAATATTAAAAAAAGGATGCTGTGACTTACCAAACGGGAAAATGCTGGTAGATCGACACAATAAAAAACACACCAAAACACACCAAAACAAACACACACACACACACACACACACACACACACACACACACACACACAAGGTAAGTCTTTCCGCTCCCGGGATTGGAATGACTCCTTACCCTCTCCCTTAAAACCTACATCCTTTCGTCTTTCCCTCTCTTTCCCTCTTTCCTGATGAAGCAACCGATGGTTGCGAAAGCTTGAATTTTGTGTATATGTTTGTGTGTCTTATCAACCTGCCAGCACTTTCGTTTGGTAAGTCACATCATCTTTGTTTTTAGATATATTTTTCCCACATGGAATGTTGTGTGTGTGCGCGCGAGTATATACCTATCCTTTTTTCCCCCTAAGGTAAGTCTTTCCACTCCCGGGATTGGAATGACTCCTTACCCTCTCCCTTAAAACCCACATCCTTTCACCTTTCCTTTTCCTTCCCTCTTTCCTGACGAAGCAGCCGCCGGTATATTAAAAACAAATATTCCAAGACTTACCAAGCGGGAAAGCGCCGGTAGATAGGCACAATGAATAAAACACAAACACACACACAGAATTTGAGCTTTCGCAACCGGCGGCTGCTTCGTCAGGAAAGAGGGAAGGAAAAGGAAAGATGAAAGGATGTGGGTTTTAAGGGAGAGGGTAAGGAGTCATTCCAATCCCGGGAGCGGAAAGACTTACCTTAGGGGGGAAAAAAGGATAGGTATATACTCGCGCGCGCGGCCCCCCCTCCCACACACACACACACACACACACACACACACACACACACACACACATCCTTACATACACAGACACAAGCAAACTCTTTGCCTTTACGTGTGTGTGGGGGGGGGGGGGGGGGGGGGGGGCGCGTGCGTGCTTGCGTGTGTGTATGTGCGCGCCTTTAAGTTCTTTCTCCCCCCCTCCTCCCAATCTTCTTAACTGTTAACTCTGCCATTTCTAACACTGTAGAATTGTCACTTGAAAGTCTGTGTGATATGACAAAAAGGCAGTGTCCAGTGGAGGCTGCAAGCACAAATTCTAATTGCGAATTATTTTCTTGTGAATCTTTCTCGCCATTTGGATTATCGGATGAAATATGACATGAAGTTCTTGTCCCATAAAAGTAAAAAAAAAAATTAGAGCTGCTACACTTATTCATTAAGCTATTTCCATCTGGTAGACATATAGTTGTTTCTAAGTGAAAGTGATGTATATGTTTCAGACTCTCCCTGTACCAAGTGCAATATCTTTAGACTCTGAAGAATCTCGTACACAGAGTGCTGAAGGTGATGCTCCAGCTGTGAAACAGAAGGCAATTTCAGAAGTTATTGATGTAGTAGGTTCACCTGGTACACCAAGTGCACCGTGATTCCATAGCATGTACTTTATATCTTGTATATTTTCTGTAGATTACATTTTTTCTCAAAATGTTTAATTTTGTACTTTTATGGTTTATATTTAATTCAAACAGTAGTAGAGTATAAAAGTAAGAGTGTAAATATTCATTGATCTGCATTTGCATAAAAAGTAGAAAATGTCCAATTGTTTAACTTAAACTTGTTTTGTATAAAAAAAGGAAAATTAGTAACATGACTTTCTCTTCAGTACTATAAATAAACTGCTCGAAAGTTCAGCAACACCTTCATGACTTTTTGTTTCAGACCTCTTTCTCAATACTTTTTAGAGCACAGCAAATTTGTAGGTATAGCCAGTACTGGACATAAAAGAATGCCTGAATTCTCATTGGAGTGTAGTAGAGTGAACCACTGTTCAGTCTGCCACATATCTCTAAGGGTAATTTCATGCTTTGACAGTGTGCTGTCACTATAAGACAGGGGAAGTTGTCCTCAAATTGGCACACACCAGGAATGTAAATTTGTCACACGTTAAGAGTCTGGAGAAAAATAACCAAACTTAGGAAACTTTGAACTGTTCTGCCCTCTCTTCAACTGATGTTAAAATCAATGCACTGTTATTGTAAGAACTAGTCTGTAGAATGTAGCTACAAAGTTAAGCCTAATGGCCCTGCTTTTCAATAGTTCACACAGCATGCACACTGAACATCCAGAACTTTGACTTATCAATATAAACCAGTCCAGGTAATAGTAGCATCACCTGGCGAGGAATAACTGCTAGTCAGACGCATGGGTTTTGTGTCAGTTGGAGTGCTGTCCATGTGCAGAATGGGGAATGGGCACGATCTGAGTTTTCAAGGGCAGATTTTGACGGCTCAGCACAAGCATTTTGGAAACTGCACAGCCTGTCAGGTGTTTGATGACTGCTGTGGTGAGTCTTCAACAAGTGACAAAACCAAGGTCAAACCTGACATCCAGACATCGTGAGGTTGGGTTGCCCCCTCATTACTGTGTCAGACGTCATAGGCTGGGCAGACTGATAAAACAGTGAACTATGGTGGAAATAACATCAGATTTATGCTGGGCAGAGTACAAGTGTGTCTGCATACACAGTGCACTGAACACTCCCAATGATGGGCTTCTGCAGTCGGCGACCGATGCATGTACCAAAGTTACCCCCACGATATCGGTTACTACAGTGGAAATGGGCACATGATGTGGCACAGTGGCAGAGCATTGCATGGTCTGATGAATTCCGATACCTTCTTCATTGTGCAAATAGAAGGGTGTGAATCCGTCTTCCAGGGGAACAGTTCCTTGACATCAGTACTGTGGGATGGAGACAAGCTGGCAGTGGCTCCATTATGCTCTGGAGAATATTCATGTGGGCATCTATGGGTCCAGTTGAGTTTGTGCAAGCCACCATGACAGACAAAGAGTACCATACGCTGATTGCAGACCATGTACAGCCTTAATGACAATCATGTTTCCTGACTGCATTGGCATATTTCAACAATACGCCATACCACGAGGTCAGGAGTGCGATGGAGCAGTTAGAGGAACACAGTGCTGAGCTCCAACTGACGAGCTGCCCCCCCTCCCCTCCAACTCTCCAGATCTGAACTGAACATGGTGTCTGAGCTCATCACGCCCCTTCCAGGAACTGACCGAAATTAGATGATTTGTGCATGCAGATGTGGTGCCAACTCCATCCAGCAACCTGCCAAGACTGCATTGCTTCCTTGCCATGAGGCATCACCAAAATGCTGTCTATTAGGTACACATAGGTAGTCAATGTTTTGGCTGATCAGTGTACATCTATTCTAAGTTAATATGAAAATAAGTATTTACAAGAAATAACTCAACCAAACACATTTTGATTGTATTCAGATTCCAACCTTTTATTCTCCATCAAACAGAACTGCATTTTCTCTCCCATAATTTTTACTTTGTTCTAAACTTTGAATTCAAAATCAAATATTCTGTGGTCAGTAAGAAATATAAGATCATAGTTTATTCAGCTCTTAATGAAAGCAACATTTTTATATATATATATATTACATTTATTATTTACTTAGCTCGATATCTTCTCTTACATTTTTAAACTTAACACCATGCACATCCAGAGTTGCATTCCAAACGTACAATAATTCCAGCCTCAAAGCAAGGAGGTGAGCAATTGCTTCTTGGGCTTGCATAATAAGGTGGACTGGAACTGGAGACTTGCGTTTTCAGTGAAGGAATAGTGAGCAACACATTATATTGAAACAGAGAAGGAAAATGTGGGGGGGGGGGGGGGGGGAGAACTAGATTTGGATGGGAAACAGGACATGATGTATCCTCCACCACACACCATGTTGGGGCTCAGTGAGTATAGATGTAGAAGAAAACAATTTATCTTTTAATAGGTACTAAAAATATGGCCACAAATTCTGTAATCTAAAACAACTTAAGATATTCCAGTCTCTTCATTTACATATTATGAAATTTTGTGAACATATTGGAACCCTGCACTACAGCAACCATGTTGTTGTTGTGGTCTTCAGTCCTGAGACTGGTTTGATGCAGCTCTCCATGCTACTCTATCCTGTGCAAGCTGCTTCATCTCCCAGTACCTAGTGCAGCCTACATCCTTCTGAATCTGCTTAGTGGATTCATCTCTTTGTCTCTCTCTACGATTTTTTACCCTCCACGCTGCCCTCCAGTACTAAATTGGTGATCACTTGATGCCTCTGAACATTTCCTACCAACTGATGCCTTCTTCTAGTCAAGTAGTGCCAGAAACTTCTCTTCTCCCCAATCCTATTCAATACCTCCGCATTCGTTATGTGATCTATCCATCTAATCTTCAGCATTCTTCTGTAGCACCACATTTCGAAAGCATCTATTCTCTTCTTGTCCAAACTATTTATCATCCATGTTTCACTTCCTGACACTTAAATCTGTACTCAATGTTAACAAATTTCTCTTCTTCAGAAACGCTTTCCTTGCCATTGCCAGTCTACATTTTATATCCTCTCTATTACGATCATCATCAGTTATTTTGCTCCCCAAAGAGCAATACTAATTTACTACTTTAAGTGTCTCATTTCCTAATCTAATTCCCGCAGCATCACCCGACTTAATTCGACTACATTCCATTATCCTCGTTTTCTTTTGTTGATGTTCTTCTTATATACTCCCTTCACGACACTATCCATTCCGTTCAACTGCTCTTCCAAGTCCTTTGTTGTCTCTGACAGAATTACAATGTCATCGGCGAACCTCAAAGTTTTTATTTCTTCTCCATGGATTTTAATTCCAACTCCGAATTCCTTTACTACTTGCTCAATGTACAGATTGAATAACATCGGGGAGAGGCTACAACCCTGTCTCACTCCCTTCCCAACCACTGCTTCCCTTTCATATCCCTCGGTTCTTATAACTGCCATTTGGTTTCTGTACAAATTGTAAATAGCCTTTGGCTGCCTGTATTTTACCCTTGCCACCTTCACAATTTGAAAGAGAGTGTTCCAGTCAACATTGTCAAAAGCTTTCTCTAAGTCTACAAATGCTAGAAACATAGGTTAGCCTTTTCTTAATCTAGCTTCTAAGATAAGCTGGAGGGTCAGTATTGCCTCATGTGTTCCAACATTTCTACGGAATCCAAACTGATCTTCCCCGAGGTCCGCATCTACCAGTTTTTCCATTCGTCTGTAAAGAATTCGCGTTAGTATTTTGCAGCTGTGACTTATTAAACTGATGGTATGGTAATTTTCACATCTGTCAACACCTGCTTTCTTTGGGATTGGAATTATTACATTCTTCTTGAAGTCTGAGGGTATTTCACCTGTCTCATACATATTGCTCACCAGATGGTAGAGTTTTGTCAGGACGCTCTCCCAAGGCTGTCAGTAGTTCTAATGGAATGCTGTCTACTCCTGGGGCCTTGTTTCAACTCAGGTCTTTCAGTGCTCTGTCGAACTCTTCACACAGTATCATATCTCCCATTTCATCTTTATCCACATTCTCTTCCATTTCCATAATATTGCCCTCAAGTACCTCACCCTTCTACTAGCCCTCGTCTTTTTACCTACTTGATCCTTTGCTACCTTTACTATTTCGTCTCTCAAAGCTACCCATTCTTGCCAATTGTTCCTTTATGCTCTCCCTGTAACTCTGTACAACCTCTGGTTTAGCCAGTTTACCCAGGTCCCATCTCCTTAAATTCCCATCTTTTTGCAGTTTCTTCAGTTTTAATCTACAGTTCATAACCAATATACAGGGTGATTCAAAAAGAATACCACAACTTTAGGAATTTAAAACTCTGCAACGACAAAAGGCAGAGCTAAGCACTATCTGTTGGCGAATTAAGGGAGCTATAAAGTTTCATTTAGTTGTACATTTGTTCACTTGAGGCGCTGTTGACTAGGCGTCAGCGTCAGTTGATGCTAAGATGGCGACCACTCAACAGAAAGCTTTTTGTGTTATTGAGTACGGCAGAAGTGAATCGACGACAGTTGTTCAGCGTGAATTTCGAACGAAGTATGGTGTTAAACCTCCTGATAGGAGGTGTATTAAACGTTGGTATAAAGTTTACAGAGAATGGTTGTTTGTGCAAAGGGAAAAGTTCTGGACGGCCGAGAACGAGTGATGAAAATGTAACACGCATCCAGCAAGCATTTGTTCGCAGCCCAGGAAAATTGACTCGCAGAGCTAGCAGAGAGCTGCAAATTCCACAATCAACTGTATGGAGAGTCCTACGAAAAAGGTTACTTATGAAACCTTATCGTCTGAAATTGGTTCAAGCACTGTCTGCAGCCCGTGACTGAGCACTTCATCACTGGCCTCCAAGAAGCCCTGATCTTACCCCCCTGCAATTTTTTCTTATGGGGGTATGTTAAGGATATGGTGTTTCGACCACCTCTCCCAGCCACCATTGATGATTTGAAATGAGAAATAACAGCAGCTATCCAAACTCTTACGCCTTATATGCTACAGAGAGTGTGGAACGAGTTGGAGTATCGGGTTGATATTGCTCGGGTGTCTGGAGGGGGCCATATTGAACATCTCTGAACTTGTTTTTGAGTGAAAAAAAAACCTTTTTAAATACTCTTTGTAATGATGTATAACAGAAGGTTATATTATGTTTCTTTCATGAAATACACATTTTTAAAGTTGTGGTATTCTTTTTGAATCACCCTGTATTGTGGTCAGAGTCCACATCTGCCCCTGGAAATGTCTTACAATTTAAAACCTGGTTCCTAAATTTCTGGCTTAACATTCTATAAACTATCTGAAACCTGTCAGTATCTCCAGGCTTCTTCCGTGTATACAACCTTCTTTTATGACTCTTGAACCAAGTGGTAGCTATGATTAAGCTATGCTCTGTGCAAAATTCTACCAGGCGGCTTAATCTTTCATTTCTTACCCCCAATCCATATTCACCTACTATGTTTCCTTCTCTTCCTTTTCCTACTATTGAATTCCAGTCACCCATGACTATTAAATTTTCATCTCCCTTCACTATCTGAATAATTTCTTTTATCTCATCTTACATTTCTTCAATCTCTTCTCCACATATGGAACTAGTTGGCATATAAACGTGTACTACTGTGGGAGGTGTGGGCTTCGTGTCTATCTTGGCCACAATTAGGCAGTTACTATGCTGTTTGTAGTAGCTTACCCACACTTTTTTTTTTATTCATTATTAAACCTACTCCTGCATTACCCCTATTTGATTTTGTATTTATAACACTGTATTCACCTGACCAAAAGTCTTGTTCCTCCTGCCACTGAACTTTGCTAATTCCCACTATATCTAACTTTAACCTATCCATTTCCCTTTTTAAATTTTCTAACCTACCTGCCTGACTAAGGGATCTGACATTCCACGCTCCGATCCGTAGAAAGCCAGTTTTCTTTCTCCTGATAACGACTTGGTCTTGAGTAGTCCCCACCTGGAGATCCGAATGGGGGACTATTTTACCTCCGGAATATTTGACCCAAGAGGACGCCATCATCATTAAACCATACAGTAAAGCTGCATGCCCTCGGGAAAAATTACGGCTGTAGTTTCCCCTTGCTTTCAACCGTTCCAGCAAAGCTGTTTTGGTTAGTGTTACAAGGCCAGATCAGTCAATCATCCAGACTGTTGCCCCTGCAACTACTGAAAAGGCTGCTGCCCCTCTTCAGGAAGCACACATTTGTCTGGCCTCTAAACAGATACCCCTCCGTTGTGGTTGCACCTATGGTATGGTTATGTGTATCGCTGAGGCATGCAAGCCTCTTCACCAACATCAAGGTCTATGGTTCATGGGGGTGGGGTGGGAGCTCATATTGCTATTGACATTATCATACTCAATGAATGTATTTTTAATTTAATTACTGCTGGACAAGTGTCAGCACACATGCCCATCAACAGTTGCATCAGCATTACAAAAAACAAAATATCTAAAACTCAAAGTAGGGAATGTCAGATCCCTGAATCGTGTATGTAAGTTAGAGAATTAAAAAATGGAAATAGATAGTTCGAAGTTAGATAGCATGAATTATTGAAATACAGTAGCATGAAGAATAGGACCTCTGATCGGCTGAATACATGTAATAATGAATTAAAAAGAATGAACATTAACAGCACTGTGAGCACATTATCTAACCAGTATAAATACAGATCAAACAACTACGGAAGTATGCTTTTAAAGCCTACTATCCCTGCAGATGATGGGATTTTAAAGAAATTATTCACAAGTTGAGAGAGATAAAAATGGGAAGATGATGAGGCTGCATTCAACTGTAGGAAAAAGAAGAGAAGAAAGAATAACAGAACATGGACTAGCTGAGAGGAAGGAAGAGGAAGCTGCTTGGCAGAATCTTGTGCATAAAACAATTTACTCATTGCTAACACTAACTAACAATCAGGGAAGAAGGTTGTCCAAGTGGAGAGACCCGAAGGGTTTCGTTATTAGATCCCAAAACCCACATTTTAAACTGGAAAACATTTCCATATGGAGAGAGGGACCCAGGACATAATTTATTAATAATTTTACAATAGATTAAAATGAAATTTCTGAATTTGAAGAGATGGGATATGGATAAATTAACAGAACAAGAGGTTGCTGAAAGTGTCAAAATAACCATTAGGCCTCTATTACCAGAAACGGGGAAAGGAATACAATAGAAGGCTAATGAATAGCTGTGGGAGATTAAATAGTTAAGACAGCAGAGGGTCAATTATTTTTTAAAAAAAAATTAGGTGAAAGGAATTACAGACAGCTAAAATACGAGTGACACAGTGTACGAAAGTAAAGCAAGGATAGCTATAGGAAAAATGCAAAGCTGTACAAGCATCCATGACTATGGGGTTGATATGTGCACCCTACAAGAAAATTAAAGAAACATTTGGAGAAAGAAGGAACATCTGTATAGAAAGCCGGGTACTAAATGAAGACGGTATGAGTGATAGATGGAAGGAATAAATGAGGTGTGATCAAAAAGTAACAAGAATTTTTTTAAATTTTGTTGACTTCATACATCTTATTTTCAGATCTTTTCTTTTTTTATCTTGGTAACACACATCTGATGATGTCTGCATATCCTTTGGGTCATGGCAATTTTTTCTGGTGTTTTGGGCATGAAAAGTGTAGCAGCAAAGTTTGTCCTGAAATTGTTGAATTTCAACCAAAACCAATGTTGCGTAGACATTCGGAAGTTGACAAGGCTCCAGAACTTCTAAGGAAAGATATAATAGGTGTCGAAACCAACGTCCAATCATCCCAATGGAAACTGCCTGAAGAGCCAAGATCGAAAATATTGACAAGTTTGATCACATGTGGTACATCTCCTCACTGTTTCCTTCTGTTACAATGGTATAGTACATAATGAGTCCATGTCTTATGGTTGCATGGTGAATAAGGAATCCTAATGTATTTTACAGGCTAGAAGACACTTTTTTTCTTCAAAAAATTGCCTAAAAAATTCAGGTGTGTCTTAATATTCGATGCGCTAAAAACACTGACTCCTCCTGCCCCACCATCACAAACCCAGAACACTGTCTAGCATACGAAGTGTCCTTGCAGTCTATGGTACCAGTGAACTGTAATTTAAAGTTATTTGTGTTCTTGGTAACAGTACAATATTCTTGTTAGTAGCTAGTTTCATGATGGAAAAAATAAGTATGATGAGGGCTGTAATTTGAAAGTAATAGTATATGTAGAACAACATGGGAACAAGAGTAGCTGAGCAGCATTTCGGCCCTCCATTAACAGAAAAAAATTACCATTTGTGATTGATGGGCTAGTAAAGAACTGTAAAAATGAACACTAAATGTGCAAATAGAAAGCTGAATTTAAACTGGCCAAAACTAGATGATAATGTATTGAAATGGTTTAGAGGACACTGTCAAAATGGCATTGGAACTAATACAAAAATGATTCAAATACACACTTGTAAGCTAGCGTTACAGTGGAACAGACTTTAATGGTGGAGTTGCTTGATGCTAGAGGTTTATGAATTGTTAAGGACTAACATGCAGAACAAAACCAAAATATCTCAGAAAATGCCACAGGAGTACAAAGTAAAACTGTAACTATACAAACAAGCAGACTCGAAAAAAATGCACTACATTGTTGTCCTTTCATATTGTGCTGACAATACTAAACTTAATCCAATGATTCTTTTCAACCAGGTGGTGGTGTTCATACAGATGACAAGGGTTGGATGGACTAGACTGGTATGAAATTTTGGATTAACAGAGTGTGGGAGAGAAGGAAAGGTGCTTTATTGAAGAAGAGTTCTTTTCTTGTGCTAGATCAGAGGGGGGGGGGGGGGGGGGAGAGAGAGAGAGAGAGAGAGAGAGAGAGAGAGAGAGAGAGAGAGAGAGAGAGAGAGAGAGAGAGAGAGAGCGCTTGCTGTAATTCCAGGAGGACTGACTTAACAACTTAACAATCACAACCTCTTAATGTCTCAATAAATAAACCATTTGAACTGTGTATGAGAGAGGAATGGAATAGACGGATAATATGACTGATGAAACCCAACCTGTGTCAATGGATAAAAAGAGTCATGGTCTCAAGTAAGAGAAGACATTCCTGTTAAATCTTTCAAGAAGTGCAGCATAAGTAATGCTCATGGTGGCAGTGAAAATCATTTGTTATATGAAGAGGAGAACAATGATGGAAGAAGGAGAGAAAGTTCAACTGATGAGATTCGGGGATTTTAAAGGTAACTTCAGTTTTATAATATAAGTAACTTTCTTAGTCTGGCTTTGCAATCTAATAATAAAAATGTAATTTTTTAAAAATTGCTTCAGGATTAAGGTGTGTCTTATAGTCCATAAAATGCAGTACCTGGAAGTTAAGTGCCATTTATATGAAGCAATCCAAAGTAAATGACCAGAACTGTGGCAAAACCACTTGTGGAAATTGCACCTTGATAATGCTCTCACTCATACCTTAAAGATTGTTCATGATTTGTTGGCAAAAAGAAAACTTATGTTGCCTTGGCCACTGTATTCGCTGGACATGGCCCCTGTGACTTCTTTCTATTTGCGAGGTTGAAGAGAACTATGAAAGAACATCATTTTGAGATAAAACAGAATTGCTGAAGGAGCTAAACACCATAACAAGTGATTCCAAGATTGGAGAAAGTGCAGACAGGTGTGTTATATCTGAAGGGGTTTACTTTACAGGGGACAAAGTTGATGCTGATGAATAAATAAAGGTTTTTTATGAAAAACAAAAATTCCTGTTACTTTTTGATCACATCTTGTATAGGAGAGCTATATAAAAAAGCCTGAAAATATTATTGAAAAGGAAAAGTTTGATAATTAAATGGGGGATGCAATACTGAGAAGATGATTTGACAGAGCATTGTAAAGTCTAAGTCAACACCAGGCACCTGGAGTAAAAAGTGACGAAATTATTCCACCTTATATGCAAGGTATACATTAGTCCTCAAGCAAATGTAATAATTCCAGTTCCAAGGAGGACAGTTTCTGACAGGTGTGAACATTACTGAATCGTTATGATTGTATATTACAGACACGATTATTTCCATTTTTTTTCCTTGTGTGTGTGTGTGTGTGTGTTCGGGGCACTCAATAGTGAGGTTATTACATACCAAAGAATGGAAAGAGCAGAAGATGACAACTTGCAAAGATCAGTTTGGGTCCCAGAGAAATGAGGGAACATATGAGGTGATACTGATCCAACAACTTATCTTAGAATATAGGTTGAAGAAAAGCACACCCTCTTTTACACGACTAGTAAATTTTGAGAGAGCTTTTAACAGTGTTAACTGGAATACTCTCTTTGAAGTTCTGAATTTAGCAGAGAGCTACAACTTCACCAGACTGCAGTTACTAGTGTTTACAGACATGAATGGGAAGTAGTGGTGAAGAAGGGAGTAACACAGGATTGCAGTTGACACCCCATGTTATGGCTGTGCATTGACCAAGCAATAAAGGGAACTTGAATTCAAGAAGACAAAATTTTTAAAAGGTTCGTTTCTATTAGAGACAGAAATGGACTTGAAAAATCAGTTATACACAATGATAGTATCTTGAAAAGAGAATATCTGCCAAAGTAATGGGATTAAACTGGGTAATGCCAAGAGAATAAGTCATTAAAAGGTGACTACCTGTTTTACTGTTTGAGCAGAAATAACATGCTGGCCAAAGCAGAGAGAGTGTAAAATGCAGATTTATTACAGCACGGAAAATGTTTCTGAAAAAAGAGACACATTTTAATACCTAGTATAAATTTAAGTTTTAGGAAGTAGCTTCTGAAAGTATAGTACAAAGTGTAACGTGTGGAAGAGAAATGTGGATGATGAACAGTTAAGAAGTTAATAGGAGCTTTTGAAATGTAGTGCTACAGAAGAAAGCTGAAGGGTGTAGTGTGCATTTAATGAGGTGGTATAATTTAGGAGGAAATATTTTTAGGGTACCGCTTGACTAAAAAAAAAAGGATCCAGTCAGAGGTATCGAAGTAAAAATCGTTGAGGGAGACCAAGGCTTGACTCGAGTAAACATATTCAAAAGGATTTATTGCAGTTAGAAAGAGGAAGTGTCTTACACAGGAAAGACTACAGTGGAGAGCTGCATCAAGCAAGTCTTCGGGCTGAAGACCACATCAACAACATATTTATTCTGCATCTCTGTCTTTCAAATCTATTTTACCTTAAAGGCCTAGGGACCACATTGGATATCACTGGGAAAAGATGGATACTGCTTTGTCAGGCTAGGTGATATTGCCAATTACCTGTGTAAGTAATGTTTTACCAGAAGCATTCAGATGCAAACCAAACCACATATTATGCAACCAAGTGAGGGGACATAATGCATCAGTTGTAGCCATAATCACATTACACCACCTCCTCCCTCTCCAACAATTTATGAAACTGCCTTTTTAAAACATAAGTTTGATCACTTTTCTACATTTATTTTACCAGATACTGTTAATGATACAGGTGTGTGTATGTCATAAAAACAAATTGCTAAAGGAAACATTTCAGGTTCAAGATAATGAAAAAACAGAAGCTACAGAATTTTGGAACTTCCATGTATAGCACACTAGGGAATATTTTAAATAGTGCACCACGATGGAAGCATCAGATTGAAATGAAATTTATTAGACAATGATGTAGATGCAAGATTCCCTTGATCCCAAAATTGAGACATGTAAACAAATAGATAGTACAATTAGACAAATACAATGCAACATCAGTAACACATTGGACCACCTTTGGCTGCAATATGTGTTGCTACATGGTCTGGCATCGAGCTGATTAGACATATGATGTTCTGAGACAGATTGATCCAAAAATCTTGAACAGCCACCTCCAAATAATGTACAGAGTGACACAACAGCATCTACCATTTCAGCTATTCCCACATATGCTGTATAAGGGACAAGTCCGCAGAGCAGGCCAGTCATGGAAAGGTTTGAACATGATGTACGAAGTCATGAGCAACTCACAGTGTGTGAAGATGAGAATTATGTTGCAGGAAAAGTGCCCCTGTAGACTATGTAGAAAAGGTCCAACATCAGGCTGAAGAATGTCAAGTCAGCATAATACTGACCCATTAAGGTTCCACATATCACAATTTTAGAGGATCATACCATTACACCAGCTGTGTGGGTGGAATTTTACTGTTCACCACATCCATATGCAGTTATATGTCCCCAAAACAAATTTGAATTCATCACTATACACTACGTTTTGCCTATCTGTGGCTGTCCACATTGTTCTGGCTCAGCATCACTGAAGATTGAGTCGATGAAGTGTGCCTGGATATCATTTGTGCAACATCTGGCACCTTTACATCTGCTTTTATCATGAAGTGAGTCACTGTAGTATCCACGATTGTTTGCCCCACAATCCTTCAACCCTCTCATCGTCGTTGCTCCAGACCCAGTATGTTGTGTGTGCCATCTCGTGGCCACTGCTATCATCATCATAATACTGCTCAGCAGTGTGGGATCCGCACCAGATAGGGTTGATAGAAGAGATAGAGAAGATCCAACGGAGAGCAGTGTGCTTCGTTACAGGATTAGTAATCGTGAAAGCGTTACGGAGATGATAGACAAACTCCAGTGGAAGGCTCTGCAGGAGAGACGCTCAGTAGCTCGGTATGGGCTTTTGTTAAAGTTTCGAGAACATACCTTCACCGAAGAGTCAAGCAGTATATTGCTCCCTCCTACGTATATCTCACGAAGAGATCATGAGGATAAAATCAGAGATTAGAGCCCACACAGAAGCATACCAACAATCCTTCTTTCCACGTACAATACGAGACTGGAATAGAAGGGAGAACCGATAGAGGTACTCAGGGTACCCTCCGCCACACACCGTCAGGTGGCTTGCGGAGTATGGATGTAGATGTAGATAATCATGTCGGAACTCTACTTAATGATTGTCGACATGACATATTGACCAACCTGCAGTTTTCATGCCAATGATTAGGTCCCTCACAAACTGGCTGTACTGTGAGAAATGTAATTAACATGCTTATCTGGCATTCTGGGCCTACTAATGTCACCTCTGAGTTGGGATGAGATTGTAACATGTATTACTTGTCCACTATGTGCCATTTAAATAGGGCCCCTTGCCTAATTGCACTGTCACTGTGGCCATTTCTACCATTCTTCTCAGGGTGAGCTATTTTCAGTGTTCCACAGTTTATATTTCACAGCCAGCCATCACTTGCATAATGTGCGAGTACTGCCACTCCACATTAATAAACTATTTTTTAGAAAGAATTTTGCTGTTATAAGCTATCTTTTGCCTGTGTAACTACCACAACAGTGTCTGCACATAAATAACTACTTCACAGCTATAATGGAAAATAAGATTGTTTTGTTTCCATGTCTATAGCATCCAAAAATATATTAATTTCACAGTAGTGCTCCATGTTTTCTTGATTTGTCTGAACTGATGTTCCTAAATGTGTGTTTTGATGTGGACTTTGTGTCGTAATAGTGAAAGAAACACGTTTTAGTCCAATGAGCGTATACTTTTTGCATTTATCAAACGCCTTTTTAAATTCAAAGCCAGTAACAGTTTCTAAATTAAACTCTTCTCAGCCTCCAATTTCTACATGCATATGAAACAAACTGCATCCAAAAGCGTTACAACCAGTTTATGTTCCTAGTCTTGAGGCCAAGATATTTCCACGCACTCCACTAAAACATAATCCTCTAACAGTTGCCTCTACTCATCAATCAAAACACCCACACTTTCGTGGTACAATGCATGGAAAGAAACTGATTTAACAATTCTGATTCTATGGTATTTTCCTGTCATTTGTTTTTCCAGTCCTCTACTAGAGTGGAAAGCAATCTATAATTTAAAATCAAAGTTGTGTTATTTAAAAATGTAATGGAAGATCCTAAGTGGAATACAAATATTAAAAGAAGAAAAGTAACTATTTACTACACAGATGAGTTGTCAATCAGTTGATACACACCTAAATAATCACGAGTACACTGCTGAGGTCTCTTAACATATCATGCTCTGCACTGCAGCTCAACTGGGATCAGGGAATTGTTTTAGCTCAACTGGGATCAGGGAATTGTTTCGGTGGGAGCTGGTGAGAGGAGGGGTGGATGACTGCTGAGAGGGAGATGTATCAAGAGACAGGATAGAAATGTGGCACTAGTGCACATGCCCTGGTGCAAGAAGGGGAGTTTTATTTGGCACACGAGACATTGGAAGGAGTTGAATGGCCTAAGGGGATAGAAAAGAGCAAGAGGGAGATTAGAAATTGCTAAATGAAATGGGGGCAGAGATAGACCTAGGTTTATGGGCACGGGTCAGTGAAGATTAAGGCCAGGAGGGACTGAAGGCTGTGTTGTAAGGGCAATTCCAATCTATTTAATTCAGAGAGGCTGCTGTTCAGGGAAAAGATCCGTGGCGTGTTGTTAAACAGCCACTGAAGTTGAGTATGTTCTGCTCGGCTGCATGCTCCAGCACTAGGTGATCAACTCTGCTCTTGGCCATCAGTTGGTTGGGGATTAAGGGACTAAACAGCAAGGTCATCAGCCCCATGATCCAGTAGTTCATCCACAAGACATCCACCAAGTACATGTTCTGAGGATGAAAGTATGTATGAGCAGTAAGACTGAGGCATTGAAGGCAACACTGATGTTAGAGCTGAGAAAGAATTTACGGAGAAGTGTATGTGTCAGGCAGGTACGTAAGTCAGAGCAGACAAGGGGTCTCCCAGAGACCATCCAATGGCAAGAAAAGCCGAACTCCACATCCAAATCCAACCAGCCTGATGAAGGGTGTAAAGTTACAGAGCAACGAATGCCTTCCAGTCAGCAGATTCAGAATAGTAAAAGTGATAAGGCAAAAAAATGGGTGATGGGAGTCATCCCACCCACTCCTGCCCCACTGTAGTCATGGCTTTAAACTCCCACTATTCGACAAAGACCTCTAAAACAGAAAGTAGGGTGCAAAAACTACCATCCATGAATTGTCTGACAGTATTTGAGACAAAGAATTCTGAAGGCCACACTCAGCACTGAGGGCCTAAAGAAGGGGGCATTCCACCAGGATATTAGCAACTGTTTGTAAGGCACCACAAGTACAATGTTGGGGTGGCTCATTATCTAAAATGAAACTATGGACAATACAGGGGTAACATAGAACGGTGGATTCCTGAAAGGAACAAAGAATGGCATACAGCAGTAGTCTTGATAGTGTGGAGATTGTTAGTGGGTGCAGTAGCTAACCACATGTCATTCCATCTCAGAGAGCAAAGGTCTTATTTGCCATGCAAATCTGCACTTGGGATCAGCAAAGTAAATGGGTGGGGGTGGGGGGTAGCGGCAGGTAATCACCCCTCTAGCCAAAAGTGGTTGGTCAGTTCATTCCTTCATTCCCTGCAATACCCATATGACTTAGGACACACAATGACAACTGAGCAAGAAGGTCTTAAACAGTAGACACCAGCAGGTGAAAAGAGTAACCCACTACATACCTCAGCTCAGTACAGCCGATAGAAACACAAAAAACAACCGAAAATTTAAGCTCCTAGCTTTCAGAATAAATGTTCCTTCATCAGGGAGGAGAGAGGGGGAAAGAAAGGGAAGAAGGGAAAGTGGATTTAGTTACTCACAACCCAGGTTATGAAGCAACAGGGAAAGGAAAACAGGGAAGGTAGCAAGGTTGGAGGCATGGTTGTCAGAGGGAAGCCTTGCTACCTTCCCTGTTTTCCTTTCCCTGTTGCTTCATAACCTGGGTTGTGAGTAACTAAATCCACTTTCCCTTCTTCCCTTTCTTTCCCCTCTCTCCTCCCTGATGAAGGAACATTTATTCCGAAAGCTAGGAGCTTAAATTTTCGGTTGTTTTTTGTGTTTCTATCGGCTGTACTGAGCTGAGGTAAGTACTGGCCAGCCCCTCTATCTCTTTGTTAGTAATTGTTTCACATCTTTATATGAGATTTTCCATTAATTAGTTAGATAACCCACTACATATTAAGACATGGCCACAGGAGACCTGTTTGATAAAGCAGAGGGCTCTGTTAACAGCTATCAGCTCAGCTGTGAAGACACTAAAAGTTCCCGGCAACAAATTGCGTTCCTCACAGGCACAGACAAGCATATTGTGTCTTATCCACTATTTTAGAGCAGACAGTGTAAAAGATGGGAGCACAGAAACTCCTGAAGAACAGAGTATAAGAGACACCAAATGGTCATAGGGGTGACATGCTTTATAACATAGAAAAACATCTATCCTAATTCGTGGCTTGGGCACCAATCAAAGGAGGCATGCAAGAAAACTTGGGGAGCAAATTCCAGGTAGGTGAGGTGGAGATTCTGGCAAAGAGTCGCAAGGCGCAATCCTACTGGTAATACCACGAGGGCAAGTATCAGGAGGTCGATGCCCCTCGTATGAGATAGGAATGGGATTGTTGGATGATGAGGAAATAGTCGAATGGTGACCGCATAGGAAACAACAAGTTGGTACCATCGGAACTAAAGAGGTAAGGACACAGCTTCAGCAAGGAGAATCTATACAGTGCTAGTCTGGAAGGCACCAATGGCCAAACTCCATGATGATGGGCTGGGTCTAAATTTCAAAGCAGAAAGCACCAGTATGTATGGTGTGGAGTAGCACAATCCACACTCTTAGAGATATGGGCAAGAAAGCAGACAGCATTAACCTTCCATGTGAACTAGTCTTAAATTGGTGAATATGGGCAGCCAAGTCAGTTTCTTATCAAAAAGGAGGTCCCAAAAAGAAAAAAAGGTTGGACTGTGCAACAATTACAAGTGCTGGATACCCAAGTAGGGTTCTGAATCAGGATGGAATGTGGTACGGTGGCAAAACTATGACCCTTTTTTGTGGGAGAGAAGTGGTAACCATGGGAAAGAGTCCACACAGAGGCCCATCACATGACAGCTTGAAGCTGGCATTCAGCCAGGGCTACTGAGTGGGAACTGCACCAGATGCAAAAGTCATTGAAAGACAGCGAAGGGCTGACATACGACTTGATAGAGGTCACTAGCATTTAATGGTGATGAAGAGCGTGACATTCAGGCAGCACCGTGTGGGATACCATTTTCTTCGACCTGTGGAGAGCTGACTGAAGTGCAAACTCTAATCTGGAGCAACCAACAAATTTGGTCATTCCACACACAACAGGATAATATCTATAGATACCAGACAGAGAATAATGTTAATCAATTTGTTTTCTATCAAGCTGATAATAAATTATAAGATAATATATTTTGAATAAAATCAATATGTGCAAAATTCAGTTATCTGATGTCTGAAAATGACCATTTGCTGAAGTTTCATTTTATCATGTATATAATGTTAAGGATTTATGCCTTATTGTAACAAGAACACTGGATTTTCAATATATTCCCTTACTTGCTCGTAATCATGACCAATAAATGTATGGTCAGGGAAGGGTTAAAAGTCTTTAATCATCCATTTGTCAGTACTGTTGTCCTTTTTCTTATACAATACTGAAAACCATACCACAGATTAATGCACACAAACATAATGCTCCTGCTCATTCTTGTTACACACTTCAACAGCAGTGTTTCAAGTGGATGGAAAGTTATATTTCTGAATACAATGTCAGATGAGTGTGAACAGTATTGTTTACATTGATTTCAAACAGTTTTTGGAAAAGGGAGTATCTGGAGTACCATAAAACTCTGCACTAAGTAAAAAAGACACCAATTTGTCTTTATTTAGGTGCCTAAACACCCTGAAGGGTATGAAACAGTGTATTACAGAGCAGCTTATTTATTCTCTTGTGACTTATAGTTGGTTACTTAAGAATGTCATTTTCTTTTACAAACAAAAAGTGGCTAGTAAACAGCAAAAGACACTATCTTTCATCATATATCTACTCAACAACTACACTCCCAACAAATCAGTGAATGTGGAGCATCGGAAACTTGTATGAAATGCAATACTTATTTGCATGGCAAATAAGACCCCAACTGTAGCTGAGGGGGAGGTGGGGGGACCACACATATTTGAATGATAAACATCAAAAGCAATAGAAAGTCCCCCCAACAAAAAAGAAACCAATTACACAATTTTTGCTACATCTGAGCCGTAAACTGCATGAACTTTAAACACATTTGCTTCTGAAGCACAAGTTGCTACACCTACAAAAATGTTTGTGTCTTAGAAAGTCGAGTGAAATGTAAGAATGTGCAAATCTCAATACTCATGTGAAATTGTTGTGTGTCAAGGAAAGTGCCTATCGTAATAACAGACAATAGAAATATATGTTGCTCAAGCATGAAATGTGTGTGTATATTTTCTTGCTTTCAACAGAGTAAGCTGCAATTATACACACAGTCAATGTATCTTCATGAATAACTTGTAGCTTTTCACTGATATCTTGTGAGATTTAAACTTAAGTGTTTATATTATTATTTCGCCAGCTTTATAATGTGTACAGTATATAGAACAGCAGATAAATTCAAACCATCATATGCAACTGCCTCTTACACAGCGTGTCACAATTTTATATTACTGAGTGGGTTACAAATTCCCAACATGCTTGAAAATAACAATGTGTCAAAATTGCAATAAATAATGTTTTAAACAGCTTAAACTGGAATGATTTCCTTTACAAATTATGTCACTGAATTGGGGATTTTATTTTTATGTCACAATCTACTGATATTTTACAGATGCTTGGAATGCAAAAATGTAGTAACTACTTTGTTAATGAAGTAGAAAAATAATTAAAAACAATCAATCTAATGACTGGCTTCTCACCACTGGGGGCACTAACGCCATTCCCGTTATCTAATGGTAAAAATTTTCACAGCCGTGTGCGTCACGACTGAATATGGTGGATTGGCCGTACAACAAATGCCACTTGATGCAAACAATGAACAAATGTCACATTAAAGCAGTTTTAGTCCTAGGATAAACACTTTGAGGAACACACTCAAAGGAAATGTAATCCACCATGATAAAAACTGAACACTGTCTCCTGCTTAAATTATTACAAAATTGTCATTGTATGTACAGCCACACATTTTGCAATGCTGCAGTAAGTGAAAGGGGCAGGAAAAAACACACACACACACACACACACACACACACACACACACACACACACACACACACACACACACACACACACACAGTTATTAGGAGCATATCAATATAGGACATAAGGAATTACATAGTTTAAAATGACTGTTGCCATAAAACAAAACTATTTACACACATTATTTATTTTATGATAAAAATGAAAATCTAATGAAATCAACATCAATGTCAACACAACTCTTTTTGTGAAATTTATATGAAGCTGGTAAATTGAAACGCAGCTCTGCTAGGACTTCAGCTTTCATGTTCCAGTTTGAGGCTTTATTTAGGATGTATTCCCTTGTTGATGTTTTATGAAGAGAATAAACTGCCTCACTGGCTAATTTCACAGCCACTTCAAGAAACTTAACATCTACACCTTGATTGCGTTTTGTACCAAATGGTGGATTCATAACAACAACATCAAACACTTTGTCAAAACATACTGGCAACCCATTAGTCACATCACACTGCACTACATCAACATTTGTAAGTTCAAGTTCTGATATGTTTTGCGAAAAAATACTTAAAGCATCAGTATCTATCTCAAATCCCACACACTGGGCTGCATCAAGCATTGCAGCACCTGCCGAAAGAACACCACATCCACAGCCCAAATCTGCTACCAACTTCCCTGCTATGTCTCCATAACAAGACTGCATTGTATATAGCATACGGCTACCAATGTGTGGAGAGGTCGCATATTGCTCTAGCCACACCTTTGGTTTTTCAAAAACGTCAATATCTTGAAGCCAAGATTCAAGTTCTTTTAATTTCAAGCATGCCATTTTACAATAGTTTATCTACTTGTGAAAGCGAGGAAGCACTGGTAGTATAAGGTTGCCAAATAGTGAATCCTGAGTAATAAAGAAACCAAATGACATGGAATTGGCTTGCTGCATAGCAACTCTCTGTGATGGAGAAAGCATATGGGCTTCAGCTGACATCGACGATGGCTAGAACAGAAAGAAAAGTTATCAGTGCTAAAGAATGTGAAGATCAAATATTTTTTAGCTAGCAAGTGTCTCAGGAAACTAGTGGCTCTTAACTTTTACTATAAGTTTGCAATACATATTTCAGTTCTACATCCATCAAACAGCAAAAATGTTAATCCATTTCTGTCTTCACAAGACACTAAGAATAATTCCAGTACAGTACTGTGTGTTTTAAGATAGATGTTTATTACTAACATTTGTTACTCCGACAGGCAGAGCACTAATTGAAGAGGAGTTAAGAGTAGGCGCCACACCTTGCTTCAAAAGCATCTGTTTCTTTAACTGGATTTCTTCAAGTATCTTCCTGCTTGCAAGATCTAAAAACATACAAGTACAAATTATTTTGATTATCATCAATGTTGAATATTGAACAAATTTCATACAGTATTAACTGTCATGAAAGTGGATTGGACTGATGGGTTAAGGGACCAAAATACTGGAAGAGTAACAGACCATAACCATTGGGTGGCGGAAAATAACCTCTCGCTGAAAATAACTGGAGGTCCACTGAGCTTGACAAATGGGGCTAGGCACACCTTCCACATCCAAACAGTGAACACCCCTGTCATTTTAAAAGATTGGTAACATAGCTGAACCACCCCACCTGGGTGCCAACAAAATTCAGGTGTTGACTTTCAGATAAGCAACATTGTTTGACAAAATGTAAAACAAATTTCTACGATGTCACTTTCTAAATTTGCAGATACTGAGCCCACTGGCTTCATAGTTCGCCTTACTGCAGTAAGGTGGGACAGCTTATTTAACATCATACAAATGGGTCATTCTATTGTTGCGGACATGGCATCAGCACAAATTCTAGATTCCGAGTGGGACATTCTGTATGAAGGCATCCATGCAAATGTAGGATCTTTTACAGTACATAGCTTGCTGATGTTTGCTACATCATACCACTCACTATGCCATAGCACTGGTATGTAATGGAATAGGGTCACCCTAAGCCAGGGCTGGTACCTTTATTTCCAAGGTGTAGTCTTTGGTGCCCTCCTTGACAAAATCATATGTGGTAACATGTTCAGGTATTTCAACGTGGCTGAGGGTGCAGGGAGAAACGATTGGCCTTCTGGTGTTTTGGAGCTCAGAAAGGTCTTGAGTGAACAGTATAAGTGGGTGTCATGGATAACAGTAACTTACAGCTTTTAACTTCTCAAAGAGCCAGTCCAAAATTACAAAAGTTTAATGTGAGCGGCTGCTGATATACTGTAAAGCTGGCATAATGGCTACTAGTTCTGCATCAAAGACGCTACATTCCTGTGATAAGGAGTGCTATTCACTGCTGCCTGTGTGTGTCAGGGCATCGACATTTTGGCCATTAATACAATGACAACCCCCAGTGCCCCAGTGTAGATAATTTCTTAACTCTGTTTTTTCACATAATAGCTGAGGAAAAATATAGGACTTTAATAATAAATTGCAGTGGTTGAGCAATGTCATTACTAGGCCTGATAAGATGTCGTGAAACATAAATAGTATCTAAATGAGTGAGAAAGATATTGGGAGTAAAACTGGCTCTCCCAATGAGAAAAGAATGGCACAGTTTTCACAATTTCTTCCAACACCCAGCTTATTAGTGCTGGACTGACAACCAAAAACTAACAGGCGCTACAAACACAATAGATAAGCAGTTGGATTCACAGTTATTGAGCAAGTGTCCTCTGGACAAAAGATTATAAAATACAAACAAAGGCAAAAATTTCATAAAATTGCTTTTAGTTTCCAAACAGCAACAATGCTTACCCTGGTATATACTTCAATAATACATTGTTAGGCCTACATGTTATTTTTCAACACATTGCCCATAGCTTTCTTTCTGTTCAAATGCTCTTAGATTGATTATGGTGATTGGCTGCATTCCCTCATTTTCTGTTGTTTCATCCAGTATAGTAGCATCAACAATTTTATTCTTGTAATTAAGCACTTCTGTAAGTTTACACAAAACCTATTTCCAGCTTCCATCCTTTCACTCATACTCTCATATTATCATCACTGAATGAAAGTACTGAAGCATGCAACACCTTTCAGACTTGTTAGCAGTCATAGCCATATGACATTAAAACCTACAAATTTAACATTATTATATATTTTGCTTTCATTACAGTTAGTCCAAATGGTGTCCCCTTTGTTTTCATTACTTCAGGCATAATCAGTATCACTTCAGGCAGGGGTTACCTTCATAGGCTCGAATGTCATTGAATTTAAGAGCAAGTAAGAAACATATATATTTTTTGTTTTCTCAAAAAAAAAAAAAAAAAAAAAATCCTGCCCTGAGATACAGGCCTCCAAAGATGACACTGCGAACACCATTTTGGAGATGCAAATTTCCAATTATTTTTTTTTAAATAATTGTTTTATGATTACAATGGATACTCTGTTTGGACATATATGTCAAAGTTCTTTTACTGTCACCTTTTGAATTCTTTTTTAATTTACAGGATTTTTTAAAATAAAATGCCAGTTCAAAGTTAGATTTTCTTCTGTTGATTAGCACCTTTTAGTATTATATTCTATGTGAAGGAGAGCTTCCACTTTTACCTTGGGCAGGTTTTATTTTTAAAAAATCTTTTTTTTTTCATTTTCAAGGGTAATGTATGTCTTTACTAAAGTTGTTTCTTACTGATTTCCTTGTTACAATGTTTATTTCTGTTGTCATTGTTGCAGTTATTTCTTACACTTTGTTGTAGTTTCTTGCCAGTGTCTTTGTTGTGGTTGTTCATTGCAGGTTTCTGTATTCTAATTGTTCAGTGCTAATTTGCTTCCTGAAGAGGCTTATAAGAAATCTGAGACCATCCAGTCAGTTGTGTGTTATTGTGAGGAATTTGCCAGTTGACACAGTTGCAGTTTGATTTGGGAAAAAGATGAAATGTTTTCTGAAAGGGGCCACAGGAGAGTGAAGTGTGCTGACTATTTGAATATCCATAAAAGAGTGATATATAAGATAAGAAAAACACAGACTGTTAGGTTGGGAAGAAGCGTTCTCATTTCAAGACTCTGTTTCAAGGTGAAGATGTTTCCAGTGACGACTTTTTGTGTTCTAAATCTTTTAACTGAATAACAATGATAGTATCTAAACATCGTGAAGCCTCTCATTTTGCACCAATAAATAACCTGAATCAGTCAACTGCAGAGGTAGGTGTTAGGCCTGTTAACAAACCATGGGCAGTGAAGTCTAGTCATAAGCTCTATACATGAAGAAAACAAAGAAATTACTAAAGCTATGGATGACTACACTACAGCAAAGCTGACCACGCTGTTTAAAGTAGGAATTCCATCTTCAGAAGAAAATGAACCAAAGCACTCTTACACCTCTTGCCACGAGTTTTTCCACAAATGTCAATTCAGTTGTTTAATAGTGTGCATCCTACTGTAAAAAAGGTGCAAGTTTTAAATAATATTCCAGAGACATTTTCAAAGAAAACAATTTTGAACCACATTCCATCTGTATCAAAGTACATGGTAGACAAATCAAGAAATGTGAGGTCTGTAAAAGGAGTCTTTGGAACACCAGATCCTTATGGTCATCCTGTAGGAGCATACCGAGTTTAAATAGTGCAGTCATCTTATCTGGAAGATAAATGGTACTGTTCTTACCAGAGTGCCAACAAAAAAGACACTAAACAGTAACAGCTGAAGGTCAAAAGTTGCGAAAGTGAGGAGGTACATGACTCGCAGTATTAAAGAAACTTTTGTAGTTTATAAGAGCAACTATACAACTTCACATATTGGAAGATCAACATTTTATGCTCTATGACCTAAGTAGGTAGTTCCATACCCACCTAGAGATGTCTGTTTATGTTTGTACTGCACGAATTTTGAACTTTGTGTGGTAACTTTGAAGAACTTACTGGAGCATGTGACATACAACACCTTGGTTGGGCGTTTTAAGTCATTAGTAGTCTGTGACGTAAAGCAAGTGACTTCTTAGTTTCAAGAATGTGGTGACTGCCCTGGAAAGGGAGGACTGTCTTTACAGACACTTGGCCTGGAAGACGTAGGAGATAACTCTGCAGAAACTACATATGCGACATGGGAGGAAAATAAACTAATTAAGAAAACAAACTGTTGCCTTTGACAATTTCACTGATGAACTTGGTAAATAGTCAGTGAAAGCAGTAACACACCAGCATCTGAAGAAATTGCAACAACACATTGCAGAAGTAAAAGGGTGTGTCCAGGCTGAAGAACTAGCCTATGTTTAGTGCTTCACTGTGAATTTGCTGAGAACTGGTCTGTAATTTTCCCACAAGAAGTACAAAGCTATCATTGGAGTAATGACCAGGCTTCAATTTTTACAGGAGTGACATTTTCACAAGACCACAAGTGTTGCAGTTATAAGCAATGACACAGGACGTGACTCAGCACATGCTTTGCTGGCAATGCACAAAATACAACTGCAAACAGGGGCAGAGAAGATTATCATTATTTCTGATAGTGCTCCCAGTCATTTTAAAAATCGTTATCAGCTGTTTGAATCGAGCAATTTGCTTGTGCCAACTGACTGGGTATACAGTGCTACTGGTCACAGGAAGGGGCCTTGTAATAGTGTGGAAGGCCTGCTGAAGCACCATGCTACAAAACAATCTTTCCAGACCAAATACAGCTGTGCTTCAGAATGCTGAGGATTTTTTGAGAGTCTTGAAATCTTACACATCCACAGCCCTCACTCTTTTGTCCAAAGAGGAAATCTAAGAATTCGATGTGCAGAAAAAAGAAGAATGGTCCAACCAAAGTACTCCTGTGAAAGGAATTTAGAAGACACATTTTTGCATTAAAACTGATAGGTGAACTCATATTGCACGCACTTTAAAGAGCAAGAAAAAAGAAGTTTTGTTCATTCGGCCAACACCTCAGAAACAGCAGGATAATATTCAGATTCACAACCTGCGAAGGGGGATATTTGTGTGGTGCGTGTATGATGGTGATTGGTGGATTGCAGAGATTATAGAAACCAATTGTGAGTTAAATGAAATTGTAGTGAATTTTATGCTACCACATAGACCAGCTGCTGGATATAGGTTTCCAGCTGAAGGACAGCAATAACGCCGTCAGCGCTCACTTCCTGTTCGCAATGTTTGGAAGATTTTTAGTGCTCCAGTTCCTATTGGTTCAACAGGAAGGCATCACTTTATACCAAATGAAGATACTGAAGCAATGGAACACACTTTTAGTTCATTGACTGGCTAATTCTGATACAAAACAGAGTGCACAGAAGTTGCATAAATTGAAACCTTTAAGTCTAAAGACTTTTCACACATATTTCGGAACCATTTAAAACGCTCGATAAAATGAGTCTCGTCCTCATCTTTTAAAACTAAAATTATGTTAAATAATGTTTGATTTTTATGAGCCTGTTATGTAATAATGTGGTAATAAAACAGATTTTATGTATCGCAAAAATTTCAATTGTTTATAAAGCCTGTTCAACCAATATATTTTATGGGCTGGCATTACTGGAAAAAAAAAAAAAAAATCATAAATTATAAAAAGCTCAGAATGCTGTTGTAAAAAACTGACAGATTAGCCCAAATGGAGGATTTCGTTGTAATCAAAGCTATTATCTTCCAAATAACAAAAAACGAATAAAATATCTAGAACTATTTCAGAGATACACCATTATAAAAATTTTATCAAAATTCGCTAACTTCAAAATCGTATGCGCAGCATCATCTTTGGAGGGCTGAATCTCTGAGCAGATTTTTTTTTTTTTTTTTTTTTTGGAGAAAGCAAAAAAGTGTTCCTTGTTTAGTTCTTCATTTTAAAGTATGCTAAATTCAATAACATCCGAGACTATGAAGGTAAGATTTTTCCTACCATGCCTGAACTGAAACGGACTATGCCTTCAGATTTCCATAGGTGCACTTCTATTTCTTGCAAAAATTTCAATATCTTCATATGCACATATCTGTATGGATTTTATCATAATTTAGTCTGTGGTTTGTGTTAAACTGAATCTCATTTCATTGTAGCAATAAAATTATGTGGTAAAGGGACAAGAACTGTGGAGAACTGGTACAGGGAATGATTGATGTCATTTATATAGGAGTGTATGATATGGGTAATATGCTGAAGGTGTGGGTCTACAAGATTAGACATTCTCTCAACAGGAGTACACTGACCGGACACAATGGGCATGCTGGGTGGTTGGTTTTATGGACTTTAGAAAGCATGTAGAAGGTAGGAGTGCAGGGGGAGTTCTGCATAGAGCTTAAGAATTAGAGGAGACACTCAATACCCTGTTGGATTTGGGTCACTGTGGCAGGATTTGTAGGTGGAGCAATCTAACAACTGACTAAGTCGCTCTGTCAGTTGATCCCTGCAGGTCAAAACCACAGAGGTTGAGCCTTTGTCAGTAGATAGGGTTAAGTTTTGATGTGGTGGATTATGATTCATTCTGCAAATGTAAGGTTGGTTCCCATGTTAAGGGATTTGGAAAATGATGGTGAGGCAAGGTTTGGGATTAATAAATTCTTCAATGTTCATAGGGGTGAGTTGAAGGGCAGTGGGATGCATCATGGTTGACTAGAGGAGTGAACTGAGTCAGACAGGGCTCAACATTGGCATTAGGTTGAGTGACAAGAGTTGGCATCAAAAAAGTGTTTTCACTGTACAGATTGAGGAGGAGAGAAAATGTTAAACAATTCCAGTGTGACTGACTTTGAGAATGTGGCAAAAGACAAGGCCCCTGGAAAGGACCAATACTTTTGGGGGGTAAATGGCTTTTAGAGCAAAGCTTCACAACAGTGTTTAGGGTCTGTTTAGGTTGGATTCTGTATGGCGGTGTAAGGGGGCTTGTGAGAGTGGTAAACAGCATAGGTCTGTGAGGCAGGGTTGTCAGCTATGAGGGGATATGATGGAAGTTCTGAGGCTGTTGTAGCGGTGGTGGAGAGTGGTTTCAGTGAGAGACATGAGATGCAGTAATTTGGGACTGCAGAGAAGGAGAATTTTATGGCTGGAGAGGAGGCATTGGAAGGATGTTTGGGCCAGATTTACATGGTCTTATGGAACAAGGTTAATGAGGGCTATGGACTGGCAAAATTTGGACAAATAGAGGTCATTATGAAAAGTGGTTGCAGCCAGAGATGCTTAATTTGATTGAAAGGGGGGGGGGGGGGGGGGGGGTGAAGAGATTCCATGAGCTCAGCAACAATTTGGAAACAGTATGTGGGGTTGGGTTCTGCCTGAGGATAAGGAAACTTTTCTGTTTTTGTTCAGAAGGAAGGAACAAGGATCCATGCTGTAGGATCAAAACAGCATAAAAACAAAAATTACATAAAAATGAATGGGGAAAAGCTCAAAAATACGTGGGAAAAACATAAAAAGGCACGACAGATGAAGTATGGGTGAAAAAGATGAAACCTGAGGGAATAAGGCCAATAGAGAGATGTGAAAACAAACAATGCTACAGATCACTGTCACAAGAAGAGCTCTCAAATTGGTGTTTACAGTCACCAACTAATTGAGTCTGTCATTTGTAAATTGTTTTCTTAATGCTCCAAGTAACAAAACTGATCTGAGACACCTCTAATTGGTTGAAAATCACATTTTCATGGATATTTTTGTACTCTTTACCCTTTTTCCACTTCTATACAAATGATATTTGATGTTGTGTTCAAACGACAGGACTCTTACGAGCCAACTTTTCTCTTTTTTTTTATGCATAGACATAATGATAGAGTTTTATGATATTTTGGTGTATGTTTTCTTTCCCATATCTCAGTTGTGAGTTCATGTAGTATTAGTCAGCTTTATAAGTTCAGATACTACTCTATCTTTCACCTGATGCGCAACAGTTTATAAATCTACATGCTTTTCTAGAACTGAAATCTGGTATAGGCAAACTTTCTTGTTATCTTATCATTTAGTTATTCCTCTGTATTACAAATGTTTGTGTCCAGGTTGGAATATCAACAACTATGAATTAATTAACACAGTTTCTACACTAAAACCTGGAAGATACTAGCTTAAAAGTGGTGGAATATGGAGTATTACAGTGTCTTGGTTTGTTCTGAATACAAAATATCAAAAGTTACAAGGGTTGCTGTTGCGGTTTATTAAATTGGTGATCCTTGATGTCTCAGAATGTGTCCTATCAACTGATTCCATCTTCTAGTCATGTTGTGCCACAAATTTCTTTTCTCTCCAGTTCTATTCAGAACCTCCTCATTAGTTAGGTGCTCTACCCAATTAAGCTTCAGCATCCTTCCATAGCACCACATCTCAAAAACTTCTATTCTCTTGTCTGCACTGTACTGTCCGTGTTTCACTTACATATTTGGTGACAGTCCTCACAAATACTTTCAGAAAGACTTCGTAACATATCAATATTCAACGTTAACAAATTTCTCTTCTTCAGAAATGCTTTCCTTGCCAATGCTAATCTACACTCTACTATGGTCATCATCAGTTATTTTAATGTCCAAATAGCAAAACTAATGTGCTACTTGAAGTATCTCATTTCCCAATCTAATCCCCTCCGCATCACCTGATTCAATTTGACTACAGTCCATTGTCCTCGATTTTCTTCTTATGATATACATTTTATAGCCACCTTTCAAGACACTATTGATTCTAGCCAACTGCTGTTCGGAGTCCTTTGCTGTCAATGACAGAATTACATCATTGGCAAACCTCAAAGTTTTTATTTGTTCTCCCTGAACATTAACTCCTTCTCCAAATTTTTCTTTGGTTTCCTCAATGTACACACTGAATAACATCGGGGACAGGCTACAACCCTGCCTCACTCCCTTCTCAATTATTGCTTCCTTTCCATGCCCCTCGACTCCTAACTGCAGTCTTGTTTCTGCACAAATTATAAATAGCCTTTCGCTCCCTGTGTTTTACCACCTTCAGAATTTCAAAAGAGTATGCCAGCCAGTCAATATTGCCAAATGCTTTCAGTACATCTACAAATGCTATAAACTTAGGTTTGGCTTTCCATTACCTATCATCTCAGATAAGTCATAGGGTCAGTATTGCTTTCATATTCCTACATTTCTCTGAAATCCAAACCGATCTGCCCATAGGTTTGCTTCTACCTGTCTTTCTGTAAAGAATTTGTGCTAGTAAAAACTGCAACTGTGACTTATCAAACTGATAGTTTGGTAATGTTCACACCTATCAGCACCTGCTTTCTTTGGAATTGAAATTACTAAACTCTTCTTGAAGTCTGAGCGTGTTTCCCGTATCATATCTTATACTCCAGACGGAAGAGTTGGCATGGCTGGCACCCCAAGGCCGTCAGTAGCTCTAATGGAATGCCATCTACTCCTGGGGCCTTTTTTTATTTAGGTCTTTCAGTGCTCTATCAAATTCTACTTGCAGTACCATGTCTACCATCTCCTCTACACCTACATCCTCTTTCATTTCCATAATATTGCCTACAAGTTCATCTACCTTGTACAGACCCTCTATACACTTGTTCCACCTTCCTCCTTTTCATTCTTTGCTTAGGACTTGTTTTCAGCCCAAGCTCTTGATATTCATACAGGTGGTTCTCTTTTATACAAATGTCTCTTCATTTTCCTATAGGTGCCATTTATCTAACCTTAGTGTTGTATGCCTCCACATCCTTACATTTGTCCACTGGCCATTCCTGCTTAGCCATTTTGCACTTACTGTCAATCTAATTTTTTAGACATTTGTATTCCTTTTGCCTGCTTCATTTTTATATTTTCACCTTTCATCACTTAAACATCTCCTGTGTCATCCAAGGATTTTTACAAGGCCTTGTCTTTTTACCTATTTGGTCCTCTGCTGCCTCCACTATTTCATCTCTTAAAGGTAGCCATTCATCTTCTACTGTTTTCCTTTCCCCTGTTCTAGCCTGTAGTTGCCCCATGCTCCCTCTTAAACTAAGAACAACATTGGAAAACAGATTTCTACTTACCGTAAAGAAGACAGCTTACGTTGCAGATAGGCACAATTAAAAGACCCATAAAGCTTTCGGTCATGGCCTTCAACTGCATTCCAACAGAACTGCCGGAGTTAGTGGTCACGTGTGCTTGCCAGTGTGTATGGATGGTGTAACATTCCTTTTGCAGAAGAAGGCTGTGGCCAAAAGCTTTATTCAAGTTTCTCAATTGTGCCTTTCCGCAACATGTGTCTTCTTTACAGTAATTAGCAATCTATCTTTTCCTACACTGATGATAGTCACAACAACACTAGTCCTTTTAAGTTATCAAGGTCCCCTCTGCTAAATATCCTCCTATTTCGCAATTTCTTTAGTTTTAATCTACAGTTCATAACCAGAGTCCACATCTGCCCCTGGAAATGTCTTACAACTTCAAAGTTGGTTCCAAAATCTGACTTACCATTATATAATCAATATGAAATCTTCCAATGTCTCCAGGTCTCTTCCACATTTACAGCCTTCTTTCACGACTCTTAAACCAAGTGCCAGCGATGATTAAATTGTTCCTACTCTATCCAAAATTCTACCTGGCAGCTTCCTCTTTCATTCCTTTCCCCTATTTTACATTCACCTACTGTTTTTCCTTCTCTTCCTTTTCCTACCATCAGATTAGAGTCCTCCCATCACATCATATACATTTCTTTCCTCTCTTCATCATCTGCAGAGGTAGTTGGCACAAACTTTTGCTGTTGTGATAGGTGTAGCCTTTGTCTCCCTCTTGGCTATGATAATGTTTTCACTAAGTTGTTTCTCAGTAGCTTACCCATGTTACTATTTTGTTATTCATTACGAAACCTACTCCTCCATTACCCCTATTTGATTTTATATTTACAACCTGAATTCATCTAACCAGAAGACCCATTCGTCCTGCAATCTTACTTCACTAATTCCTACAATATGTAACTTCAGCTTACACATTTCCGTTTTTAATTTTTCTAACCTATCAGCCCAATTAAGGGATCTAACATTCCACGCTCCAATACATATGCCAGTCTCCCCCCCCCCCCCCCAATGATGACATCCTCCTGATTAGTCCTGCCCTAAGATCTGAATGGGGGACTACTTTACCTCTGGACTGGACTATTTTACCCTTGAGGATGCCATTATCAGAAGAGCTGCATGGCCTGAGGAATAATTATGACTATAGACTCCCCTTGCTTTTAGCCGTTTGCAGTACCAGCACAGCAAGGCCATTTTGGTTGATGTTATAAGGCTAGATCATTCAATCATGCAGACTGTTGCTCCTGCAACAACTGAAAAGGCTGCATCCCCTCTTGAGGAACCACACATTTGTCTGGCCCGTCAACAGAGAAGCCTCCTATGTGGCTGCACCTATAGTATGGCTATCTGTAGGCCTACTGCACACACACACAAGCAACCCAACCAACAGTAACATCCAACGTTCATCGTGTGTGTGTGTGGGGGGGGGGGGGGGTGGGGGGGGGAGGTGATATAATTTTAAATGTATGAACTGCAGCAACACATTAGTTCCATTACCTTGGCCGGCAACACTAAAATATCAAGATAACGCTAATAGTAATTATATCTTATCCCATTATAAAGTGCCGAGGAAAATATACACGGACTATGGTTGTAAATGCTTATCATACAAGAAGTTACTCATGGTTGAACTGTACAGAATGGTCTATCCATACAAGAAAAACTCTTCCCAACAAACACATACAACACTTCAAGCAAGTTTGAAACATTGCGAATATTAATTTTGAATCACTATTTTCTAATATGGATCTTTACCAATATGGCACACTGATTCTCACAAAGGAAACCCTATATTAACTAACAATCCAGTAAAGTTTTGAGTACTTTCTAAGTAAGCCCTACTACACTAGTAGCACAATCTGATAACAAACATTCGAACTACGGAGCTGATGGTAAAGATATTCTGTTCAAAAAGTCTCAATGGTGCTATAGGGTGCCTAAGTGTTTCCTCAGACTTCACCGATTGTTGCAGTGACTAAGTTATAATTACATTTGGTTAGTTGAAAATGGAATGAATTTCTCACTTTTGAGGTGGATGATACCCTTCGTGCGAGCACTCTGCTTTTGTTTAGTAACTAACATTCCTTTCCTATTTACCAACGTTAAAGTTCATAATGCTCGTAAGCTAATGTAGGTTAGAGGAAAGCATCAGTCTACTTTTACACTGGCTCATTAATACATTCTTCATCCTCTTACAAATTAAAAAAATCTGTCCGCACATTATTAAAATTATGAGTTACGTTCAACTGGCATTTATTGACATCCTGATACCTGCATTACCTTGTCGAGGATTTATTTGCTGGAACGACATGTCTACGTTACGCAATAATTGCACTACGCATCTCACGCGCTTAACTTCCACTCTGAACAGTGTACTATATGACTGGATGTCCTGTGTAATGTATGTGTGTATGTAAATACTGCACAGACCACAGAGAATACTCAAATATGACCTGTGGTACCAAAGATGCACTGCGTTTTCGCGGAAATACAATTTGAAATCCCCTTAATATTATGTATTCCAACAAAACATTTTACTTGAGCCGCACAGTAATAAAACATGAACAAGAACATAACATCAAAATAAAACGTTATTTGCTACGAAAATGCAGCAGTTACAGCAATGAAAGATAAAATATCCTATTGTTACAGAAAATAAATTCCAGTTACGGATCTATAATCAAAACGTGGGTTGTGCGAAATTTTTTCTAAATCGCCAAAAGATATTCTTAATTGCAGTTCTATCGAAAAACTACTCGCTCCTTTCAGGGTTGGTGAGTAACGCGTACTTGTAACGCCGTTACTAGTAACAGTTAGCTTTTAAAGGTAAACTGTAGCTAAGTTACTCTTATCGGTGACGACTACTGTTGCCAACTTATAGGATTTTCCACTAAAACTGGTGGTTTCTACCTTCCTTTTAGTGGCGAAATATTGATTCTAGCGGCTGGTGGATTTTATAGTGGTTTAATAGAATTCAGTTTCAGTTACTGAAAATGCGATCTCTCATCCACTAAGCTATTTATATGTTTCGAAATACGTTATTTCTACTTAATTTGATTTCAGGAGTATTTAACTTTTACTGCGAAGACAACAGTGATGCTTAACGATGTGGCATCGAACCAACGATCGCACTCGATAGGCTTCATGCGGGGATTCCCTGCAGAATGAACAGTATTTAGTAGCACATAGTTATAGTTCACTTCACGAGCGAAGGCGGTTTGCGCAGATGTAGGAAGTGCAGCATCTGGTTTCAAACAATGGGTGCTCACATATTTCTTTGCCGCTTCGAATAACCACTGAACGCTTGGTGGCTCAGACAGGGTGCGTCACGTCAGACGTGCCGGAAAAGGAAATTGACTGTCGTTGTTCGTGGTATGCACTATACAAATGTGATTATCTGTGAATGGCATTATTTCACGACTTGATACGTGTATAGCTATGCCGAAAACACAACATACGCAAAAGATTCTGGATTCTTGGCTTGAAAGGCCCACATTTAAAAATTGGCATCAAGTTATTGAAAGTACTACAGATCAGGGGGTCAGCTGCAATATTTGTGGTATAGTTTTTAGGAGTCACTATAGAGATGTGACGTCTCATGAGGTGTCAAAGAAGCCTCTACAAAATAAAAAGGTAAGCAAGCTTTTTTCCAAATTGATTAGCCATTCATTGATCTGTTTTACGTCTTTGACCACTCTTTGATTAAGTAGATTGTTGCAGATTGTAACTAAGCAGCCTAAAACCACTTTTAAGTCAGAGCCCATTGGGAATAGAAAAAAAGGAAGAAGCAAGACTTGCATTAAACACAGCCTTGCATACTAGTATACATAGGGTGACCATATCAATTGTTTAAAAAGGAGGACAAACGGCTTCAAAAAGGGGGACAAAGTAAGAAAAAAGAGGAAACATCAAACGGGTCAACTGCATATGTGGATACCACCCGTCAGCTTTGGACAAGTCATGTGATTGTCATTACCGGTAAAACTAGTAGTTAATTGTTACTGATGGTCAGGAGGTGGTCAACTGAGCAATATAAAATCAATGAAAAACATTGATTGTGGTGACAGTGTGGCGTCAATTGTTTTATGTCAACAACACGGAATTGTTTATAAAGTGAATAACGTAAGACCGACCATTCACCTCCCTTCATTCGACGCACTGCTACCAACATCTACCATTCAAGCAGCAGCTGACGACATGTAAATTGCACTTTAACCTTTCGAATACAAATAAATTGAATGACAATGAAACAATGAAATAAAACCATGACAGTTAATCTGTCGAGTTATTTCTTACCTTTATTGGCCACTGAGATGTTCGTTCCAGCTCCATATATCTTACATTCCGCTTCAAATTCATTTCTCCCTTTCTTAAAGCCGGATATTTGCAGGAAAGGACATCAGAAAATGTACACTTTCGTGTAGGCATAGCCAAATATTTTACGTAACACACTCGGTTAAAAATTACACTCACAAATCACACGTGCACTACAGGAAGCCAAGCCAATGCAAAGTGAAGATACGAAACGAAAAGTTTAAATAATCGATATTTGCATTCGCTTATAGGTTGATCAACGATAACATCAACGATGTGCCCCCTACTAACACCGCCTTCGTGCGTGTTTATCACAAAGGCTGTGCCAATCACAGATTTACTAAATAAAAACTAGACTGTGCATTGGCGCTAGCGTCGCGTCCCCACAATGAACGTGATAGAAGCAGCCATTAGCAGGGAAACAGTGCGTAAACATGGTTCGTTCGTGTGGTGCTTTTAATTGTAACAGTAAGAATGGAAGCAAAGACGAAGACAGAAACAATGTTACATTTCATAGATCAGTCATTTCTGGTTGTTTGTTACATTCTATTGCTTGTACATAGTATTTTCGTGGAGAAATAATACATCGTGAACGTTTGTTTTTGTTTAGGTTTCCCCTTACAAATGATTTTCTAAATCGGAAATCGATAGTTGCTACTCGGAGAGAGAACTTCCAACCGACAGCAAATCATCTGCTGTGCTCTCTTCATTTTGAAGAGAATTGTTACATGGAAAATTATGTAAATAGATGTCATCTTTAGGACGATGCTATACCGACAGTATCTGGCTTTCCAACTCATTTGAAAAAGGTATAGTGTCCTGGAAATTGTGCAATATAGGCCTAGGTTAAATAGTGTGGAAATACTGTCAGTGTGTTTAATTTTGAACGTTCCTGTTCCAGGTTACCAAGGCAAGGAAACCTTCAAAGCCAAGAAATGTTGAGATAGCAGAAAACGTGTGTGGATGTGCACGTTTCTGTTTATACCAGAGATGACAATTATTCATTTCCATCAAGCCCAAGTAAGCTGAAGGAAAAGTCCAAAAAACTTGAAGAAAAGAAGGAAGCAAAAATTGTGAAATATAAGACTAAGTTAAATACAGTGAACAAAAAGTGCAAAAGACAGACGCAGAAAATTTGCAAATTAGCAAATATTTTAGAAGAACTAAAAGCTAAAACTTAGTGAACGATAAAGTAATCTCACTTATTAGCGCTAATCACAGTGACATGTTATTGGCGATCCTAGATTGAAGCAAAAACAGATAACAGCAATATTCGGATAGATTAAACGCTTTTGCTGTAACTTTAAATTTTTATTCACCTGCTGCTTACAGGTATGTTCGCAGTAGCCTACATTTAATTTATCGCTACCACATGCAAGTACTTTGCAGAGATGGTACAATTGTGTTGAAGGTTTGCCAGGTTTTATGTCAGAAAGTTTTGACATTATAAAGGCAAGAGTTGCAAAATCATCTCATGAAGTGTTTTGTGCGTTAATGTTTGACGAAATGTCAATGAGTGTTGAGTGGGATGGAAGTGAATTTGTAGGCTATGTTAATTTTGGGTGTGTGGCAACATCAGGACTAGAGGGTGTTGAATGTAAAGAAGCATTAGTTCTTATGGCAGTAAGTGTCAACGATTATTGGAAGACCCCTACAGGATACTTCCTAACTAATCGTGTTTCTGCCTGGGAGAACAAAACAATTAGTGGAATGGCCATTACAATGTTGTATGATGTAAATGTCAGTGTGTTAGCTGCTACTTGTGATGGACTTTCCACTAATATTGCAATGGAAAAGGAGTTAGGGGCAAATATTACTGTTGAAGATATAAAACCCTATTTTTCTCATCCTGTTACAGGTGACAATTATATATAATTTTAGATCCTTGCTATATGATCAAGTTACTTAGAAATATGTTTGGTACATATAAGAATTTAGTTGATGGGAGTGGAAGGAAAGTCTCCTGACAATACATAGAAAAGCTGCATTGTACACAAGAAAGGGAGGGGCTTACTCTAGCTAACAGACTGAAATTATTGCACTTGAACTCCGCACAACAAAAAATGAAAGTGAAGTTAGCTATCCAAGTATTAAGTGCTTCAGTTAGCTCTGCACTGCAATATTTATGCTGCGATTTAAAATTAGAGGAATTTCAGGGATATGAAGAAACAACAGACTTTTGTCTCATTTTTGATCAAATATTTGATATGTTCAATTCAAAAAATCCTTTGGCTAAGGGATACAAAGCACCAATACGGGAGAGCATTAAGTGTGTTTTGGAGCCTTTTCTTGAAACAGTAGCTGGTTATTTGACATCCCTTAGAGATACATATGGGAAGCTATTAAGTAAAAGTAATAGAAAGGCAGCTATACTTGGGATATTAGCACTGTGTGAAACTATTAAAGGCGTGTATAATGATGTAATCATGACAAGAAAGATGAACTACTTGCTGATGTACAAGTTTAGCCAGAATGATCTGGAAATGTATTTTTCTTTAGTTAGATCTAGGTTAGTATGGAATAACAATCCATCCTACCTGCAGTTCAGAGCAGCATATAGGAACCTCCTCCTTTCAAATGAGATCAGACCTAAGGCAACTGCTAACTGTCAGGTTCAAAATGATGTCTTTCACCTTGGCATGGGAAAAATAATCGTGTTTCGTATGACTCAGTTGAGTTTTCAACAGCAGGATATATGACTGTACTGATGAAAGAAATGTGGAGTCTGTGTCTGACCATGATTATGTGATATTGCCAAATAATTTAACAGAGTAGACTAGTAATGTTGTTGTATATATTGCAGGTTTTGTTGTGAAACATATGGTAAAGAAATTGAATTGCAGTTCTTGTGAACATAGTTTATTCAGTGTAGAAGCAGTTCAGTTCACTGATTTGTTAAGGAGGAAAAACAATGGTGGCTTTATTATGCCATCAGCAGGAGTAATTGTGGTTTGCAGAGAAGCTGAGAAAATAATATGGCTACAGGTTGTGAAATCAACTAATGTAATTCAGAAAAGCGGTACACTCATTGAAATAATGTCACATGTTGTGCCAATAGTAATGCAGCAGGACTTATTTACTGAACTGAAGGACCATCTGAAGGAAAATATTTTCCCAAGGAATCATTTGTACATTATTGTAAAATCAGTTGTAAGGCAGTATGTTACTGTTTGTTGTCACCATATTGCAAACCCATGCAATGCAAAATTACACAAAAAAGTTATTAGACAGACACTGACAAAATCAATTTTATTTCAAAATCAGTGATGGATGAAATATGATGTTTTTAATTAAAAATACAACTGTTTAAAATTGAAAATAGCGTTGTTGTATCATTTCAGTTCTTGCATTTACCACCTGTGTATGAATAATTCAGACAGTTGTAAACTTCTTTCTTATGTATGCATACAAAATTAAATCCTGTGAACCTAATTATGCCAATGAATGTCTGTAGTGTGGTGGTGCTTCCTCACACCTCTTACCTCCTTCTAATAAACATTACATAAGTAGTATTCCATGAGATGTAGAATGAGTTTAGGAATGTGCATGTCGGTTGAAGACAGAGAAACGTCATTACATCATTGTACTAAAGTGCTAATTCTATAAACAAAATAATAAATTTAAGATTTACTGAATAGATTTCAAGGAGTTGCCACATAGAAAGTTCTTTGATTGTTTTGACCTCCAGTACTTGACATTTAATGTGCTCTGGTAAGTTTTGAAAACATGGATAGCTGACTCTTCTTAATACCTTTAGCTCTTTGCAGAGGCTCTTTTTGGTCCTAGTATTTTATTTCCTTGCTTTCACCATTTATTTAAAGTGAGAAATGTTGATAACGATAATGGGGTATTAATGGATAGTTGTCAAAATACCAATAATAGTTAGTTACAGAATATTTTTGAAGTGACACTACATCTTAATTGTGATAAACTAATATGTGATGCCTCTGAGTTGTAGGATATATTGGAAAGTAACAATTTGTTCGCAAAGCCAATTAATGCAAATGCTAAATGTAGCTGACAGAAGATTGTTCTATAGCCCAACCTGATGTCTAAATTTATACCTTATACTGTATCTAATAAACTTTCTGCTACAAAAATTGCAAGCTACGTAATGAAAAATTTGCAGTGTTAGGTTACAGACAAAGGTACTTTGTTGCATGTCAAGTACTTATGATGTATTTGCATATAAATTACTAAAAATACTAACAGGGTTAAAATACTAAGTTGAACTGAATGAAGAACTAGGCACATGATAGGTATTTAGATTTTTAATCAAATATATATTAAGTATGATTCGGAGGTAGGTCGAATAATTGCGTATAGATACTTAACATGTGCTGTCAGTTGGTGATTATACTTCGTAAATGGTAAAATATTTGGTCAAATGTTGCAAACCACTTTCAGAGGTGCTATCAGTGTTAAAAACTAATGTGCAAATGAAATTCCTACGTTATTTAAACCGATATGGGTTATTAAAGCGATATGGGTTATTACAATTAATCATACCAAAAATTGAGTGTAGACAATACTGTGCTAAACAAAAATAAGCGTGCAAAATGTACACAGTAGCCGGCAAAAAGCAAACAGGACCTGACAGAAAAATTACATGAATTAAATAATAATCGTACTGTCTGCTACTTTAAAAGTTTCACGTAATTATCTAATGCAAATAACTCGATGTAAACTCGCTCCACCTTGTCAGGAAAGAGTCTTACATTCTTAGATTTTGCGTCTCTATGCAGACGTATTTCGGAAATTAGGAACCTCCATTCACTTAAGTATACTTTCAAAATAATCTCGAATACTCAGTATTTTTTTTAAGAAACGTGTTTAATTTGTGCTTCAATTTCCTCTTGTTGCGTCTCATATACTTCAAATCACAAGACCTGTACTAGGATTCATCCCTGCAAATGGCGGCGATCAGCTGCCTCAATTGGGGGACAGTTGCCTCACTTCTTCGCTACAGTGTGGTAGGGTCTTGGTGCCAATAGTTAAAGTATTTAAGAAAAGAGCAATAGAACGGGACGAATTGTAAATTTAACTGTATTACGCTCAACTTTGTGAAAAAGCTGGACACTGAAAAAATCCGCCTGGACCCCGGACAAAGAGCTAAAAAGGAGGACATGTCCAGATTAATCCAGACGTCTGGTGAGCCTAAGTATACATGTAGTTGACCATGTGGGACAGGTAATAATCACAGTCATGAAAAAGACATCGAACTAAGTGCACCCCAGTTACAAAAAAATGTGTTAGCACTGTATTTCACTGACGTTCTAAAACAAGATTGCAGCATCAAAAGCCTGACAGATAGCCAACTAACATTTAAAAATAAATTAAAAGAATTTCTAGATGACAACTCCTTCTACTCATTGGCTGAATTTTTAGATATAAACTAAGAAAAAAAACTTAATCATTAGTGTCATGCAATATTTTGTGTAATGTAATTTCTTGTACAGACATCTTTTATTAACCTGACACGTTCCACATCATTACGAAGTGTCGTATTCATGATCTATGGAACAAGTATTAATCTAATCTAATCTAATCTAATGATCAACCATTTAGCTTATTAACTGATGAGTCTACTGATATTGCTGTACAGAAATCCTTTGGACTGATTACAGTTTATTACAGTAAATTACACTAAAAACTAGTATCTACACGCCTTGCTCTCGCTCAACTGCACGAATGTAATGCTGAAGCAATTGTCTCTACTATAAAGAAGACACTTCAACGATCTGATTTGTGACATGAAAATTGAAACAGATAGTGCCTCTGTCATGGCTGGAGTAAATAACAGAGTATTTACGAAATTAAAAGAAGAGGTACCACACCTAATTTTAGTATGTTGCTTGTGCCATTCCTTGCAACTGGCTATTTCTGCTGCTGCAAAATAATTTTTACGAAGAGATTTGGAGTTTTTAATTACAGAGACGTGGTTTAGTCGCTACTCTACCAGACAATCTCTTTACAAGGAGCTATACAAAACCAATAACGATGGACAGAAACTGTCAAAAACAGTTCAAGCACGTCATACAAGGTGGCTATCAATAGAATCCGCTCTATCAAGAATATGCACACAATGATCAGAGCTAAAAAGAAATTTTTCATCAGCTAAAGTGCGCGAAAGGTGTCACATGGCAGAGTTATTTCACGCTTTGTGTGCAAACGAGAGTAATTACGCATATATTTCATTTTTATATCCGATATTAATTGAAATAAACATAATGAGTAAAATGTTCGAATCGAAAGATACAGATCACACCAAATTCTTTGAAGAGTTGACCAACCTGATAGATATGCTTCTTAGCAAAGTTACCTTATCTGCAAATAAAGTTAATATTTTTACTAGAAATATTCGTGATTTCTTCGATCGAAGATGTTTAGCGCAGATTCCGCTTTAAAAGGCAGTTGCTTGAAATGAGAGAAAAAGTATAACCATGGCAAGGCAAAGAAATGTTGCGTAATTGGTGCATAACATTTATAGCAAGTCTAATTGAAGAACTAAAAAACATGTTGGCAGAAAATTTGAAATTGATGAAAAAATTCTGGGATAAGTGTTGAACAAGCACTTAACCACAACAAAGAAAATCTAATTGATAATGGATCAGTTCAATAGAAGTGTAGAATTTATAGCAAGAGTGGATGATCAGTGGTGACAATTTCATTTGTTGAACTGGTATGAAACCAAAGACACAAAAAATTTTGGAATGAAATATTGCGTTTTAAGAATGCTCAAGGGGAATCCACATTTGAGGAATTAGTGACTTTTGCGATTACTCTCCTAATACTGCCTCATTCCAACGCCGATGTTGAGAGACTATGTATCAGTATGAATGTCAGAAAAAACAAGCAGAGGAATAGAATGAAGTTAAATCTTTTAATTGCTGTATTACGAATACACTGCAGTTTAAGGTTGGAAGGAAAATGCTGTAACGAATATGAAATTCCGATATACATTGTACAAAATTCAGTACCAAATAATCATACCAGTTACAAACTGATGATGATGATGATGATGCACACAAAAATGATTCACCTGAAGAAGGCGAATTCATTTAAATGATTAGCTCCTGTTACAGAGCTCTTTATATGCTCCCGATCTTGATTTGCTGATTGATTTATTGTATGTTCATTTAATGATTGTGAAGATTTTATTTAATAATAATAGATACTAATTACTAATATACTTACTGTTTTCGTTTGTAATTTATTGGACATTTTAGCGATTATGGGAGTTGGGGTATTTTTGTTAGTGGTTTTATGTTGTTTTTTTGGACTTGAAACACGTGAGGAGCTCAGTTTAACTGTTGGCAACACTGGTAACGACTTAACGAAAGTGTCGTTACTTTTTATTGCAGGTAACAAGTTTTGTTGTAAGTATCATAAGACAGGGTAATATCGTCCTTTAGTTTAAAAAATCGCGACATTTGTTCAGAAATTAAATCTTCTCAACAATGTACATATGAAATGACTGAATTATAATTTTAGTGCTGTTATTGCAATTTAATACCTGCTCATTTATTCACAACATTTTTATAAGAAAATATGCACTGGTACACAACAATGAGTAGGTTACAGTCAAGTGAAACGTCACTTATGAATAGCATGCAGTCTCCAATGTTACATTTAGTTTCACATGTCTCTACAACATGGAGAAGGAAGCTGACACAAGCATGCTTTGGCTGGATTATGCTGACATTGTTGAATTTTTGACTTCAGATGGAAGTAAATAATTCCTGTCGTTGCAGATAATGCGTCGATGGGAAAAGAGTGCAAAGCTAATGGAGCTTCACAGCGAACTTAAAAAAATGTGCATGTTGATTTTCTGCTTGCTGTTAGCATTAGGCCTTTAAATAAAAATGTGATGGATAACATTGTTTTATTCAAATAGGGAACATTCTCAGCATTATAAATACAGTAAACTTTCCACAATGCAGCTCATCACTATCTGACCTCTGTTCTACTGGGAAACTTAATTAATATCATAATAATACTTCTCCATGATAAAGTAATGGTTAATTTACTGTATGTACTGTACTTTTCACAGTCTCAAGGAAACAGGCGCCAGCTACAATGCTGTGTGGCCTTTCAAAATGTCTTATGTTTCTTTTGTGCTTCTGACACATCTGAAGTTATAGTTGTAATGTACCAAACATGCTCTATTGTTAATCTTAAATCAATTATTGGAACCACTCTTTAACAAAAAATCCTTAGAAGTCCTGTTCTAGCACTTACAAACAACAATGACCATATGTAAAAATCAGCTCTGTTGACAACCCTGTGTTCTTTCTTTCTTCAGCTGTATATCAGACACCTAAAGTACATGCATTGTAAAATTGTTGTTTTGTGCTGTCGTCTGTGTTTTACTTAAAGATTCCAAAATGGGTGATAAATGAAAAATATTGTAGTGACTGTGAATGGAAAACTGATTTCCGCAATGTTGCCAAAAAGATTCAAAAATGGGTGATAAACGAAAAAAATTGTAGTGACTATGGATAGAAAACTGAATGCTATAACTACTAAAATTTTTGTTTTGGAGTTAGGGGTAGGAAAAAGTACTGCTGTGGGCTGGAAGAAAAATCGAGGAGAACTTCAGAAGCTGTGTACTTCCCAAGCTAGTGGAAATGGAATAAAATAAGAAAGGCTACGTTGAGATGGAAGCATGGAGAAGTTGAGGAATATTTATTTTTGTTGCATGAATATTGAAAAGAAAAGGTATGCTGATTGTAGGACCTATAGTGCAGCAAAAAGCACTATCATTTCAGTGGCAGGTAAAAGGAGAAGATTTACAATTTCTTTTGGCCTGTGATGGATGGCTGGTTAGGTGGAAGAAACCATTTGGCATTCCCCAGGTTGCAATTAGTGTAGAGGTTTTATCTGCTGACAAAGAGTCTGTGTCATTGTTTAAAGGTGATCTTTCGAAGTTAATAGATGGCAAGGGAATTTCTGGTGACCAATTTTACAACTGTGGAGGGAGTGGAGTAAATAACAAGATGCTCTCTACAAAAAGTTTGATTCAAAAGAGGAAGCTCTGACATCCAGGTACAATAAAAGTAAGGAACAAGTTCCCATATTCGCTTGTGGTAATACAACTGGCAACCACAAGCTGAAGCTTACATTAAAAGGGAAAACACAGAAATCTAGAGCTTTCAAAAAGAAAGCATGAATGAATCCAGTAATCTTTAAAACCTCGTTCCCAAATTAATATTTACCAGTTGTAGAGAAATATTTGAAAGACAACAGTTTACTGAAGAACACTCCACTCCTTCTTGGCAACACACATTTACATCCTGGCAGTGCCAAACTCACAGATGGAGATATCAAAGCCTTATTTTTACCACCAAACATGACTGCTTTTTGCCAGCCAATGGACCATGGGATACTGAAGAAAAAGTATCGTTGTTGTTGATACCAGTGATTGATAATTAAGAAGACTGTGTAACCATTCTGAAGGGAATTGACCTACCGAACTATGGGAAGCAATTCAAAACACATGACTTGTACAGTCTTGGAAAATTAATTTAGACCATGAAGGTGGACATTTCAACTTTGAATACAAATGAGAAATTGAACTCAATGATATCATTTCGTTGCTCAAAAATTTACTTGGCTGTATGTCGATGCAGAGGACATCTCAGGACATATGACAAAAATTGAAGTTGAACAATAAACTGACAATGACATTGCAGAAATGGTGATGCAGAGGGAAGTAACACAAAATTAGGAGCCAAATTTAGATGACAGAAGAAATCTCATCCAACATTGGAAAGGATTCAAAATGACTAAGGCAGTGCTGCATTACATTATTGATAAGGAGAAAGCAATTCCAAATGATACAATCTGTTTGCATAAGAGAAGGAAGACTGCAATATGGAAGATGTCTAAAGGAGGGAAACATATATCAAAGACTTTTTTAAAACCTAAATCAGTAAGTGACATTTTTTTGTTAGTCCTGGATTTTCACATGCACATAATCATACGTTTGTGCCTTCCAGTGGAGATCATTATATGTTTCCTGCAATAATTTGTGAGGGATACAAGATGTACATAACAAACACTGGCTCTGATCAGACATACAGGTTGGCACCTACAAGTGTAGTGATGTTGCAGTTATGCCTAGTCCCATGTAGTGCTCTCCCTTTAACATTCGAAAAGGACAATGCTGAGAGTCTGTAGTTGACTAGTTTGAGCACTAGTAGGGTGTCCGTAGCGACATGTTGTGTAGATTTTCGAGTAGTTCTTGTTTTCTGTTCTTTATTGACTTATTAGTTTCGGTAGCTTGACTCAAAGTAAAAAAAATGAGTCTTCTGATATTGTTTGTGGAATTTATTTACTGAATGAAAGTATTTGAGAAAATGGAAGAGCATGAAGAAACATATATTTCCCCTGTGCCATGTGGGTCAGGTTTCCAAACAACCCTAATAAGAAATTTATTGACAATAGAAACAATGCAACAGAAAAAGGCAACTGAGTTTTGGCGGAAAAGTGAATCCATAATCGACAGTGTCTATCAATATTTAAAACATCTTGTAGACAATGATGGTGGAATGTTAACATCTACATGCACACACATTAGGAAAGGTAGACACAATCAGCAGTGAAGATATCAATAAATGTAATCATATGTTACTGAAAAAAAAACACTGTAAGGAAACAAAGTCTTGAATCTCCCAGGAAATGTCAAACAACACAGCTCTTTAACCAAACTAAATGAGTTTAACAAAGACACCCTAATGCGTAAAATTTATGAATTTTACGACAAATTTTTACAAATTGAGAAAAAAGTTAATTGAAAAAATAAATTTTACTGGATCTGCTAGATCTGTGAGATGCATATTGATCTGCTAGATCTGTGTGACGCATATTCAATGATATAGGATTTAAATACAAGCATTAGAATGATGGTAGACAATTTTTACCTGACTGCAACATTATAGTGGCCCCTAGAATTAAATTTTTGCGGGCAAACTTCAGGTGGCATATTCTACTTGGATGAAACTTGAGTTAGTCAAAACCATTTGTTAAAGTACACCTGGCTGAGTTCTGGCCAAAGTGGGGGCCTTCAGATACCTGTTGGAAAAGAGGCCAGGTTATTTGTTGTGCATGTGCAGTCTGTGAATACTGGAAGTAAATTAGTTTAGGAAGTAAATTAGTTTATAGATACAGCAAACTAAACAAGTCAGAAGAGCTAAGTTTGACCAGTTATGCATTATAGTTAGTTTGCTAACCTGCTTGAAATTCCAGTAGTTATATTTTTTACACAAGTATACACTTTTGTCACTGATTTACTAGCGTTTGCACTTCATATAAACAGACAATAGCCAATGTTATCTACAGTAATTTTATACACTGTAGAATGAAAATATTGAATTGAATGGCTAATCTTTTAAAATATTTTTAAATTCAAATAATGTACACACAAATTGCTTACACAACAATATGACGGACATGGCATAAATCAACATTTCACTGCAGAAACATAGATATATTTGTGTTGACCAAAGAATAAATTATTACAATGAGTAATGGAGGTGCATGTGACTACCAAGTGCATCTGACTCATGATCTGGCAAAACCACACTAACAGCCACCTGCCAGTATGCCTGACCAGAGCTATAGCATGTATTATGTAAGAAGTAAGAAAATGTAAATAAAATTAGTTTTCTGTATAAGAAATGTTTGTTTTGAGTGGTACACCTGGGATCAGAAGAGAGAATGAATAGACCTCTGATCTATATGGGATTTTTATTAACCAGATTGACCTTCAGTCCCATTAGGCTGGGCAGTGAAGAGACTATACAGACTTAAAAAAGCTAATATATTCAATTCTCACTTTCGTTTAGACCAAAAATCCACATTCCCTAAAAGAAACTGAGGAAAACAAAGTACAAGGCTCGAAAAGGAAGTGCAGCAGTACCACAATGGGTCAATGTCAAAACAAACAACACTTAACTCTTGGAACAACCCTTCAGCTTCACAATATGTAACCGAAAGTACAGCTGACAAAGCAGTAATGAACTTTATCATAAAACTGCTCAGTCATTCTGCATAGTAGAGGAGCCATCTTTTAAACATCTTGTATGTCTGGGATTCCAAAAGTCTCTGTCAGTTGCACTAGCAAAACCGTAAGTGCTAAGATTAAATAAGTGATTTGAGAGAATGTAAAGCCAAAACTAAGGTGAACTTGAGTTAGTACATGAGGTGTCATCTACCATAAATGTATGGAATAAGGGAAAAGGTATTCTCATAAATACCTCATATTTTAGATAACATCATTTATTAATTTTCTGAACATATTTTGTAATTTAATGTGGAGATCAGACTTTTCTTGTGTCATCAAGGTCGAATCATTGACTTTTCAATTGTCTTATGTTATTGTGTTTCAAGAGCTTCACTGGAATAATTGGTCAGTGGCTTGATACAATCACACTAAAAAGAAGAATGACAGAATTAGCATGTAGACATATGAAAGGAAGACATACATATGATGGCATGGCAAAGGAAATAAGTGACACATTGTTACGATATCACATACCAAATAAAGTATCCACAACAGACAATGGCACAAACGTAGGCAAGACTTCTAGATTGTTCCAGAGGGAAAATATTGTTGATGAGTAAGAATACAATGTGAAACTGATGATTATTATAATGATTTACAATTTATAAATGGCTTCAATATATTAGAATCAGTAAGTGGAACAGAAAGTGCTGAAGACGAGACACTAATGAGCTCTTGCCAACATTATGCAACTCATACGTTAAATTTGATTACCGTGAAAGATTCTGAACATGCACTTGGAAATATAAAATTCAAGAAAGTTTCAAGGATCTCTGTGGTAAAGTGTTACAGGCTTTGGGACAAACAGAGTCAGTCAACCCAAGTTACAGACCATACTTGAGATGCTTGCGGTGTCCATTTGTAATTATGAGTTGGAATTCAATGTATGAGGCTGTCCAATGGGTCCAAAAACTGATAGATAGTGGCAATGAAAAAACAGACAGTGGCATGGACCTTTTGTTAATTCCCAAGACTAACACTGACTCCTGAAGAAGTTACTTTCCTAAGAGAATACTGTGATGTTTTGAGTTCACTGGCACAGGCTCTGAACTTGCTACAAGGCTAAACAACATTCTCATGTAATTCTTTCTCCCAACTCCGACTGCTTTGAAACAAAAGCCAAAAAAATTATCCTCTAAGCTGACACAGTGCAGAACTCTGTTTGATGCAGTCTTTCTGCAGTTGTATCTGAAAATAAGACCTAATCCTGTCTGCATGCTTAATCCAAAAATTCAAAACCAACTAGATAAATCAACCACATTTCTGTGTAGACAAGGCTCACGTGCTGGAACCTATGCTGCAAACAACAACTGTAAGAGACACTGTCAGAGAAGAGTCAGAAGTACTTGATGATGAGGAGAAAGATTTTTTCTGCTGTGAGAGGCATAATACTAGGTCTACAACTTTGCTTCCACCGTTTTTTATCGAAGTTCGGTGCTTTATTGTGAAAAACTACAGACAATTACGATTCATACTATTGCCCATCGCTGGCCACTACATTCTCCCATCTTTTGGATAGCATAAGAATCGCGTGGCGCAAGAACTGGGCCTCTTTTGTGGGGATCCATGAATCGATTCAATTTTGCACTTGTTCATGTGATCGAAAGTGCTGGTCAGCCAGACTGTATGCCACTAATCGAAAAGATGGTAGTCAGAGAGAGCAACATATGGAGAATACGACGGGAGGGATAGGACTTCTCATTTCAACGTCTCAATGTACATTTTGACGGGTTTTGCGACACAGGGTTGAGCACTCACCTGCTGCAAAATTACCTTTCGATTCTACGCCACTTCGGCGACTTGTGCGACGATGGGGATGAAATGATGATGATTAGGACAACACAGCAACCAATCCCTGACGGAGAAAATCTCCAACCCAGCCGGGAATCGATCCTAGGCTCTCAGGACTGACACTTTTTTGCGCTGCCCACTCAGCTACTGGGGGCGGACGTTTCAATAATGATGTCCTGTGACTATGTTCGTCTGTTTCAGTAGCTACGACAACGTTCTGTCTTCCTCCTCCATGCTGGTCTTCAACATCAAAATCACCATTCTCAAGGCGTTGGAAACATTCTCTACACGTTCTTCCACTAATAGTTCCCTCACCATTGGTCTTACCCAGCATTTTAAGTGCCACAACCACAGATTTCTTCATGTTGAAGAAGAAAATTAAAACATCCCGCAAATGGCGAGAAATGGGTACGTAAGTTGACGTACTTTATCGAGAATAACTTTATGATGCAATCACAAATCGACTAATATTTTTATGGCGTTATGTTTACCGATGCCTAAGCTTGTTGTATTACACTTATGACCAACCATCCGAACCCCACTTGTCGGTACTGCCATCTATTGCAAAGTGGCGCAAGCAGAGTTGTACACCTAATACATTTACCTTATGTGATCAACAGGACCGTCAACAATTTGTACTACAATCTCCAGCATATATACAGAAGTTTCCCACAATCAAGACGCTCATTCTTAAATATAACACAGACATTCCAACTAGAACACACGTAGAATCACCTTTCAGTATAGGAGGTATTGTTTTTAAGACAACGAGGAATGAATTGAGAGATGAAACATATAAAAAAACTATTTTTGTTGAAAAAGAACATGCATTAACTGATGAAGTTACCTTTGGTGTACAGTAACTATAACTGTAACTTATTCACTTTTCTTGGGAATTAACTTTAACTGTAACTTAGTTACTTTCAAAAAGTAACTTTTCCAACCTTTGTCATTTTACGAGTTGTTTGTGGTCGGTGAAGGTATAGCAATAACTGATAGATAATTTTTTTTTCGTTTCTTTCTGTAGTTTCTTTCACTTTTTTAGACTGAGAATTCATATCTTTGATATTGTAGGATAGCAGTGTTTGGTAATAATATAAAAAAGTAACTGCAATTTATTTCTTTTCCTCTAATGGATAAATGTGTTTACTTATTACTACTTGAATATGGAAAGACTTTAAATACTTTTGTTTATTTTATCTGAATTTATAATATTAACTGTGTTTTTAAGAACTGCCACATAAATTCTAGACATGAAAGTACAGAGAGCGATATTGAGAGTAACAGTTGAGCAGCAGTATACTGTGGGGAGTGTTAATATGTGTGCTAAAATATGGCGAGGGGTGTGTTCTTCAATTGGACTGAAAAACTTGCTGAAACAGTGAATTGTGGAACTTTACAACTGACGATTCCGATCACTGTCACAGAGCATAATCCAATTTGAAGTCATCATTATAAACAAAAAGATTATATGGTTTGGTTATTACGAAATGGACTGTGTCTCAACCTGTAGCAACAATGCTTTTGAGAGTAGATATTACAGTTTTTTCTGCCATTTGACTACATCGAGAGAGCCAAGGTTCCTTAAACCCGAATAATGTATTTGTTATCTTAGTGAACAGCCGATTGTTTGAAGCAGTTAACTGTCATGGTGAACATAATTACAATTGTGGATCAGGTATAAGAAACATTTCACTTATTGTGAATTTGCGTTTGTGATAGTAGTATGCAAATGTGACAAATGTTATGGTGTGATCGGAAATAATCACAAACAGTGTATAAAGTACTAACATGAGAGCTAGATGTGTATAATGAGTAATAAACGTGCATATACTAAACATGTGAATTGTCACTAACAATTATGTGGATGACTTTGCAGCCTGATCGAGAAGAGACGTAACCAGCATGTTTTTCTATGGAAATACGACAAATGGAATGCTGTAATAATATTGCCTGCAGCATCACGAGCCATAATCATCTTCTAAACATACTGCCACGCCTCTCCAGCAACGAGCAGATAAGCTGCATTATCATGTGCTCCTTCGAGTTATAAGTATCAGAATTCTGTAGTTCAGACTGCAAATCGTTTGTTTCATTACAAAATTATTTTATTTCTTTTTAGCTTTTGCTACATAAATAAAAGTGCTTGAATGAAATGTTAACTTTCAATGTAGCTTTGTTGACCCACCATTAGTTACAAGAATTTTATTTTGCTATAACTATCTCTTTCTTTTAAATAAATCTGCTGCAGTTGTATGTTTTTTTATGTTCCTTTTGGAGGGATGTCTTGTAAACACATGAACAGTGTTATTTTCAAATTGGCATACCTTAAAGTATGATATGGTCGTGCACTTAAATCGTGACATCCATCGTTAATTTCTGACCAACGACCAATAGAATTAAAGCTACTTGTTTGCTACTGGTCTAAGCTTCACGGTGAGGGCAAATTGGATGTGACAACTGTCAAACCATGAGGGCTATGTTTACTTCGTACTTGGAGTCATGTTACCACACTTTCAGGTGTAATAACATGGTTGTTAATAATAACAGCCATAAGTGAACGGATGTAGAGGCTTATCCTACAGTGTTAACAGGATTAGTACCAGAACTGTATGTGATTTACATAATTCAGTGAGTAGGTTGAATCACTTTCTCCACACCAATACAATCCAGAAGTAAAACAAGTTTTTCTCAGGTGAAATAATCAGACATCAACTTCTAACAAGCCTCATGTAAATTTGTGGCCTGTAGTCGCATAAAGTACACTCCTGGGATAAGTTTTCGCCACATATATTAACTATGCTGTGATAGGAGAGAGTTATTTTAATACTGTCTTCATGAATCTGTTAATCTTAGGAGGTGACTTGTTTTGTTTCGTGTTGTTTTCATAGAGTGTACAAAGTTACAGTTAAAGAGGATAATTGGATGGCTAGTTACAGTGAACAATTGGTAGATAAAGGTCTAGGACTTGTTATGGGATATGCAGAAAAAAGGAGCAATCATGAAATTGGGACCAGGTGTCAAAGGAGAAATAGATGGAAAGGGATGAGTACAAAGGATGTTTGAATTGCTGTTGGCGAAAATGGAGCAAGGACATAAAGAACTGAGTGACCAGATGAAATCCGAGATCAGACCACAGGAAAAAAGAGAAGAGAAAATAAAAAAGGACAGAAAGAATTGAAGAGAACTTAGTGAACAAATAGAAACTGTTAGGGAAAAGTTCGACCAGTCAAAAAAGGAGCTGGATAAAAAATTCAAACAAAGCTTGAAGGATTTTAAAAGGGAGTTGGAAGATGGGATACAAAAGAAGATGTCTGAGCTCAAGTTGGAGGAAAATAAAGATTCTGATAAATTCAAAGATGATGTTAGAGAGCCTTTTAAGGAAACTGAATTTGAGAGCATAGTAAAGGATAAGGTAGAATGCTTGGCTAAAAATGTTGAAGTCCCAAAGTGGAAAAAGGGAGACTGCAGTGAACGAATATTGTGATCGCATATTCAAAAGCCAAAAGACTAAGGTGGAAATGAAAGAAGTTAAAACGGACTGATTGTGTGATTGAGGATAGGGTAGAGACATTAGAGAGAATAGTACAAGGCAGAAGTGATGCAGCTTCAGTTGCAATAGTACGTGTGAGAAATGGCAGTAGTTTTAATAACATAAAGGGAATGTAAATCATGAACAGAGAAAGATAAGTTAAGGATGGCCAGTGCATGCTTAAAAGGAGAATGTTTGCATTGGTGAGCAGATGTACCTGATAAATATGAAACTTATCAGGACTTTGAGTCAGCTTTTCTGGCAGGATACTGGACCAAAGAAAAACAAAGTGATGTTATAAGTTTTTTTTAAGAAAGCTCTCTTCTAGCATAGGAGAAACAGGGAGAATATGTGAGAATTTTGGGAGAGGTAGATCAATAATATGAAACATTTGGGTAATAATTGGATTGATAGGGAACTAAAGAGATATTAATGGGTGATTTACCTCCTAACAAGATTGTAGATTTATAGGGCATAACAATAATATTAAAGACTTTTTGAATAGTGTGAGGGATGTAGACAGATGGAAAACAAATCGTTCATTTCCTGAAAACAGCAAGTCTGAGTGGTTTCTGAAGAACTGAGAGTAGACAAAGAGAGTGAAGCAAATAAATGTGAGAGGTACAGAGGAAGAGGTCGAATATTTTTTAGAGGTAACAGTAGAGCTTATGACAGAAGAAGAGAATTTCAGATGGGAAATGGTACCTCACAATAGTGAGGGCCAACACTGGGGTATCTCAGATGTTCAGGCCTTCCAATATTAGAAGTCGCCATGGTGAGGCAAGAAGTTTACTAATATACAATACACGCAATATTAGTCATTGTCATAAGAGATGTGGAAGTCAGAATTTGGTGATTGAGGAGATAGTGCCTGAAGTTAACTGAATAATTAATGTAGAGCCAGTGTTTTCCAGATGTATGATGGTATCAAAGAATATGAAGAGGAGTGGAGAGATAACAGAAATGAAGATAAAATGATTCAGACTGAAAGTGTTGAGAGTGCCAAACGAGATAGTGGTGAAAGTAGTTGTAATGAAGAAGCATGGTAGGTTGGAGGAAAGTTTTAAGGAACGAGAAGGGCAAATTTCTGAAATTGTTGGAGAGGAGACTTCTACAGATCCTATAAACAGTGACATAGAAGCATATTTAGAGGAGAAGGAGGAGAATAGCAACTTGTAAGGAGGAGGAAAGAAGTTTATGTGCAACTGAAAAGGAGTCAGGAGAAGAAGTAAAGTCAAAGTAAGGTTATAGAGACTAGGAACATGCAATAGTGAGAGAGATTTATTACATGAGGAAGAGGATGTCGATGACGTTAAGTCTGTACAACCATTTGTGAGAATAAGGTCTTATGGTAGGAAAGTAAAAGCTCTTTTGGGAATTGGTACAGTTGCTGAGGAATTTTATAATTGTATAACAGATGATAACGAGGTAGTTATTGCGAGAGTATTAGGACTGAAGATACTGTGCACTACTGGTAAACTGAGTAAAGCTGTTAAAACTCTCCTTCCGAACAGGCCATGAAGGCCTAAAGGTACCGACCGGCCGCCGTGTCACCCTCAGTCCACAGGTGTCACTGGATGTAGATATGGAGGGTATTTGGTCAGCGCAACCTTCTCCCAGCCATATGTCAGTTTCCGAGACCAGAGCCGCTACTTCTCAATGAAGTAGCTCCTCAGTTTGCCTCACAAGGGCTGAGTGCACCCCGTTTGCCAACAGTGCTTGGTAGACCGAATGGTCTCCCATCCTAGTGCTAGCCCAGCCTGACAGCACTTGACTCCGGTAATCTAATGGGAACTGGTGTTAGCACTGCGGCAAGGCTGTTGGCTAAAGCTGTTAAGCATCAAATTATTTTGGAATTTGGTCTTGGGAGCATTAGTCTGGTCCACAATTCTTTGTCATAACTGGTCTGAGTATGGATATTATTTTAGGGATGGATTGTTTAATGGAATTCAGAGCACAAATTAATTGTGGAGACAGAAGTGAAAGTAATTTTCGATGGGGTGGTAGTGGATAATTAAACTAGTGGATAATTAAAATAAAAAGTTCTGAGGTTATCTGTGAAGAAACAAAACTATCATTTATACTGATAGCTGAGCTCTTATTTTTTTCAAGAATTTTAGACTAATGCATGCACAACTGACAAGATGGACCATGTTCATGCAACAATTTGAATTTCAAATACAGTATGCCAATGGTACGCAGAACAAAGTAGCCAATGCATTATCCAGACTATCACTGGGTGCGAATAATGAGATAAGACAAGATGTAGATGAGGTACATGTAATATTGTTTCATATAGAAGGAGTTCAGGAAGAGAATAAAACAGAAGGAATTTGTAAATTCATGAGAAGGTATTGACTACGTCCATTTCAGTTTTAGACATGTAGGTGCTATGAAGTTTATACAAAAACTAAGAGAGTGTGTAATTGTTGACAACGTGGTGAGCAGGGTAAATAACTATATTAAAATGTGTGATAAGTGTCAGAGCGCGAAGGCTACCAGCCACAGTTCAGACTTCCCATACAACAATTTGATGGAACTGTTAGCAGTGGTTTCTTATGTTCATTTGCTGAAGACAAAAGAAGGTTTTGCCTATATTTTTGTAATGCTGGAAGTATTCTTTACAGTTGTAAAGCTCTATCTTTTGTGTAAAGCAACTGGCAAGGCGATTTTGACAAAGTTAGGAATAAAAAGGAATATTTTATTAAATTTAATAAACCAAAAGCCATGCTTTCTGATAACAGGTCACAGTTAACATATCAAAAATGGAAGGAAGGTCTTATCGATCACATAATAACAGTAACATATATGTCAACCTATCATCCAGCAGGGCATCCTCCAGTGTGTTATATGCAGGAATATGGATAGTTGTGAGACACATACTGTAGCAACAATTATATCTCATGTGGAGATATTGTAGAGAGTATTGAATATGTAATGAGATTATGTAGGGAGAGAGATCTTTGAGTTTTGTACAGGAGAAACCGCCTTTTCCCCTTCGAAATGATTTAAATTGGAACGAAAATAAAAAAGAATGAGGGAATTGGTGGAAACGAAACTGGAGGGGAGAAAGAGAAGATATAATGAGAAAATAAAGAAGGTTGATATTTAACTGGAAAATTCAGTGTTAGTCAAGACATATAAAAAATCCAGAGAAATAAATAATGGGATATTAAAATTTTTTATGTATAAATAGATCCATTTGAGGTGATGAATGTATCACACTGAATACATACTATTTATTTTATCTAAAGTCAAGGTAGAAAATTGGGTTAAGATCATAGTGGATTTTAAAATTGTATCAGGCTACAGTGGCACAATCAGTGAAGATGAAAGTTATGAAACGTGGTGCATAGAGAGCAGTACAGTGGATCCAGAGGGAATGGTAGAAAAGTAGTCTACAATGACAATTTTAATTGGCTGAGTTATACATTTAAAGGTCAATTTTTTAGAATTTATATTGTGTAATTCACTTGGTTTAAATTTCGTTTTGTGTAATTTGACATATGTGAGTAAAAGTAAATACTGAAATGTAAGAAATGGACGAGGTACACTGACGTTCATACTTTAACTGACAACTGATAAGTGAAAAATCCACAATGTTGATCTTCACCAGAGTATAACGTTACTGTTAATTTTGAAATTTTAAACTAGAACTCACACATTGCTTCGTGTTACTTTTACAATGTAACATTTAATCAATCATTCAAAGATTTCTTTATGTAATGTAAGGTGTTGTGTTCGTTATTGCTGAGAAAACTGCCCACTAATTTTTCTTTATTTTTGCTTGAATGTGGAAAGCCTTTAAATTCTTTTGTTTGTATTATACACATTAAAATTAATATTAACTGCTACGTGAAGAAGTGTTATGTAAATCACAGACATGAAAGCCCAAAAGCAATATCGAGAGGAATAGTTGAGCAACGATATACAGTGAGAAAGTGTTAGAATGTGTGCGGCGGCAGTATGGTGAGGGGTGCATTGTTGATTAGAAATGAAAATCTTTGTGAAACAGAGAATCGTGTAACTTTAAGATTGACAATTCAGATTACTGACACATTGCCTTGTTCTTGAACGCCCTCTGACAGGAAACTGCGTTTCCTTTATTCAGTTCGTTGTGACAGCTGGCTGAGTGGAGATCCGTTAGGGTTTGTTGCCGGATTCTGTCTGCATGAAAATGGTCGCCAAAACAGAGCAATGAGTTTGTGCAAAATTGTTTTAAAACCAGGAAATCAGCTTCTGAGACTTATGAACTATTAAAATCAACTTTTGGAGATAATTGTATAAGTCAGTCAAATGGTTTTGTCTGGTTCAACAGATTTAAAAATGGCACGGAATCATTTGAAGATGAACCATGGTCTGGTCGTTCTTCCACCTCAAAAACGAATGAAACTGTTGTGAAAGTTTGCGACTTAGTGCGCTCTGATTGTAGACTTACAATTAGGGAGATGGCTGATGAACTTCTATGCAGATCAGTCAATTTTAACTGAAGATCTGAACATGCGTCGAGTGTCCGCAAAATTCATTCCAAAAGTATTTTCAAGTGGCCAGAGACAATACCGACTTAAGTGTACCAAGAACTGAATAGTCTTCGCAGCGGGAGACTCCAGGTTCACCACAGCCGAAAAAAGCATGGCAAAGTCGGTCAAAGATGAAGACAATGTTGGTGATTTTTTTCGATGGATTATAAAATTAACCCTGAAGGAGAGACAATTAACCAAGATTACTACAAATGTGTCCTTGAGCGTATACGCGAAAAGTTGCGCAAGAAAAGGCCTGCATTGTAGAAAGACAAGAGTTGGGTGCCTCACGATGACAATGCTCTGGCTCGTCATGCCTGCTCCATCGTTGTATTATTGACCAAATTGAAAGTTCCTGTGCTTCCACAACCGCCATATTCCCCTGATTTGGCCCCTGCGGACTTCTACCTGTTTCCTAAATTGAAATTTTATCTGAAAGGGGAACGATTTCACTATATTGAAGACATCCAGGTAGATATAGAGAGGATCCTTAACACACTTCAGAAAAAAATCGAGGAATGTTTCCAAAAGTGGAAACTTCGTTGGAGTCGGTGTTTTCCGTCAGAAGGGGACTATTTTAAAGAAGATGCATCACAGTGGCATGTAAGCACCACCATTGTACAATTACAAGCCTATTCTTTAAACTTTCAAATCACACATCGTATTTGTCTTCTTAGTGAGCAGACGAGTGTTCAAAGATGTAGCTGTCATGATTAACGTAATTAGAAATGTAGATCTGGTGTAATAACCATTTTACTGACTGTGAATTTGGGATTGCAATAGTCGAATGCAAATATGACAAACAGTAGTATCATGATTGGGAATTATCACAAAGAGCGTATTAAGTACTGAAACGAGAATTGGGGGTGTATAACGTGTATTAAATGTGCACATACTAAACATGTGGATTACACCAACAGTTATGTCTATTCAGGAAGAGGCCTATTAAACAGCACAACACATGACTTTGCAGCCCAATAGAGAACAGATGTCACCAGCATTATTCGCCATGGAAATACGACAAACAGAGTTGCTATAATAACTTTGCAACATCACAAGCCACCACTGTCATCTTAACATTCTGCCACACATCTCTAACAATGAACAGATAAGCTGCATTGCCGTGCACTTTCCAAAGTTAAAGACTAACAGATTTCCATAGTTCATATTGTAAATTATTTGTTTCATTGTAAAACTATTTTCTATGTTTACCTTTCCAAACTTTTACTATATAAATAAAAGTGCTTGAAGTGAACTATTAACTTTTAGTGTAGCTTTGTCGGCCCAAATTTAGTTGTAAGCATTTTTCTTTTATTTAAGGTATCTCTTTTAAATTAATGCTGCTGCAGTTGCATGAGTTTTATGTACCTTTTGGAGAGAACTGTTACAAATGCATCTACCGTATTATCTTCTGGCCACCAACCAATAGTATTAATCATTTTTTTTAAATTTTGGGTGGAAACTATCAGCAGCCATTAAGTAATGTATAAAATGCATGTTTGAGGATCAGCTGCTTTTATTTTAAACCCAAATAACGACCGGTTTCAGCCACACACCAGTTTCACAGATTAGGTTTAAACCAGTTTAGGCCACATCACACATGCCATTATTTAAAAATGGCCATGTCTCATATGTTGAACATGTCACGAATTCCAGTATACAACATACGACTTCTAGAAGCAAACATACTAATAATAAGTGTAAACAAGGCAGTTCTTTTGGGGAACAACAATCAGACATCAACTCAGTTACATTATTTCTAACAAATCTTTATACAAATACATGGTCTATAGTCTGGCAAAGTACACTCCTGAGAAACAGTTTCTCCACAAATCTTGCCACCAGGCAGGTTGAGGTATTTCTCATTGAACATATGGACGTATAAAGCAGCTCCTGGAGAGTCAATAATATAGCACATAATGTTAAGCAACACTATTGTGTTACTCCCTAGGTAGCTGAATAAAACTACCAATAATATTGTGCAGTAATACTGTGATTTCGAGTAAAACACTGCCCTGCTCTGATAAGTGCTCTACTTCGTTGCAAGAAGAAAACAAAGGTGGAAAAGTTGGTTCAATGGATATGAAAGTTCACCCATGAAAACTTGTTGAGGGAAAGGTAGTTGAACGTTAAAAAAACATTGTCATAACTTTATGTATTAACAGTCGAAAAGTTTTACTGGAATTTGTTTTTCCCATACATTGGTACCTCCATACATAGGCACTTGTTGCCCCCTCCCCCTCCAATGGATAAATTTTTATTGGGGTCTCATCATCAAAAAACAAAATAATTCAATGACAGATGGAGTTCCACCAAGTCAGGGCATAGCAATTGTGCAACAATACCTTGCTACTGGCGAGTCTTTTGAAGACTTGTAATTCACAAGTGCATTTTCACTTTACAGTATTTGAGACATATTTACGGAAAATTGTCATGAAATAATTCTTTACAGTTCTGTTTTTATCCTCATCTGCCCTAACAACTGCAACGATTTATACATATTGATCTACTCTAATAACTATGTTGTTTCGTCTTGTTTTGAACTCATTTACAACACAAAAACAGAAACAAAGTAAATCTAACCCAGTATCCTTAACTGTGTAGCATGTAAAAAACTGTCAAGAGTATTGTCGATTCCGCTCACAGGCAGCACCATACTTCCAAACAGTGCCATACATTTCCAAAGTTGGCGATGTTCTCAGTATTAGTATGCAACCTTTCACTTTCATTCCTAGGCAGTCAATGTGATGGTGCATCTGAACAATGTCAACATTATTGTCTATCTAGGAACTTCATAGCCCAAGGTTGAATATGGTAACGGGGGCTCAATGAAAGACAGAGTTTTCTTTGGCGGACAACTGAACTTCAGTTTAAAAAATACACACATTACAGCAGTGTAAATCTTTACTGGGACTTATTCACAATTTGTCGAGAAGCAGCTTGCCACTCAGTTGAAATAATCATTATGGGCATTAACTTTTTGCAAGACAATGTGGATATAGTGTTTGTAAAATGTGGTCAGTCTTCAATTCTATTTAATTATGATGATGATGATGATGAGTCCCATACTCCGTTTACCGAGCGTAGGGGAGCGACGCGGGAGACCCGCGCCGCCATACTAGGCAAGGTCCTAGTGGAGGTGGTTTGCCATTGCCTTCCTCCGACCGTAATGGGGATAATTGATGATGATGATGAAGACGACACAAACACCCAGTCATCACGAGGCAGGTGAAAAATCCCTGACCCCGCCGGGAATCGAACCCGGGACCCCGTGCTCGGGAAGCGAGAACGCTACCGCGAGACCACGAGCTGCGGACTATTTAATTATAGTAAACCCATATGCTTGAACATGTCTGACAACTGCCTGGTATATAATTTCAGATTACACATTTCGACTCTGACACTATAATTAAGAACATGATTAATGAGAAGCATTAATAAATATTACCAACTAATAAAAGTGAACCCATATCTGACAAATTTAGAAGTTGCCAAATAAAGTTCAGTGATAATACATAGTAAATTACATACCAAAGCAGAGTGTTGATTGCTAAGTCAGCTAAAAAGTTTACACAAGTCATACTGCGAGACTAAATGGGGCACTGATGGCAAGTGTGGTTTTATACATTCTTCTGGTCTAATAACAAGTGATGTGGAGAACATTTCAAAGTAGTAGTAATACTAGTGTAATTATGAAACAAGCTTTCATAATAAGACAGTTATTTAACACACATATGACATATGTGTCACAGACTGCAGAATAAGTATCCAAAAGCACAGAAAAATGCAGATTAAACAGTTTGTAGGCATTTACATACCTCACAAAAAAGCCTAAAAAATTCAGAAGTAATTCTGTCTAAAAACAAACTAAAATTTGTTAATGAATTTAAATTCCATCCACAACGGATAAAGACATTTTAAAATAGGATGCACATGTGAACTTTATAACCAATAAATTAACTACCAAATATTATTGTATGAAAATTCTTACAAGATATACAACACAGCAGGCTAAAAAATAAGTACTGTGTACACATGGAATCATTGTTAAAATAAAGTAATTCTTTTGGGAAGCTCTCACGCAAGTACAAAATGCTTTACATTGCCTTACAAATCACATAATACGTAAATAAAATTAGAGAGAACTGACACCAACTTGTCGATACAAACCAGAAAATCCACACCTACAGTATCAGGAAGAATTAGCAATTGATGCATACAGAACATTCACACACAAAAATGAAGGAAAATCGACATTTCCAAACAGGAATACAGCTCTACGACAAACTACCTGACCAATACCAAAATTATGTGTTTCAGTGAAACTGTTTAAGCATACCATCTTAAGCAGTTCTTCTACAATGCAGGTGCATTTTTAATGATGTAAAATGTTATATTTTTGAACTTCCAGTCGCTATCAATATATTTAATTTTAATAACACGTAGACTGTCGTAATACTTGAAGTGGATCCTAATGCAGTTTGGAATTCCTGTGTGATGGTCTGGATAAATTTCTGCCTATTACACATTATGGTCCTCTTCAACTTTTGGTGGTTTCTGTCAGTCAACAGACGAGGTCGTCCTGTACGCTTTTGTGCTGTATGTATCCCTTCACTTTTCCACTTCACTGTCACATGGGGAACAATGGACCTCGGGATATTTAGGAGTGTGGAAATCTCGTGTACAGACATATAACACAAGTGACACCCAAACATCTGACCACTTTCGAAGTCTGAGTTTTGCAGAGCACCCCATTCTGCTCTCTCACTATGTCTATTGACTACTGAGATCGCTAATATGTTGTACCTGGCAGTAGGTGGTAGCAAAGTGCACCTAATATGAAAAACATGTTTTTGTGGGTTTCTGATACTTTTGATCGCATAGTGTGTACAAATAATTTTACTTGTTCTTTTACCGTTGTATGTAAGGATATTTGTGCCTGTCAAAAAAGTAAAAGAGTAGAACTATTAGCATGTCTAGTGATAAAAATAAGATGAATACGTATCCTCTTTGTATAGGAAATTTGACATTTCCAAAAATGAGCTTAAGACATGTTAATAGTGTATGTGAGTGAAACAGAGTGCATTTATATAATAAAGATTTTAAATTCATTTTCATGAAATTGTACAGGATATCAGCTTTTACTGTGTTTTAATGCACTCATTACTCTTCAGCGATGAGCACAATCCAAAACTGGTGTGATACTATCCTACAAGAATTGTACTGACAGTTGTTCTTCCAGGGAATGAATTGAATAGTGCAGAAGTACAACATATCATCTAGTGGCTTACAGGGTACAGACTTAGATGAGGATGTTAATTTGGAGGATGTAAACATACATGTGGAAACAGTATGAAGTAAACTTTTTGACAGAGTTTGAAAGTTGAAAAAAACTTTAACAACCAATGAAAGACCTTAATTAAATTATTTTGCTTATGGTTTTAAAAATTTATTGTAAAATACCTAAAATAATATATACTAAAACATCTGTTTATAGAAGTGTTCAACCTGTGCGAAATATTCCCAGTTTTCATAATCATAGCATTGTCTGTAGTGGAGCAAAAACATCGTTGGAGCAGTGCCATCTGTGCCATGATGTAGCACATTTAAAATTTACATGATTGCTTTACAGACACATTACTATCAGCACAGATTGTTTAATAATATTTTTTCTAACTAAGCTGGAGATCAAGATGAGACAGGTTTATTGACGAATTTGCCAGTAAATTTATTGTATTGTGTGGAATAGGCCCTGGCCTGTACTATGTCTAATGGACAGTCACTCACATTACAAAGAGTCAATGTTATATTTGACCTACCAAGTTGGAAAGCAAAGTGGCAGCTGGAAGTATATTTGTTTCCATGAATAATTATCAAGGGGCATTTGATTGTGTTTTAACAAGTCCATAAGATATTGATCATATATCAGTAGAATTTGCATAGCATTGTTATATTGTTTTTAGCATTTTATCAATTATAGCAATATTATGCCACATACTGACAATTTCGCTGAAATAGTAATTTTTAATTAACATAATACTAACACTTTCAAGTAGTGCACTGTATAGTTATCCTTCAGCTTGTTGACCCATTTTAAAGAGAAAACAGGTCACTGAATGTTGCAGTGCTGCATCAAACGAATCCTGACATGTTGCAGTGGTTCTGTTACTATGAAGACAATTTGGATGCCATCTGCTTTTAGTAGCTAAAAAGGACCATAACTGGACGAAAACTAAATAATGTTCCAATATACCTTAGCAATACAACTTAGGTGTGCTTTGCTAATTTTTAAATATTATCCATCTTCACTATGGGAATAATCAACCATTTGACTATGCAAGCCGCATTGTACATTGAGTCACACTCAAACCCTCCGATAGCCCATTTGTAGTTCCTTACTTGCCGTCTTCAAGTGTGTAGCTGTTCCAAACTTCATACTGCCTTGTGTTTGTTCCTCAGCATGCCAGTTACTCTTCTGTTTTATTGAATTAATTGCAAACTAGCTCTGAAATACATAAACTGGTGCATAAGATAAAGGAATTATTCCAAGCATTTCCATGTCAGTGCAAATGTACTGTGACAGCATATTCTGCATATTATATTTGAAATCTTGTTTCGCAGGACAGAGTGGATCATGTTGTGGAAAGGGTCCAAGGTCAATTACAGTTACTTATAAAAGAACACATACAACTATATTCCTCAAACCAATGCAGCGTTTTCTCTTTAAAACAACAAAGATCAGTTAATGGCTGAGGGCCCAAGTAACTTCTCCAGAATAAGTTTAAATGATTGCTTTTAGAAGACCAGGATTTAGAGTAACAGCTGCAGGCCTTACTTAAGTAAAATTACAATATCTTCTCAACTAAAGACCGAAATAATATTTCAGGTCAGCTAAGGAAATTCTTTAAAAGTCAAGCATTTACAAATTCCAGCTAAGTTAATTCTTCAGCTGAAAGCCTAATTAAAAAAATTCTTTACATAATAAAAGAGAGACTTCAAAGATTAGCTTTTGTACAGTACAACAGAAAACATCTTAAGAAAACTTGAAGTATCTTGTGAGCTGAAGACCCAAACACTTACTCAATAACAATAAAAGACAACCTTCAGATAAACATTTACAGAACACAGCTGAAGGCTGTTTCAAGAATTCAAGATAATTAAAGAGAAACCATACAGACAAGGATTTACATATTAAAGCCACAAATTCTTAAACACAGTTGAAAGCCTAAATACACAGCAACAAGAATTTTCAATTCAATGTGGCTGAAGGCCTAATCTTAAAGCTGTTATGAAGTTCGGTTGAAGGCCATATACTAAACATAAAACAGACACTATTAATACACGGCTGAAGGTCTGACACAATGCCTGCGACCCAGTAAAATGAAAATCACAAACAACAGAACAGTGGTGCTCAGAAGTGTTCCAAGTGTCGGCCTGAGGAGGAAACTCTAACAACAGTTTAGGTGGGACAGGCAGCCAAGCATAACACCAAATAATCGGGTGGCAGCACGACCTATGGATGGCTGAAGAACCAACCATCAACCTAATCAGTTCCCTTCCATTCAACCAACTGCATGACAACCGAAAATATCAGTGACAAGGAAGATCCCAGCAGCACTATATCTTGAAAATTGGTGTCTAGCACAGTCAAGGCACAATAACGATTAAAAGGCGAAATGAAAAGCACCAAGGCTGTAGAACTACATGCCATGCCAGACAGCATCAACACGGCGAGGAAAACACACACTCGCTGGTTTGTTGCAACCGACAAACTGGCTACCCCAGTATGCAGACAGCATTCATCTGCTGAGTGGAAATCACAGAAGCTACACAATTCCAAGTGAACACTTGCACCAAGAACTCTGACAATCCTAAAACCAATCACCGTCGAACAATAAGGAGAAATGATAAGTCGACACACATACACAGAGTTTCCATAAGAGGTCTGCTACCAAATACACGTCGTCCGACGAGACGACCGACCGAACGACCAACCACGGTCGTCCCCACTGAAATTATGTGCGTCGGCAATGGTCGGGCGCGTCTTGGCTGTCTGGAGCTCACAGCAGCTGCAACCCGACTCAACTCGATGTCCGCTCGGAATTCGGAGACACAGCGACCCTGGCACACTAGCTGGGACCCAACCATGCAGACGGAACACTTGGCCATTGGCAACCCGACATCTACGCAGAAGCAAGCAACGGACCCAAGTCCCCTGAGATGATTAACTGAAGGGGCCCAGAAGCACTCAGCGACCAAATACGTCGTCCGATCAGACGACCGACCGAACGACCAACCAACAGTCGTTCCCGCTCCAATCTCGTTCTGTCGGGCAGTTCATGTGCGTGGCCAGCGATCTGCAAGTACTGGATGTCCGCACTTCACTGGCTCTCCGTCCCCGACTGCTGCTCCGTCCCCCTCTAAACTCCCCACACTCGACGACCCGAAAATACTAGCGGTCGCTCCAGAGATAGTTCGACAGTGAACTATCGATTGGCGCTGCTGCTGCCACGCACAGGCAAGCAAACCAGCAAGTTAGTGACGCCAGTAAATTGAATAAGAAAGTCTTTGCCTAACGAGCAGTTGCACTTTACTCCTGGTCGCCTGCCGTTCTTAAACACTGATGTCTGGGAGAACTTTACCAGATCTATATATCTGGTCATTTGAAGGTACCTTGGTGTGCCTGCCAGTTGAAGGCCACGAAGAAAATCAATGAAATTTCATTGTATAGTGTGGCCACTCTTTGCAGATTACATTTGTATGATTTTTTCGATTAGCCCAGGACACCACTTATCCTTGAATAAATCTTTTAACCATTTTATATTTCAATTTATCAGTCATGTCATGAACAAAATTATCTTTGTTGTGTTGAGTTAAGTCTACTTGATCCGTGTGGGCTGCAGATTCCTCGACTTGCGCCATAGGGTGGTGGGGTTTCGGGTTCTGCTGAATAGGTCAGGAGTCCACTACACACAGCAGGCGGCTGCACAGGTAGCAGGGATTGTGTGGCGTGGACTGGGCAATTTTTTAGGTTAGATGGCCACGGGCAATTACAGAAAGGACTACAGCCTCAAAGGGTGCGGGGCAAAATTAGGACATGCGGGGACCAAGTAGCAATCGGTATTGTAATTGTAAACTATCGAAGCTGCGTTGGTAAATTACCGGAACTTCAAGCGCTCATAGAAAGCATCGTAGCTGAAATCTTTATATGTACGGAAAGCTGGCTGAAGCCAGAGATAAATTCTGCCGAAATTTTTACAAAGGCACAAAGGGTGTTTAGAAAGGATAGATTGCTTGCAACCGGTAGTGGCGTGTTTGTCACTGTTAGTAGTAGTTTATCCTGTAGTGAAATAGAAGTGGATAGTTCCTGTGAATTATTATGGGGGGAGGTTATATTCAGCAACCGAGCTAGGTTAATAATTGGCTCCTTTTACCGACCTCCCGACTCAGCAGCATTAGTGACAGAACAACTGAGAGAAAATCTGGAATATATTTCACATAAATTTCCTCAGCATGTTATAGTCTTAGGTGGAGATTTCAATTTACCAGATATAGACTGGGCCACTCAGATGTTTAGGACAGGTGATAGGGACAAAGCATCGAGTGACGTTATACTGAGTGCACTATCCGAAAATTGCCTTGAGCAATTAAACAGAGAACCGACTCGTGAAGGTAACATCTTGTACCTACTGATAACAAACAGACCCGAACTTTTCGACTCTGTAGGCGCAGAACAGGGAATCAGTGATTATAAGGCCATTGAGCATCCCTGAATATGGAAGTAAATAGGAATATAAAAAAGGAAGGAGGGTTTATCTGTTTAGCAAGAGTAATAGGAGGCAGATTTCCGACTAACTAACAGACCAAAATGGAAATTTCTGACCGACACGGACAGTATTGAGTGTTTATGAAAAAAGTTCAAGGCAATCGTTAAATGCGTTTTAGACAGGTAAGTGCCGAGTAAAACTGTGAGGGACGGAAAAAAACCACCGTCGTTTAACAATAATTTTAGGAAACAACTTGCAAAAGAAAGAGAGCTTCACTACAAATTTAAACGTAGCCAAAACCTGTCAGACAAACAGAAGTTAAACGATGTCAAAGTTAGGGTAAGGAGGGCTATGCGTGAAGCGTTCCGTGAATTCGAAAGTAAAATTCTATTTACCGACTTGACAGAAAATCCTAGGAAGTTCTGGTCTTACGGTAAATCAGTAATTGGATCGAAACAGCATATCCAGACACTCTGGGATGATAATGGCATTTAAACAGAGAATGTCACACGTAAAGCTGAAATATTAAACATCTTTTTCCAAAACTGTTTCACAGAGGAAGACCGCACTGCAGTTCCTTCTCTAAATCCTCGCACGAACGAAAAAATGGCTGACATCGAAATAAGTGTCCAAGGAATAGAAAAGCAACTGAAATCACTCAACAGAGGAAAGTCCACTGGACCTGACGGGATACCAGTTCGATTCTACACAGAGTACTCGAATGAACTTGCCCCCCTTCTAACAGTCGTGTACCTCAAGTCTCTAGAGGAACAGAAGGATCCAAATGAGTGGAAAAGAACATAGGCAGTCCCAGTCTTCAAGAAGGGTCGTCGAGCAGATGCGCAAAATTATAGGCCTATATCTCTGACATCGACCTGTTGTAGAATTTTAGAACATGTTTTTTGCTCGCGTATCATATCACTTCTGGAAACCCAGAATCTACTCTGTAGGAATCAACATTAATTCCGGAAACAGCGATCGTGTGAAACCCAACTCACTTTATTTGTTCAAGAGACCCAGAAAATATTAGATACAGCTCCCAGGTAGATGCCATTTTCCTTGACTTCCGGAAGGCGTTCGATACAGTACCGCACTGTCGCCTGATAAACAAAGTAAAAGCCTATGGAATATTAGGCCAGCTGTGTGGCTGGATTGAAGAGTTTTTAGCAAACAGAACACAGCATGTTGTTCTCAATGGAGAGACGACTACAGACGTTAAAGTAACCTCTGGCGTGCCACAGGGGAGTGTTATGGGAACATTGCTTTCACAATATATATCTATATGACCTAGCAGATAGTGTCGGATGTTCCATGCGACTTTTCGCAGATGATGCTGTAGTATACAGAGAAGTTGCAGCATTAGAAAATTGCAGTGAAATGCAGGAAGATCTGCAGCGGATAGGCACTTGGTGAAGGGAGTGGGAACTGACCCTTAATATAGACAAATGTAACATATTGCAAATACATAGAAAGAAGGATCCTTTATTGTATGATTATATGATAGCAGAACAAACACTGGTAGCAGTTACTTCTGTAAAATATCTGGGAGTAATGGGAACATGCGTACGGAACGATTTGAAGTGGAATGATCATATAAAATTAATTGTTAGTAAGTCGGGTGCCAGGTTGAGATTCACTGGGAGAGTCCTTAGAAAATGTAGTCCATCAACAAAGGAGGTGGTTTACAAAACACTCGTTGGACCTATACTTGAGTATTGCTGATCAGTGTGGGATCTATACCAGGTCGGGTTGACAGAGGAGATAGAGAAGATCCAAAGAAGAGCGGCGCGTTTCGTCACTGGATTATTTGGTAAGCGTGATACCATTACAGAGATGTTTAGCAAACTGTTGCTGGGAGGACCTCAGTACGAGACTTGGTCCATCAGTGTAGCAGCTGGGTCCCTTGGCAGGTGGTCCTCTCATGAAAATGGTGAAGTGGTAGTGGCTTCTCAGAAGAAGCCTACATACAGTGGTAATAAAAATAATGAGTGTATGGCACTGGTGGCCGGGAGACCCCTCGCAGGGCGGTTTGGCAGCCACTCCACCAGTTCTTTAACGTCATAACGGCGACTTGCGAGTGAAAGAGAAAATCCCTGACCCCGCCGGAAATCGAACCCTGGAGCGAGAACGCTACCGCAAGATCACGAGCCGCAGACCTTACAGTGGTCATTGACTCGGTGATTCACGATTCCGTGACTAAGCTGGCCGATTAACAGTATTTACAGTCACCAACGTGGGTTTTTTGTGATGTGGCTACCGCAAATGTCATGTAGGCTGCATGTGAAAGTGTCCGTGGTTTCACTAACCAACTACTCATTGATCGACAGGTGAGCTGCAATGTCTAAGCAGGTGACATAGCGCAGTGCCACACAACTATATTGTGGCACAGGCTGCCTGTGATAATGAGGCCACTTATATTATGCCCAAATTGTTTCACTAGGATTCTCTCAAAGTATTTCCTAAATTTATTTACAATGTTGACAAACTACTATGACACTACACCTCCTTTCCGCTTACCAATTTTTCCACTGCATCATTTAAATCGCTATACTGCTGGACATTAAAAAGGCATCTGCTTGTAGGTAGCATGCAGATGTCAAAGTGCTGTAATATGTGCTACACAGTTTAATATGCAAGTGAACAAATTGTATCGTTCTTAATCACCAATGCCTGGGAACACCTTACCAACACTGCACAACTGATTGTCTGGACCCACATTAGTCTGCCATTGGGTAAAAACCACTAAAAAAATCAGTAAAAATTCTTTAACAGTGCAGCCATTCTTTGTAGATCAAATTTTAACCATTCGTTTGATTAGCACATGACATTGCTTACCTCTCAAGAAATATTTTAACGAACTTTATTTTGAAGTTATCATTCATATTAAAAATAAAACTATCTACATTTTGAATGAAATTTACTAGATGCAATTTCCCATCTCTAGGAAAATTTTGCACTGTAATGTTATACCAAATATAGCAACAGCATTAATACTGACAGCCAAAAATCTGAGTTTACGCTAAGAAAGGTGCTGCTGTCATACCAGTGGGCACAAGGATACTCCCATGGGAATCTGTATCCAACCCCCTCCTTAAAAGTTCTGTCATCAACATAGTAAATTTTTCATTCCCATTCCTGTTGAGCTGTAGACAACGCCCTGTAAAAACACACCTGTCAGTAGGATCAATAGAAACGAGTGCCCTACAGAAGCTGTTGATTAACTCCACGCAATTAAGACAGTTGTTCAACTAGGGCGATCATAACACCTCAAAACAGGAACAAAGCTATCATTTGCATGGCCTGTTGCTGAAGCTGTCCTCACAAGGTCTCTTTCAATAATGTAACCACGATCCACGCAATGCTGTTTCCTGCCCCACCCACTATTACAATATGATACCCCTTTCTCAAACACATCCACAAAGAACTACTTCGCCGAGACTTGCACTTCACTTGAAATAATTTATGATCTGGTGATTATTTGCTAGTTCTTCAAAAAAAATGGTTCAAATGGCTCTGAGCACTATGGGACTCAACTGCTGTGGTCATTAGTCCCCTAGAACTTAGAACTACTTAAACCTAACTAACCTAAGGACATCACACATATCCATGCCCGAGGCAGGATTCGAACCTGCGACCGTAGCAGTTCCACGGTTCCGGACTGCGCGCCTAGAACCGTGAGACCACTGCGGTCGGCGCTAGTTCTTCCTCTAACAACTCTACTACACTTTTTCTATGACTACTGCCTATTTTAAGACTTTCATCCATTTTCCTACTTTTTACTAAACCAGTAATTTGGTGTTGAAAACCTATTGCACCTATATCTACAGTAGACACTGCCTTATGTGTCTGAGGTAGCAGGACAATCCTAAGATTCTTTTTTCTGTGACACATGTTTCATTTTACTAATTTTCACTTCTTGTTACGATTCTTCTCTCTTACCCTTCCAAATAATCTTAGCACTATTGAGCTGTGCCATATGAATCCTAATTTTTTCCTCCTTCATATTTTTCTGTCTCCTGCACAGACTATGCAGTACCATGCAAGAGTTTCGCTTTCATCATCATTTCTCACGCCATTGCATCCTCTCAATGGCGCCATCTATCACAACAACAGCGCTGTTTCCATAACTAGCTATCATATAGTAACTCCAACACTTCTCACTCATGTTTGTTTACAAAACAATTGAACCTAGGCTTGTTAATAAAAGTAAATTGTTAAATGTTGCATTTATGAATTTACATTACGTAGTATATTACATGTACAGTATCTAGTGACCAGACAAATCTCACACAGTTGTGTGGAAATTAGTCAATCTCTGGACAGCGAAAATACAATCTTTAGAAACGCAAATAATACAGTCAACTTTTCACAAACCAGAGTTTTCAATACGGCAACATCCGACAGTTGTCAAATATACAGCTGGGTTTTCAGTTGCCTGTGCTATTGCATGTACAAAATAAAACTATTGTACATTGTAATAAGTGCAACTGTACAATTATAACATGCACACAATAACGAATAACTAATATTACTCCGATTTAAGTAGCCATGAATTGAATTTTAAGAAGTGACAGAAATTTATGCTGCCACAAAGGTCTTTGGTCACTTACATAATAGCATCAAAAGTCTGACAGATTGCCATATAGCATTTAAAAGGAAATTAAAAGAATTTCTTAACAGCAACTCCTTCCACCCATTAGATGACTTTTTGGATAAAGTAAGTGGGTAATTTCCCAACCCCCACAAAAAATTAAAAATATTAAGTGTCATGTAATATTTTGTGTTGTTGTTGTGGTCTTCAGTCCTGAGACTGGTTTGATGCAGCCTCCCATGCTACTCTATCCTGTGCAAGCTTCTTCATCTCCCAGTACCTACTGCAACCTACATCCTTCTGAATCTGCTTAGTGTAGTCATCTCTTGGTCTCCCTCTACGATTTTTACCCTCCACGCTGCCCTCCAATACTAAATTGGTGATCCCTTGATGCCTCAGAACATGTCATACCAACCGATCCCTTCTTCTGGTCAAGTTGTGCCACAAACTTCTCTTCTCCCCAATCCGATTCAATACTTCCTCATTAGTTATGTGATCTACCCATCTAATCTTCAGCATTCTTCTGTAGCACCACATTTCGAAAGCTTCTATTTATCGTCCATGTTTCGCTTCCATGCATGGCTAAACTCCATACAAATACTTTCAGAAATGACTTCCTGACACTTAAATCTATACTCGATGGTAACAAATTTCTCTTCTTCAGAAACGCTCTCCTTGACATAGCCAGTCTACATTTTATATCCTCTCTACTTCGCCGATCATCAGTTATTTTGCTCCCCAAATAGCAAAACTCCTTTACTACTTTAAGTGTCTCATTTCCTAATCTAATTCTCTCAGCATCACCCAACTTAATTCGACTACATTCCATTATCCTCGTTTTGCTTTTGTTGCTGTTGTGTAATGAAATATATTGTATAGACACCGTTTATTAACCTAACACGTTCCACATCATTATGAAGTGTCGTATTCATGATCTATGGAACAAGGACTAATATAATCTAATCTAATTTATAACACATAAAAATGGAACACACTGTAGCTGTCAAGTATAAGGTAGGATATGTGGTATGAATATTCATAGCACAATGCTATTATTACCAAGTATATCCAAGAACTAATCACTATTGCTTTTGCCATTCAATTGTCAAATTTCAACAAACAAAAATTTTTATACAAGAAAGCAAAATACTGTACAGCTGTAAAATTTAGGACAGCATGATGAGAATCCATTTATATCACATGCTGAAAGAGAGAAACGTTTTCCATGCCAGAAAATGTAAAAAAATGATGGCACCGTGCTATTATGCATTAAATGTAATATGCACCAAGCAATTTGTAATGTTTTTGCACAGTTGTTTAATCCTGAAAAAAATTAATGAAAGTTTCCTCAGTGTATACTGAAGAAGGCAGTGAGACATCTTTTTGAAGAAGATAGATTTCTTGTAAATTTACACTCCTGGAAATGGAAAAAAGAACACATTGACACCTGTGTGTCAGACCCACCATACTTGCTCCGGACACTGCGAGAGGGCTGTACAAGCAATGATCACACGCACGGCACAGTGGACACACCAGGAACCGTGGTGTTGGCCGTCGAATGGCGCTAGCTGCGAGGCATTTGTGCACCGCCGCCGTCAGTGTCAGCCAGTTTGCCGTGGCATACGGAGCTCCATCGCAGTCTTTAACACTGGTAGCATGCCGCGACAGCGTGGACGTGAACGGTATGTGCAGTTGACGGACTTTGAGCGAGGGCGTATAGTGGGCATGCGGGAGGCCGGGTGGACGTACCGCCGAATGGCACGTGGGGCGTGAGATCTCCACAGTACATCGATGTTGTCGCCAGTGGTCGGCGGAAGGTGCACGTGCCCGTCGACCTGGGACCGGACAGCAGCGACGCACGGATGCACGCCAAGACCGTAGGATCCTACGCAGTGCCGTAGGGGACCGCACCGCCACTTCCCAGCAAATTAGGGACACTGTTGCTCCTGGGGTATCGGCGAGGACCATTCGCAACCTTCTCCATGAAGCTGGGCTACGGTCCCGCACACCGTTAGGCCGTCTTCCGCTCACGCCCCAACATCGTGCAGCCCGCCTCCAGTGGTGTCGCGACAGGCGTGAATGGAGGGACGAATGGAGACGTGTCGTCTTCAGCGATGAGAGTCACTTCTGCCTTGGTGCCAATGATGGTCGTATGCGTGTTTGGCGCCGTGCAGGTGAGCGCCACAATCAGGACTGCATACGACCGAGGCACACAGGGTCAACACCTGGCATCATGGTGTGGGGAGCGATCTCCTACACTGGCCGTACACCTCTGGTGATCGTCGACGGGACACTGAATAGTGCACGGTACATCCAAACCGTCATCGAACCCATCGTTCTACCATTCCTAGACCGGCAAGGAAACTTGCTGTTCCAACAGGACAATGCACGTCCGCATGTATCCTGTGCCACCCAACGTGCTCTAGAAGGTGTAAGTCAACTACCCTGGCCAGCAAGATGTCCGGATCTGTCCCCCATTGAGCATGTTTGGGACTGGATGAAGCGTCGTCTCACGCGGTCTGCACGTCCAGCACGAACGCTGGTCCAACTGAGGCGCCAGGTGGAAATGGCATGGCAAGCCGTTCCACAGGACTACATCCAGCATATCTACGATCGTCTCCATGGGAGAATAGCAGCCTGCATTGCTCCGAAAGGTGGATATACACTGTACTAGTGCCGACATTGTGCATGCTCTGTTGCCTGTGTCTATGTGCCTGTGGTTCTGTCAGTGTGATCATGTGATGTATCTGACCCCAGGAATGTGTCAATAAAGTTTCCCCTTCCTGGGACAATGAATTCACGGTGTTCTTATTTCAATTTCCAGGAGTGTATTTGCAGTTACTCATAACAAAGTCACAAAAATTATGAAATGCAATAAAAAGGTTGTGTCTGAGCACAAGTTCTCTTTAAGTGACTGCCTTGAAAACTTGATGATAGAAAGAAATTAATGTGATATTGTTTGACATTAGTATAAACTTCATTTAAGAATTTGACGCCACAAGTTATTACAAGCTGCAAAACTGTTAGCGCTTTTTCAGTTAATTCGTGCCCAGATATGTATTTCAATGGATGGAATAAAAAAAAATTATTTTATGCTGCCAAATGCAGATACCACTACAGAAGTCAGAACTATTGAAGCTTCAGTTATTAATGAATTCCCACAACGCTAATTATAACTTCTCCCTTGATGTGAAATTTTTGAGTCACATGAATATCATCCAATGTTAAAGTAAGGTAATTTGGTTGCTACACTCTTCGTAAAATGATAATTACTGGACCTACGTTCTCCTGAACTGCAAACAGTGGAAGAGTACTCACATGCAGAACTGGAACGTGTAATATTACGAAATAGTATATTAACATATTCACAAAGTATCTTTCCTTTATCATACCACATAACATGTGTTTTCGTACCAGAAATTGATATGAACAGTGTTTTGACTGCCTTCAGTAAGATTTTACTTCAAACATGCAACACATCTCTTCAGTTTTATGACATAATCGTACTGAGAAGTTTCACAGAATATTTCAGTGGTTATATACTTCTGCAGAATGTTTTTGAGGTGTAATCACCAAGTTACTTTCAAGACTGATCATGGGCCCTTGCAGTATTTTTGCCAATGCATACCTCAAAACACATAAAACACTATTAGTCTTTAGAATAATTTGAATTTTTGGAATGCCCTCCATTGATAAGCTTTAGAGATATATTGAATATTTAATTACAGTATGGCACCGTGTTTCACTTTGCACAACCATATCTACATTTCACACACACCTGTAAAACTTTTAATTCTATCTTCTGCATGCCATTCTTCATTTATATTACAAAGATCTTCCTCTCGTTTCAATTTTCTTTCGTTTGAGTCAGATTTAAGTTGTTTGCTTAAATAGTTAGGTGGATAGAGCAAATTCTTGTTATTTATCTGTTTCCCAAATTTTCGTCGAGCTCATGGGAATTTCTGTTCATTTTCTAACAAATGTATGAAACTGATTATATCCCTTCTTCAAAATGCTTAGCACAGACTACAGATCTTTTGGAAGGCAGCCAGACTTACCTCCGAATTGCTTTCAGCCATTCATGTTACTTGTCTGTATTTGTCAAGAGCCATCAAGTCATGGTATAGCTTTTATCACCAGTGGAATGATAATTGCTTAAACATCCTGGAACACAACACTTGTCAGGCGTCTGTATGATAATAGTAACATTCCTTGTAGATAACACACTACTAACATGCTACATTTACAGTTCACTCTCTTACATTATAATTAAATTTCGTTTACATAACAATATGTTAGACCAGCAATAATTGGATGTTTAGAGAAAAAGTTTAACTCGTATAACGTATCTCACACTACCCAAAACACAAACATTCACAATATATACAGTTCACGCAAACAGACCTGAACTCCATAAAGAAAATGCTCATTGGTCCCCACTCAGCTGATCGCCAGTGTCGGGCATGTTGCCAGCATATCAGCATATCTGCTGTAGCATATCCAAAGTAAAGACTACACCAGTACAAACTAAGTTAAAGGTAAAATTTCTTAGTAGTAAAACGTGTGAAGTGGGTACAACTGTCTACTAGTTTATGAAGAAAGGAGTTATGTGCTTCACTGAAATTAAAATCCACATTGAAACGAGTGGTTGAAGAAATTGATGTATCATTTACTACCATGTACTGAATCAAGAGAAAAACTTTCTCTCTCTCTCTCTCTCTCATATATATATATATATATATATATATATATACTCCTGGAAATTGAAATAAGAACACCGTGAATTCATTGTCCCAGGAAGGGGAAACTTTATTGACACATTCCTGGGGTCAGATACATCACATGATCATACTGACAGAACCACAGACACATAGACACACCCAACAAAGCATGCACAATGTCGGCACTAGTACAGTGTATATCCACCTTTTGGAGCAATGCAGGCTGCTATTCTCCCATGGAGACGATCATAGAGATGCTGGATGTAGTCCTGTGGAACGGCTTGCCATGCCATTTCCACCTGGCGCCTCAGTTGGACCAGCGTTCGTGCTGGACGTGCAGACCGCGTGAGACGACGCTTCATCCAGTCCCAAACATGCTCAATGGGGGACAGATCCGGACATCTTGCTGGCCAGGGTAGTTGACTTACACCTTCTAGAGCACGTTGGGTGGCACAGGATACATGCGGACGTGCATTGTCCTGTTGGAACAGCAAGTTTCCTTGCCGGTCTAGGAATGGTAGAACGATGGGTTCGATGACGGTTTGGATGTACTGTGCACTATTCAGTGTCCCCTCGACGATCACCAGAGGTGTACGGCCAGTGTAGGAGATCGCTGCCCACACCATGATGCCGGGTGTTGGCCCTGTGTGCCTCGGTCGTATGCAGTCCTGATTGTGGCGCTCACCTGCACGGCGCCAAACACGCATACGACCATCATTGGCACCAAGGAAGAAGCGACTCTCATCGCTGAAGACGACACATCTCCATTCGTCCCTCCATTCACGCCTGTAGCGACACCACTGGAGGCGGGCTGCACGATGTTGGGGCGTGAGCGGAAGACGGCCTAAAGGTGTGCGGGACCGTAGCCCAGCTTCATGGAGACGGTTGCGAATGGTCCTCGCCGATACCCCAGGAGCAACAGTGTCCCTAATTTGCTGGGAAGTGGCGGTGCGGTCCCCTACGGCACTGCGTAGGATCCTACGGTCTTGGCGTGCATCCGTGCATCGCTGCTGTCCGGTCCCAGGTCGACGGGCACGTGCACCTTCCGCCGACCACTGGCGACAACATCGATGTACTGTGGAGACCTCACGCCCCACGTGTTGAGCAATTCGCCGGTACGTCCACCCGGCCTCCCGCATGCCCACTATACGCCCTCGCTCAAAGTCCGTCAACTGCACATACGGTTCACGTCCACGCTGTTGCGGCATGCTACCAGTGTTAAAGACTGCTATGGATCTCCGTATGCCACGGCAAACTGGCTGACACTGACGGCGGCGGTGCACAAATGCTGCGCAGCTAGCGCCATTCGACGGCCAACACCACGGTTCCTGGTGTGTCCGCTGTGCCGTGCGTGTGATCATTGCTTGTACAGCCCTCTCACAGTGTCCGGAGCAAGTATGGTGGGTCTGTCAATGCGTTCTTTTTTCCATTTCCAGGAGTATATATAAGGTGAGTCACTAACTATTGCCACCAAGAATAACTCCGAAAGTATGATAGGAGCTGAAAAGTTTAAGAGACAAGTGTGGTATGGGACAAGTCGCTTCAGAGATATGAAGATCAACTTTGTTTTTTTGAATGGCATGTTATACCTTGGTACTTATTTTCTGATAGCGGTTATCAAAACGAATCCAATGATGTGTAACGGGAAGGTTTTTGAAGGTGAAAGCAGGTCAGATAGGTGGCATGAACGTCCAGTTACAGGTGTTCGAAGTGATGACTATTGGTATCAATGCAGTGCTGCAATCTTCCTGTCATGGACTGCGTGGTATTCCTTATCACATCGGCGCTTATCGAAGCACATGCTCTGACAATTCTTTCTGTCATATCTTCAGGTGTAGTTGGAACATCTTAATAAACAATGTCTTTTACGAATCCCCACAAGAAAAAAATCCAGAGGCATCAAGTCTGGTGAATGAGCTGGCCGCGGCACGTCTCCTACGCGTCCAATCCAACGATATGGGAATTGTCTCTGCAACTCATTTCTAACCATTAGCGAAAAATGTGCCAGACACCCATCCTGTAGATACCACATTGTTCCTAAAGGTATTCCTCCCAATAAAACAGACCTGATTTTTCTTGCAGGAATGTTGTGCACTTCCTACCACTAAGATTTCCTTTGATGAAACAGGGGCCTATAATTCCGTCCTCCAGAATAACACACCATACATTCACCAACCACGATTTTTGGTGTGCAACTTGCCACAGCCAACATGGATTCTGAGTTTTCCAATAATGCATGTTATGCAAATTAACATTTCCATGGTTCCATAATGCAGCCTCATCAGTAAATATAATCAAATTAATAGATGTGTCATCCCTCTGAATCTGAAGTTGAGCCCATCGGCAGAATTCAATGCAACCCATACAATGCATACCAGTTGATTCTTGGTGGAGACTGATATGGTAAGGATGGTAATTATGGCGATGCAGAACACAAACAACACTATTCTGGCTCATGCCAGATTCCCTTGCAATTTGATGCGAACTAACGCAAGGCTCTCAAACCACAGTGGCAAGCGTACGACTACCAATTTCCATTTCCTCGTTAGTTACTTTCCTTTGCCGGATAAATTTCCGATGCGTTAAAGATCCATTTGTTCTCAGTCTGTCATAGACATATTTAAATGCACAGCATGTGTGGTGTGTACGCTGATGATATCTTTCAGTGTATAAGTCTCTAACTCTCACTGAATTTCTTTGTCATTCTCTGTAAATGAGAAGCATATCGACCTGTTCTTCAAAGGAATACATCATTCACATTTGTTTGTTTCCATGATACTAGTCTTACCCTTGCTGTTAGTGTTGTATTGCGAAACCGTCGAATGGTGTTTATATGCCAATGGCTCTTAAGATGGATATGCCATATTCCGCGATTATTTACTATTTGCACGATATACGAGAGAGAATTGTCAGAGCATGTGCTTCGATAAGTTGAGAGATTGCAGGGCACTCTCACTTCTGATTTGGTGCTATGCCGCTTCATGTTCTTAGGAAATGTGATCTTTATTGTAATTTGACTTCATACATCATGATGAAATGGTCGGCAGTAGTTAATGCTCTTGCTTGCATGCTCTAGGGAAGGAATAATGATAAGCTTTACCTGCGTTCAAAGGAATAGGGTGCTGATTTAAACGACTGCAGTAAAATCACGGCGACAGTGGCCGAGGGAAGCGCGTTTTTTCTGCGTAACCTGGGTGGAAACATTTCTGGTCGGTAGGCAGCCGTGTCCAGGTAGACTGACTTGCGCCGGGAAGTCGCCACTGCAATGGCCAGCGCATTGTAGACCGGCAGTAAAGCAGAGGATGGGCCCATCTTAGGCAGGAAGCCAGCAGGACAACTGTGAGCGTTCTCCGAATTTCCATGGGTCAGGTCACAGGTGCCCAGACGTCCAGACTGTGTTACAAAACATATCTGTGAAAGCATGAAGCTTTTAGCGTGTTTATGGCCGTTCTTAGGAAACTTCGAAATGGATGCAAACGGGGAGAAAACAAGATTTTCATGGAGGGGTGTGGTTCCATCCTGCCATGTTGTTAGCAAAAGACACAGCTTAAACTCGAGGGAAAGAGGCCGCAAAGCTGAATTTCTTTCCAATTAACTTTAAAGTCTCTGATTGGTCAATTCGGTGTATGCAGAGCAAAGGGCGGTCTCCCAGCCTCGAATGTCGCGCTCCAGGTCGTGATTGGTTTGTGCTAAAGGGCGGGAAATCTAAGATGTAAATGTGCTTTGCTGACGAGGAAGGGGTCAGAAACAGAAGAGATCACTCTTATACTGGCGCTTCGCTAGTAAAGAACTGCAGGTCTCTACCTAACGGTGAGACTTACATCCTTTGCTAGCGTGCCACTTAGAGCCTGTGCCAGTCACCTTCTGAACCGTCAGAGGTACTGCTTCTAGCATCACGCACACAATGAGTAATGTGTGGGTGTACTTATTTGTCTTGAGTCGTGTGTCTGAACATTTTACATATTCTGTCACACATAGTCGTGGCACGGAGTCAAATTGGTTTAGCAGACCAGCAAATGGGTCCACCTGCACTCTGGAATCCACCGAGGTTTCAGAGGCTCATAGGAAAGTACCTGGGTTCCCAATTACCCGAATGCCAGACCGCGTACTTGCATTTTTCGGGTGCGCGCCATTAATAACAGATTGCGGCCCTCCATGACTTCAGTCGCCAAACGCATCGTGGTGTGCCGCTCTGACCAGCAGGAGGGTAAAGTATTCGCTGCTACAGCGCAGGTCTCTAATATGTGTTTCTCAGCACCCTGTTCTTTCCAACCATATTTTTCTTTATGGAATTGTAGAGTATAGATGTTTGGTTGTGAGGAAGTTGTGCCATACCCCGGATTCACGTGTGTGGAGTCAGATAGAGCGATTAGTGTTCTGGTTAGTGTCATGTGTCGATCCCCAGCTGATCACTTTGTCCAACTTAGAAATGGCTCTCAGCACTATGGGACTCAACTTCTGAGGTCATTAGTCCCCTAGAACTTTGAAATAGTTAAACCTAACTAACCTAAGGACATCACACACATCAATGCCTGAGGCAGGATTTGAACCTGCGACCATAGCGGTCTCAACCACTGTACTACAAAATTGATTTGAAGAGAGGGTCTATGTAAGATGGCAAGAACTATGTCCCTTACATGAAGTCATTAAAGATCACCGAACTCACTTTGAGCGAACAGAAGAGCTGAACAAAAATGACTGACGAGGCACAATGCATATTGCAGAGGGTATAGTATGGACGTATTGGAATAATTAATGTTGGGTGATGGTTTTAAAGTAATTCTCGCGACATGACTACTTTGTGGAAACGCGTCGATTTACTGGAGGCTAGTTTATCCCAGCGAAGTATTCAGAGTTGACCGTGGCCGGGTGGCGGCGCGTGGCTGGGGAGCGACCAAGGGAAGCGACAATAGGCAGCTTAGGGCGGCTCAAACTCTGAGAAAGCGGTAACGGGGCGCGGCTTCCGGCCGTGTTAAGATGAGTGGCAGTGAGGGGGTGGTTGACCCCATGCTGGTGTGCCAGGAAGCAGGCAGAGAACTTGTACCCCTGTTGATAAATGTCCGTTGTCCTGTTTTCAGTGAAACATGTGAGAAAGCAGCACAAAGCTACGGTGGAGCGGTCAACAGCCATGCGCTGGAGATGATAATGAATGTGTGAAGTGTTGCAGAGTCAAACAGTGATAGTCATACTGATGGAAGCAATACTAATTCCGCAAGTGAAGGTGAAAGTAAATCAACCAGTGCTGACAGGGTTAGTGCAATAGACATGGCTACAGCAGATGAAAAAATGTAAGGTGGAGCATTTCTTAAATGTTTTCTTATGTGTGGAAATAGTGATGGTTTGTGATCCATGGTATTACATCACAGGATTAGCTGCATTATTTGTAATGTGCAATTGATTTGTAGTTACTCAATAGATCTGTATACATCTTCTCAACTGTGAAGATTCTTTTTACGATCAAACTATACGAGTTACATGGCTATGCTTGTAAAATAAAACCACTTATACTTTCCTATGTATGTTCAGGCCACCTGTAAGAGACCTAGTCAACTACATTGAAATGCTCTTGCTCTTCCTTGGATGTTCCCCCCTGAATTTATGAGTATTCTTTGCGTCTACATCCACATGCATACTCTGTAAGCCACCATGTGGTGTTTATGAAGGATAAGTTGCTCCACTGTTAGTTATTCCCTTGTAAATTGCTCCTACTTTTATGTAAGCAAACATGTGTATTTTGGCTGCCTTAATTGTAATTGGCAATCAGACTTGATTGTTATGACATCAAGGAGGGTGCACTTTCTCCCAAGTGACATGGGCCAGTTCAAGAAAGTTCTTAACCATGTACATGCTGACAGGCTTCCTACCTTCAATTCACATAATTTTAATCAAAATTCCCACCAAAATTGCTAATATTAATATGCCCTGGTTAAATGAAATTCACAATGAAATACACAATGATATCAAAGCGCTCGGTTTATTGTACTTAATTACAAGCAAGATTATTCCTACGAATTCAATCACATGGACTCTGCAACAGCATTCATGCACTTAACACTTTCTGAATCAAGTTTACCACAGCTGATAAGTTCTTTATGGTCGTCCATAATTTAAAATCATTGCTAGACTAAATAATTTTAGTTCCACAGACTAATGCTTGTTAATTCCGATCATACATCATGGACACACTCGCGATCCTCTGCTGAAGAAGGCAAGGTAGGACTAACTCACTTACACACGAAAGCAAACAGTGTGCGCCAAGAAACGCCCTTCTAATAGAATGGGGCTTCCCCATCAGCGGCGCTAGCTCACTGGATCAGAGATGGGTAATAGTAGATTCGATATGTCCGTTTAAGAATTGATAACTGTGCCCTTATGGGTTTCCTGTATCACTCACAACTGGGGCAATGGAGAAACGACTCTCTGTATACTTCCATATGAGCCCCAATTTCTTTTATACTGTCTGCTTGCGTATTGCAAAAGATGTATGTTGGTGGTAGTAGGATTATTCTGGAGTCTGTCACAAATATTGCTTCTCTACAAT